>NC_090929.1:930195208-930537012 GCF_040938575.1 Ambystoma mexicanum | reverse complement strand
TTATGTCATCATCATTGATTGTCAGATGGTATGTGCCAGGGCTGTGTGCACTCCACAGCGGTGTGATTTTAGGTGAAGTAATTAGCCACCAGCTGCGTACGGGCTGCCTCACCCCGTGACCTTTCCCCTCCCATGCGCAGCGGCCGTGCATGTGGTTGGGGATGTGGGGGCACCACCATGTCCATGGGCAGGCCCCGGCGTGTTGCAGTGTTGTGCAGGACGCATGCTGCCACTATGATCCTGCACACTACTGGGGGAGCGTATAACAGCTGCCCGCCAGAACGGTCAAGGGAGCGAAAGTGTGACTTGAGCACTCCGAATGTGTGCTCCACTATGCCCCGGGTTGCAATGTGGGCTGAGTTGTATCTTGCCTCGGTTGGCGTGGTGGGGTTCCGAATTGGCGTCATCATGTGGGTGCTCAGAGGGTAGGCACTGTCCCCTGGGGAGGTGGTGATTGGTATAATTAGTGGGGTTGTGACATTACTCAGTATCAGACATGCATGCATGTGCTGTGGCATTTATACTCACCGAGCAGCCATGTATTGCCATGCCGCCCAGCTTCTAGGTCCCGGTTTAGGGTTGACATTCTGTAAATAAAACTGTCCTGGGTGGACCTTGGATAGTTGGCATATACTGAGGTGATGATTCCCTTGTCATCCCATACTACCTGGACATTGATGGAATGCCAGTGCTTGCGGTTTCTATAGATGTGCTCTGATGCCCTGGGGGGACGAAGAGTCACATGAGTGCAATCAATGGCACCTAGGACTTTGGGGAATTGTGCCACCCCGTAGAAATCATGGATGCCAGCCTGCCTTTCTGCAGGTGTTCTGGGCAGGTATATGTGCCTGCGGACTGATGGGCGTGCAATCATGATGGCCAAGACCTGGTGTAGGCAGCGTGACTGCGTGGCCTGTGACACCCCCCCACTATAGCACTTGTCCACTGAAATGATCCAGTGGCCAAGAAGTGCAGCACATTGAGGACCTTCTCCAGAGGGCTGAGTGCTTGGGAGCACAGGGTGGGTGATGTGAGGTCATCCTCCCACTCACTCACCAGGTCGAATATTATGTGAGGTGGAAACCTGTACCTCCCATACACCTGGTCATCAGTCATTCTGGGCCTGACTATCCTCCTCCTCCTCCTGCCGTATCCCACGACCACTACTGCTAGGAACGGTATATTCATCCTGGCGTCTGAGCTTGTTTGTTTTTTGAGTGCATGTTTATGCTGCACAGGTCCACGTACGCCTGCTTCCTGCTGGCGTACGTGTTTCCGGATTAGCGCGTATGTTTTGGCACACGTGTTAGCCCCATTCGAATCCATGAATATGTGTTTTGAACGTGCGTGTGGGCGTTCCGCGCATTTGCCTCCTGTACTTCCCCCGTGATGCCCACATTTTCACGCATTGTTCCCCATTCCGCGTGTCACGCCCTCTGTTCCTCCTACTTTTGTTGTGTGCGCCATGCTATGTGCGATTTCGCTGTGCATGTAGCCCACGCTGTTTGGAGACGTGTGCGCCAGTGTGCACCACACAGAATTTAGGCGCTCATCCTGGGATTTACACACGCACGGACTTCCATGAATCGCTGTGCGCGGGTTTCGCTGCGATTTTCGCACTGGCACTGCTATTTGCACGCTTTCGAACGCTTGCGCTGAAAAGTTCAGCGCACATTAATTCCATGAATTGGCCTGTATATATGAGGGTCAAAATAATGCAAACATGTCTATTATGCAATGCAATAGCTCATTATGAACTACCTACACTAACATGATCTTTTCTTTTATCACAGAAATTGAAAAAGAATATCTGCTCCAGTTACTCATGAAAAAAATATATCCAATCACAAAAAGTCAAACAGTAAGTATATAAGTGAACTCACAAATACTGCTACATAACACAACCATTGAAGCAAACATCTAACCATACACTTGAATCAAAAATGTTTACTTCCATGGATATGTTATAATGCAGTGCTTGTTACCAAACTCTTCAATCTTAATTGCATGACATAGTCAAAACTTCACATACAAACCATATAAAGCAATACCCATATGGGAAAGGGCATCAGCCTTTCCGTTTTTGACCCCTGGTTGAAACATGATCACGTAATCATACTCCGCAAAGAAAAGGGCCCAGCGTAGGTGTCGTGAGGACTGAGCCTTTGCTGTTTTTAGGTATTGTAGATTTTGATGGTCTGTTATTACGGTGATTGTATGCCTTGCACCTAGGACATAATGTTGCCAGGCCTTAAAGGCTGACTTGATGGCTAGAAGCTCTTTATCCGTCACAGCGTAATTGAGTTCAGGTGGTGAGAATTTACGTGACCAGAAGGCTACAGGGTGCAATTGACTGGTTTTTGGGTACCTTTGCGAGAGAACAGCTCCCATTGCCATGCTTGAGGGGTCTGTTTCTACCACGTAAGGAAGATCTGGGCGAGGATGTCGTAGGATCGGTGCAGAAGTGAACCTCACCTTGAGTTCTTGGAAGGCCTTTTCTGCTTCTTCTGTCCATTGAAATTTCTTATTGCTTTTTCTTAATAGTGATGTGATCGGATGCACTATTTGAGAAAACCCCGGGATGAAACGGCGGTAGAAGTTTGCAAAACTCAACATGCCCTGGATTCCTTTGAACTAATTTGGCGACGGCCAGTTTAGAATGGCATAAACATTGTGCAAATCCATTCAGATTCCTTTTGGGGTGAGGACGAAACCGTGGAACTCCACTTCGGTGACATGAAATGAGCATTTCTCGAGTTTGGCATAAAGTTGATGTTGGCAGAGTTTTGTAAGAACGGAGCGGACATGCTTGACGTGGTCCTGTTTTGAAGCTGAATATACTAGGATATCGTCAATATAGACTAGGGCACAGACATTGAATAGTCCTCCAAGACATCGTTTATGAAGTACTGAAATGCAGCGGGAGCATTGCAAAGCCCAAAGGGCATTACCTGGTATTTGCATAGGCCATGTTTGGTACGAAAGGTGGTCTTCCATTTGTCACCCTTTTTTTTCACTCGAATGAGATGGTATGCTCCTCTAGGGTCCAATTCAGTGTAGATTTGGGCATCTTTGACTTGATCTAACAGTTCCGGAATAAGCGGTTGGGGCAGAGATTCATTATGGTGATTTGGTTTAATGCACGGTAGTCGATGCAAGTCCTCAAATCTCCTTCCTTCTTCGGCATGAAGAATAGAGGAGATGCTGCTGGTGACTTCGAGGGGCGGATGAAACCATTTGCCAGATATTGATCTAAAAAGGACTTCAAATGTTGGTTTTCTGGTTCTGTGAGTGCATAGATTTGACCCCAAGGGATTTGTGCACCGGGTACCAGGTCGATCTGGCAATCACATGGCCTATGCGGCGGTAAGGTATTAGCTTGTTCTTTCTGAAATACAAAAGTCCTGGTATTCACTTGGTAGGGTCCCGGTTACACCCAGAGTTATTGCTGCTGTTCCATGAGCAGATGTACTTGTATCTGTTGGCTCTTTTTTTTGTGGTAACAAGTGTGAGTACAACTTTCAGAAAAAGGTCAACTCCTTTGCACGCCAATCTATTCGAGGATCGTGAGCTACCAACCATGGCATCCCTAAGATAAACCTAAACTGGGGTGCCTTGATGAGGTGAAAAGCAATAGATTCCCAGTGTCCATCCTGGCCAGAAGTGTTAAGACTGCTGTGCATTGGGATACTGGACCAGAAGCTATTTCCGTACCATCAACGGTGGTGACTATTTCAGTGGTCAACTTAGGACATAGAGGAAGCCCCATCTCTGCTGCAAGATGCTGGTCCATATAATTCCCAACTGCTCCGCTGTCTAGGTATGCTTCTATGGTATGCATCCAAGACGGTTGCTGGTGGTTGATCAGGATCAAAGGCAACGCAAAATGGGAGGTTTGTAGTTCACTTTCTTCGCTCGACAAATGGACCCCTACACTTGCCGGGCTTGGAAGTTTTCGGACTCCTCGTTCGCATCTTCTTTGTCAGTGGCTCCTACGGTTCTCCTCGGCAGCCTCACTGGACACTCTTTAAGGAAATGGCCTGATTTTCTGCAGTATAAACATAACTGCTGCTGCCTTCTCTTGTCCCTTTCAGCCTTGGTTAAAGGGGTCCTTACCCCTCCTATTCGCATTGGTTCCACCAAACATTCTGTTGCTTGTGGGGCATTGTCCTTTGATCGTACGTACATAGGGTGGGTGTCCAGTCTACTCCGATCTGCTCTTCGGTCTTGCAACCTATGATCTAGCTGAACAACAACATTAATGAACTCTGCAAAGACTTTTGGTGGATTGACCACTTGGTCAAGAATATGCTTTAGCTCCCCCCATAGGCACCAGTGGAATAACATAGTTCCCTTCTCCTCGGGCCACTCTGCTTCGACCACAAGCCTGTTGAAGGTTGGTATATATGTTAATAAGTCTTGGTTTCCTTGACAAATGGACAAAAGTTTGTTGTCTAGTGCCTGTCCATGGGTACGACGAGCGAAGAGCTTTTCCATCTCCTGCTAAAAGCCCCTGAAGTCATGTAGCAGAGGGCAATCCTGACTAACAAAGGGTACAGACCAGTCCCAGCATTGCCACCGAATAAGATAGCACGAAAGCAACCTGTGACTTGTCGTTTGGGAAGGACCCAGGCCTACAAACAAAATGTAGGCGACATTGGTTCATAAATGTTGCATACCTCTTGGGGTCTCCCGTGAATCGTGCAGGTGGGCCAAAGGAACTGCTCCAGGAAGGGTTATCTGTACCAGATTGGCTGATGGTGTTGGCACTGATGAGACGTTCCTAGGTAATAGAATTTGTCCCGCCTGTGACTGGAGGATTTGCCTACTCAGGTCGTCAGTGCGTTCCTTAGAAACTATCAATTCCCTCGGCAGGGCGTTGATCTCCTGTCTGGCCGAATGCACCTCAGCATGTAACTGCCCCAGCATTTGAGCTAATAGGTTGGTTTCTGATGTTTATATGATGCCCAGGTGGATTATGGTTTTTTAAGGCTTTGCATTATGTAACGCTCACCTAATATCCACGGGGACGCCACTCAGCCTGACTGGACCACTTTCGATCTCAAACCCCTCCCTTGAACTCTTCGGGAGGGGTTTGGCTGAGGATCGGGCCTGAAATTCAGGAATATCGGGTTTAATCAAACTGTCTCTTGTTGCTTGGATCCCACCTCCCTTGTGGACCCAACTTTCCCCTTAGTTCTCTCCTCACCTTGCTTTCTTGTATGATGTGCTCTCCGTCCTGCCTCTCGTGCAGGGGTGGGTTGTTGGTGTGGGTGCGCAGCAACCTAGTTGCTTCACTGGTGCGGGCCCTAAGAGTCCAGACCTGCTGTGACTCCAGTCCGTCAAGGTAAGTTTGTTGGTTTTTGCAGTTTGTCCTTTTCTTTCCAATTGCCCCAGTTAATGTCTCTTCTTCTTCCTCTAAGTGCAGGAAGAGCTCATCAGTGATGTCGTGCTGCTTGGGGCTAAGCACAAAATGGTAGGTGAAAGCATGATGCGCAGCGCTATCTGCCTTTCCTTGTGCTGACCTGTCTTTCTCTCTTTCTTGCAGGCCGCTGCAATGTCCCAGAATGGATGCTGGCTGAGAAAATAGTGAGCGGTGAGTAATGCGTAGCACGTGGCGCCTTCTTGACATTTTGTGTGCTAATCTGTGCTTCCTCTCTTTTGCAGGTTGTTGTTATGGTCCGGAATGGATGTTGACCAAGAGCGATTCAAACCCAGGTAAGCGTGCGATTGTTTTAGCTATTTTCGGAATTGGAATATAAACGCTTACTAATGCTGTTTCGTTCTCTTTTTCTCAGGTTGCAGCATTTTCAAAGATCGAGGGGACGTCGCTGAGATGTGTGTTCTCTGGACCAAAAGAGCGATGAATGGTGAGCAGGATTCACTCACAGGTAAGTGTTATACTGATGGTGTTCTTGTTCTTTTAGGTACGCAGCTCCGGGAAGGCAGGCAAAGATCCGAGCAGAACGTGGTGAGCGTCACGCTGCAGAGCGCAGAGTAACGTGAAGCGTGTTTCTCTGCCTGGGCGTGGCTTATATAGCCCCCAGATATCCCAGGTATCCCTAGGCCTGACCACACCTAAAACACTAGACTACATAGCACGGTTCATTGAACTGAGCTATGCGGGGGCATCCATATTGTACAAAAGTCCATTGCCAAGTCCAATTCTCAAGTCTTCCTCACTTTATATATGAGCCTGGTGCCAAAGGCGCCAGGACTGACTCCAGGAGAGTCTTGGATGAGATGGCAAGGCCAGTAAGGTCATGATGGAGGGTCATAGCTTAGCTCTAATGCCTTGCCTATTAGGGCCACGGGCAGGGATCATGACAGTGGTTTGAACTGTAGGCGTGAGCAAAGTTTTTTCCCCATTTAGTCTATGGGAAAAAAATAAATTTTGGGAACCCCCTTGTAATTTTGCCCCCCACCCGCACCAAACCTCACTAAACTTTGCAACTTTATCTCGAGAACATAGGTGGTTTATTTTCAAAGCATTGGATTAGAAAAATGTTCTGGTACTATAATATTACTTTAGAAGGGGTATTTGAAATAAGAGATATGTGTTTAAGTTGTTGACAAATATTTTTCACTGGGAGCACACCATTTTTTCTCTTTGTGAAAAGAAAACTAGTTAGTCATCTAAGGAAAGAACATAGAGCAATTTTGCAATATTTTTGGAATTGTAATAGAGGAGAGGGGTATTGGTATGAATGAAAATATATTTTTGGGTTATATATTGGCACAAAAACACAGAGGCTGTTTTAAGAGCCACCCAGTTGCTGAAATATAATGGAAAATTAAAATGTTTTTTGATGCATTTTTTTGTATAGCCGCACCTATGGACATTGTCAGTCTGAAATGTAGTGGCTGCTGCAAGTGGAAATTAACACTTCTCCCAAAATACACAGGAAGATAGTCAAGAATTTGTAATTACTATTTTCAAGGTGCTACTGCAGGATACCGTTAGTGTAAATGTATATGTAGGAATTTCTTATAATTGGAAGCATATGAGGCCACAATGTAACAAAGACCATACTACTCGGGATATTTCAGAACAAGTCATTATTTCTTTGTGGGTTTTGTGGCGGAGCGTTCCCTATGCAATTCCACACTGTTTCACCAGTCTGCACCAAGTTTTGCATAGTTACCTGTTAGGACCTTCTGGCCATTACGGGCTACATGACAGGTGGACACCTCACCCTGTTCCCTGGATTTCAGCACAAGTCAACATTTGTTTGTGGGTCTGTAGCTTGGCAAAGCATTGTTCCTTATACATTTCCACACTGTTTCACCAATCTGCACCAAATTGTGCATAGTTTCCTGTTAGGACCCCCAGACATTACTAGCTATATGACATTTGGACTCCCCAACCTGTTCTCCGGATTTCAGCACAAGTCAACATTTCTTTGTGGGTTTGTGGCTTGATGAAGCCTTGTTCCTTATACAAGTCCACAACATTTCACCAGTCTGCACAACATTTTACATAGCTACTTGTTAGGAACCTCTGAAAATTACTAGCTACACGACATTTGGTCACCCCATGCCTTTCCCCGGATTTCAGATCCCTCACACATTAGACGGTGCCTGAAATTGGCAAAACATCAATGTGGTCCTAGAAGCACCGGTACTAGGAACAAAACTCAAGGTCCAGGCCCTAGGATGCACATTGTCCAAGATATTTGCACTGATATGCGCCACTACGAACTGAACCAAACAAGAATAAGGGGCAGGTGGGGAAAGAGCACAGAAGCTCCCAGTCTGCAGCAACACACCAACACTGCCACCCCCCCAACGTCTGATGCAGTGTATATCAGCTAGCCACACATGCCCATTCTCAGTACAGTTTATTTTGGGGGTGCAAAGCACATCAAGCGATACATGAATTGAAACAAGGACCTACAGGATCAGTGTTATCATGTCTGCCTACAGAATCCGTTTGGAGAACGCTTACTTTTTGCTAGTGTTTTATAGTCTTCATGAATATAAACATGCAAAATGGATGATTGAAATGGGAGAAGAGGGTCATATGTGTTTATGTAAACTAGAACATATATATTTACTAGGGTGCAATATACATTTACTACAAAATAAATGTATACATGAGATTGTCAGGACTACATAAATTAGAAAAAAAAACTGCATTATGCAATATTCTCCTTCTGTTGTATTGTGTAAAACAGTGTGGGCCTGAACCATGGACATGTTTTATAATGGCACAATCCCATAGGAAAACGTCCCATCAATCAGGCCCTGTATACTTTAATATGTACAAATGTTCCATATAAGTACTGGTTTACAAAAATGGTTCCATGTACATTAGTTTGAGTGTTAGGGAGTGTAGAGTTCATAACTGTTTACATCTGAAACAAGTAAGAGCAGTTTTAGTAGTAGTGGTAGTGTTCTAAAATATCGAGGGCACATCCGAAGGCCATGCATGGCTACTGGCCATGGCTATTACAAAACCCTTGAGCAACTTTTGCACATGCACTGAGCACCTTAATGGACCATGACATTTTTGTTTTTTATCTTACTATCATCTACATTTACGTGGTCCTATCTGATATTATAGCTGCATTGGGATCACATATAAATATGCCTGATGTCCTTTGTATTAATATCTGCCCATGTTTGGGCTGTTGAAAAGGTTTGTGCACGTTGCACTTTGCCTATGATAGACACACGTTTTACACTTTGCCCTTATGGGCGGAGTGTCTTGTCTACAGGTTTTGCATGGAGCACTTTGCTTCCTTTGGAGATATTTGAAATTAATGTGTTTTAAGGGAAGATCAATTTACATACTGGTAACTGCCTTAGCAAATGCGTGCCTTTGACACCCATATGTAGTGCATTGATCCGCAGTATTACTGTCAGATAAATTGGGATCTGGCATTTTACATTTATATATTGGTTTTTAGGCACGTGCACTTTAGCTTCTTAATTGAACAATAATAGATGTATTGTTCACCAAAGCATCAAAGTTACATTTGATTATTAATACAAGCCAATGACAAGCAATGAGCTCTTGCTCCTTTGAAAGTTGTCAAAGAGTAAAGACGATATTCAACCACGCCTTCTTCTTCGTAGGCCATGAAGTTGAACTTTTTCAAACGTCTAAAAAAGTTAGAACAAAGTTCGACCGATTTTAATCGCCTGATGCTGAGATGATTCAAGGTTCTAGCTGGCAGTGATGTTTTCCATGCTTAAAGTCAACTAAATGTTTATTTGACCGGCAAAAGAATGCTATGACAAAATAGTGTAAATTGAGAATAAACATATCAACTTATAATGAATACATTATCATAAATGCAATCATATGCCAGATGTCGGTGGGAACATGCAGGCAGCTTAATTACAGTATACCAAACATCTGATTTACAGTTCCCACACTGGTCAATATAACATAGAATCAGGTTTGGACTGGGAACCAAAAGTGGCCCTAGATTTTCTTTTCGAAGTGGCCCCATATTTCGCAGAAGGGGTGAGCAGAGCGCGTGAGCCCAACCCTTCTATGGACGGTGCTGGGAGTATCCACCAAGAAAATGTTGACTACAATTATTCAAAATGAGTGCATTTAAAGCATATTATAAACATGTATGGACTAAAAAGAAAGTCATGTTTTCAATACGTTCACACTTTCATTGTAAATATGTGCAATGCCAATGCAAGCACATAATAACTACAGGGTGACGGTATTGGCACTGCCCAGAAAAATGATTGCAACCTGACATCTCCATTAGATTCTAATGTCCGTAATGTTCTGGTTTCAAGCAGAATGCTGTATGCACATAATGCAACTCGTGTTTGAGATGCCCCCGGCCATGATGGATACAAGACTCTGCTACAGCATGACACTGCAAGGCTGCATATGCGGCCATGCTGACTTCACTACATGTACTGAGCATAGCTCACTCTGTGCTCACTATAATGTGTTGCACAATATTCCACTGATTTCTTGTCAGGGCAAACTCACATTCCACCCCCACTGCAATATTTTGTTCAAGCTCAGAATACCTTCACTAAAATGCTCTCTGTTCAAGCTGATACGGCCCTCACTACAAGGCAAGGTCTGAGGAAACCCACACTGCCCTCAATACAAGGCTTGGAACAAGCTGACACCGACTTCGCTTTAATGCGTTATATAAGCTCTCATCGCCCTGACTACAAGGCATTGTACACGTTCACACTGACACGGTCCACAAAATAAGGCATTGTACAAACTCTGGCTGCCCACATTCCATGGCATTCTACAAGAATCACTGGCACTGCTCTCATGCTGCAGGCTTTAAAGGTCCACCTTCCTCTCACTACAGCACTCTCTATACGCTCACTGTCCTCGTTTCAAGGATATGCAAACGCTCACAGTGTCATTCGTGCAAGAGCCCTCTATCCTCAGTGTAAGGCTGTACCATTCACCATCTATCGCTTCCCTCACTCCAAGGATCTGCAACTCACACTGCTCTCCCTACAAGGCTTTGTGCATTCTTAAACCAACGTCTCTTCAGGGCGTCACACTGTCCTCAATGCAAGGATGTCGACCACACTTTCCCAAACTCGTACTGCCTTGCCTTCATTGCTAAACTGTCTCCATCACTCTGGCCATAGTATAACGCTCTGCATAAACACAAAGTGCCCTTGTCAGTAGCACGAGCCCGGCCGCCCGGCCCAAACCGCTGCCTTGCAGACGAAGAAAAGGAATACTTCTCCAACACAAACATCATGCAGAATGTATTGTCTCTTAACGATACATACTCAGACTGATAATACTGCGTCCCAGTTTGACTCTCTCTGGCCTTGCATAAGGAAAAACAGGCAACTATGGGTTTATTATTTATTAGTGACTGAGTGCTTAAAACCTATTAACATTTCCGAATGCTTTACAAAATTGTCAGCTACAGTAATAAGCACAGTCTCAGCGCAGCTCTCAGCCCTCTTTGTCTTGAATGTGTCCCACACCCGTCATGCGCTCATAATTAACAGCTAGCATCATCCTTACCAATACCAATGACAGGCCCAGGGCAAGCCAGGGACCCCAACCCTCTGCCTACAAAGAAAACAAATCCAACCCAAGCAATTGCCCAAACTTCCTGGTATTGATCGTCTTTTCACAATATCATACTGCGTCCCAATTTGACTCCCTTTTGTAAGCACGGCCTGGGTGCATCATGACTTCGCCTTGCATTGCACAAGGAAAATGGGCTATGGGTTTATTTCCTAATGTTAACCAGGGCGAAAAACCTATTAATATCTTTGAAATGATAAAAAAATGGTCTGCTACAGACTGGTGGTACAGTCTCACATTATGGTAATAAACCACATGCCCATGGGCTATACCTGCAGTAACAGCTGACTAAATAAAAAAAAACATATGTGATTGCTAAACATATCATATTCAGCAATCACACAGAATTTTTGCACCTCAGTCACCTGAAAATCAAATGGCTTTGTCTTCCTCTGCCGGCCTAACACGCTGCTCCTGCTCGCCTCGTCTCAGCAGCCAGCAGCAGAGTCGGTGCGGATGCCCAGGCTGTTCTCTGCACCTGCACAAACAGATCATCAGCTTGATGATGTGAGCACAGCACGTGCCGTTGGTTCCCCATGCCGTGCCCAGCCCTAAATGCGCAGGAACGCCTCTGCGATCCCAACCCTGGGCAGAAAAGAAATGCACAACCCACAGCATTGCGAACTACCCAGGCGGGCCTGGATGTTTGTTGTTAAACGGTTCAGTCATAATTATGTATCCTTCCCTGGTGGGAAGCAAGAAAAGAAGCCCTACGCCCCAAGGCCTACCTGGGAAAGTCCTGGTGTCCCGGTGAGCCAGTCCAGCCCTGCATAGAATGGGTAGAAGAAGAGTCTTCTAAACAGTGCTGAGGCACGCACCTGTCATCGTCTGAAATCATGGCCTGCAAAATGAATTAATTTCTTGGATAGTCCATAGATGCCAACTCTGTAACACTTATTATCACATTTATGTGCACCTAGTCATTTCACATGTAGCAAGACTTGCATGCGCTGTATAAATGGTTAGAATCCTTTAATGCTTTTAATTTCAAGTGCCTAGCTGATATTCATAACAGCTAAATTGTTAGTCCTCTTACGGTGACTGACTGATTTTTTGTGTGTATCTGTGTCCATTAAGAGACAATTTGACGTGCTGTTGGGGAACTAAAAAATAAAATACAGCACAATGCATATACAATGTTAATATAGCAATGTATTTAAGTCTTATGTTTATTGAATTATTGCATTGATAAAATGGGATTCCACTTTAAGAAATCTAATTAAAAACCCATCATTAGCTAGCTTCAATTTAAATTACAGACAAGCCTAAATGTGGTCATTTTTATTATCCCATTGAAATACAATAATATACAAGAACACATGAATACATAATTAGATATTGAGATCTGTGTCCCTTTCCTTTAAACAATGCCCTGATAATAAATAGTTGAACTGGTCATTAATCATATTTACAATGCTATCTCCCTAATTTTCAGCGTTGCTCACTAAAGAGAAATAACATTTAAAACAACGTCTTCTAAAACACGAGATGCTCCATTTCCCTGCTCAGCAGTAAGAATTAAGTCAAAGACATAATTCATGGCATTTTAGTGGCCTTCAGAAATTGTACAGATATGTATTTAGCTAATGACAAACATCTTGAGTGTGGCATCAACAAGACCTATGGTGGTATTACAGGGTGTTTTGAGACTAGTGCAATCCTAAAATAGTGGTTGCTACAGCACCGTAGAGGCCCTGAAATAAGGCCTATAACATGCACGAGCAATCGAATAATCAGAAAGTGTGTGCAGCAATATACTACATATGTGCTTCCTAACAAGTATGCATCGCATATTCCAGCACAAGATTGCTAAGTGATGTGGATTATAGAGCAAAAAATGGTTCAGAAAAAAATAAAAAGATTGTGGAACTGTAGGACTGTAGAGGAGTGCAGACTGCAGGGGCGTTGCTAGGGGGGGGTAAGGGGGCTATAGCCCCTGATCTTTTGGCTGTAGCCCCGGATAGAATCTCAGGAGCTACAGCCAAAAGACTAGCTAGCCCCCAGTCCCAACAGTTCTGACATCAGCTTAGCCCCGGGTCTTTTCCAGACCTAGCAACTCCCCTGGCAGACTGGCATCTAACAATGCCTGCCTAAATATACTCTTACTATATATAATGCCTTCTGTATAGTGTTTATACTAGGGGGAGCAAATGCATTTTAACATCTAGTGATTCCCGCTTTAAAAATACAAAGGAGAGAAAGTGAGACGAGACTCGAAATCATCACTGATTGCTGATCACTTCCTATAATGTGAGTTCCAGCCTCTGCGCCACGGAGGCTCTGGCATGTTCTTGATCATTTGTGTTCCTGAGAATGATGCAGCCATGACCATTGTGTACTGACAACGTATGAACTGATCATTCAGACCTGTGTCCTACTATCATGCTTGTTACATGATGGTGCTCCTGAAATTTCCTATCATGTGGTCCATGGGAGAGAGGAGCACTTGAACAAATGCACCGTGTTTGCAGGGGCTAGTGTGGGAGACTATTATGTTTCTCTCAATACAGAGAAACAGAGCATAGCAGCAGAACACTTTCAACAATAATATGGAATAGGACAGTATTTGCCAAAAAAAATCACTTAAAAACATTCTTACTGTTAGAGCAGAGTGCTTTCTGCATGGGAATGCTATTGACTGTTGTGAAATATTTTCAGCTGCCACTTCCCCAAAAAAGGCATCTGTCAAAAGAAAATCGGTTGACTATACTGAGTAAACTACATACATGTCATGCCATTATCACTTTATAAGAGATGGATCCGTTTTCCGAGCCTATCAATGCCCTGGCTGATTATGCACATCATGATTTAAGTAGCCTCAGTATGTGCTTATAATCAGAAACACTGCATTTTACATGAAGTGTGACAGATTATACATGTATTCTATGGTAAAGAAGATTGCTAACAAGATGGTGTTGTTAGGTGAATGAACCACAACATGATCCCCATATATCAGAATCACTTCTGCTTGACTGAAATCATAGTTACGGTGCTTGCCCACTGCTAAAGTTCATTGAAAGTCTAAACAAAAATAAAAACAAAATTTTTTAAACGTTAAAGCAAAGGGTTCGTGATGAGGCTCACATCCATTGCCTGCGGCTTCTCACTAATAAGAATGCATGTAAATAAGTGCAATGTAAAGCACTTTGGATAAAAGCGCTACATACTTATCTAAATATTATTATACATTATTATTACTTTTTTGGGGAAAGTATTCTGAACTCTGGTCCACTAACATAGTGGTTTAGGAAAGTTTATGGATGCTAATGTTTGTGAAACACAATGGTGCCCTGTTACCGGAAGCATTGGGTGAAACGTGATTGAGTAGACTCGGGTTACTAGAACCACGTTGTTTTCACTACATTTTAAAGAGTAACACATACTAAGACTGTATGAAAATTCTAAAATATATTTATAAAAACAATACACAATTGAATAATTTGATAACTTTAATTTATTTCAGTTCAGTGATATTATTTTAGTCCACAAAAACACAATTTCCAGATAATTAAAAATAGAGGAAAGTGTAAATGCAGAAACACCCAAAAAGGAAAGAAAAGATACATCCATCTACATGTGTGGCACTCCCATACATGACACATATCAAGTGTGCATATCAGCAATTGAAAGTATGAAGGTATAAGCAACATATTCAGCAAATAGAAACATGTTTTTACCAACAATTACCATTACATGATTGTGGAAATACACCTCCAAACTGTTTAAGTGAAACCAGCGTCCACATAATATTAAAGGGAAACAACAATTGTTCTACATGGCATGTTTTGACCAACTGGTGTGCTGTATTCCTCCATGAGTGTGGTCTTCTTTGGGTCAAAATTAATATGTCATCAATGTTATCATGTCTTAAAAGGAAAAGAAAGATTATTTAACAAAGGAAAATCTCTCCAATACAACAATGACCCTCATTGAAATTAAGAATTGCCCAAACAGACTCACAATGTATGCCATCCATTTTAATCAGATTGGACCAACTTCCTAAGTACAATTAAAAAAGAAAATGCTTAAATATATGTCATACCTACTCCAACTAAAATGAGGAGTATTGAAACTAGCAGGATGCATGAACAGAAGGTGACTGTTACAACCACTATGTTTTTAGTCCCAGGATGGTGTCTAAAATATCCTAAAATGTAAAGAGCGGGGGTCATAGTCCATCTACTTTGTGAGCCATGAGTACGAAAGGGAGCAATGTAATGGTTAGTCAGTAACCTACTCACAATTACCCAACACAGAGAAACATCTTTATTTTTGTTGATAGGTACTACTCCAAAAGGGCCTAGGTGTACCTGCTTATGAACTAGACACATAACTAGTATAAATACCCTATGAAGCTGTTGAAGTGGAAATTATCAAGATCTTTAAATGGACCAAAAACAATTGCAATTACATCTGCATGTTACGTTGTGTTACTGCATTGGATGGATCACAATGTGTTAATGTGTGTGTATTCTCAACAATGGGGGTCATTACGACCTGGTCGGTAAGGGATATCGGGCACCAGTAAGGAGACCGGTGCCAGTAATCCCTTACCACCCTATTCCAAGGTCCCTTGGCGGGGACCGTAAGGAACGTGTGGTCTGACCACACGTCCCTTAAGGGTCCCGCTAAGCTACCAGGGCTCTAATAACGGGCTTGCAAGTCGCAAGCCCGTTATTAGCGACCTCCCCATTCCCATTGAGCCCTATGGGGGGCTCAATGGGAATGGGGAATGGTTTGTTCAATGGGGACTTACCAGTCCTGCCTGGGTTGGACTGCACCGGTAAGTCCCCATTGAACAACACCGGTGCCGGACCCGTTATTGGAGTCAGTCATGGCGCAAATAGCGTCATGACTACCACCAATCTCGGAATGAGGCCCGATGTTTCACTGGGAGGTTATTATATCCTGGAATAAGTTGACAAGTATGAACATTATGATTATGAACATAGAATTCCCTGTCAAAAGGAATTTGCTTGAGTATCGCTTAACCTTACATTTATGAACCATTATTACATGTTTTGGGTACATTTACAGATATGCAAGCGCCATTTTAGAGCACTCATATATAGCAAAAGTCAATGGCCCTCATTACGACCCTGGCGTTGGACCATGGTGCTAATAGCACCATGGTCCATGCCGGTAATTTACCGACTCCGCCATGGCGGAATGGGGAATTACCGCCCCATTCCGAGGTTGGCGGGGCGGTAATTCCCCATGCCGCCATGGCCCTTCCCCATTCCCATTTTTGCCCCATAGGGCTCAATGGGAATGGGGAAGGCGCTAAGTACGGTGCCGCAAATTGCGGCACCATACTTAGCACCAAGGTCCCTTTGCGGGTTGGTTTTTAACGCCTGCAAAAACAGGCGTTAAATTCTCCAAACCGCAAAGGGACCTCGTAATCAGGTGTTAAGGGTTTAACGGCGCCGCCACCTTTTACGGCGCCGTTAACACCTTAACGCCTGGGTTGTAATGAGGGCACATGTGGCAGAACATAATGGCAACTTGCAGTGTGCATAATAGAACAGCCATTAAGGTGCCTTTGTTGGTACTCCTCTAGGATGTTAATGTAGCAAACAAAGAGTTGTTTTAAGTTGTCAGTAAACAAACATAACATTCAAAACAAGTTTAATAAACCAATTTGAAGGCATCATCTTAAAAATCAGTTTTTTGAGAGTGTATCAATTATCACTGGTCAATGTGCAAATATTGGATCAAAATATTGGGAAAATTAAGTCATTTAAAAAACTGTCAAACTTTATAGTAATTCTACCTATTCTAACCTGTCATTAAGTCCAGAAATATCTGATTTAATTTGCATATCTATTTTAGATGTAACCAGCTATGGATGGTTTCAACACTATTGGTTTGTTGGACATTCTTAACAATGTCAATAATGTCTCAGTGAATATAAATTTCGGACCATAGGAACTTGTACTTGTTGTAGTCTGATATGAGCCCTGCTTCCTGACTGCCTAATGTTGCAAGAATGTCCCGTTTCCTAATGTATCGTTTTTTTGCACAGACATTCTAGTGCATAAATAACAATTGCGGTTTTGCAATTCACAAACACGTTTAAATTCCATTTGATGTTTAGATGTTAAAAAATAGAGTGTGTTCAGTAAAACGACATTGTACATAGTTACTTCACAGACTACCTTTAAGCACTGGAAGTCATCATATGCTAGAAACATTTTCTATTTTTTTCTACTGCTGGTGGACAGCTGCACAATTATGCCTCAAAGCGTTTTACTTTGTTTGAATGTAAACAGTTCATTGTTTCCACAAATGGAATTGTTAATTAAATGGCAATTTTGTGTATCAGTTTCCAAATAGATTTAAACTGTTTGCAGTATGCAGTGGCACACACATACCTTATTTGTGTTGTTTTTTAGGGGTTGGATTAAGTAAATTACTGCAGTCTCTGTTAAGTTTGCACTTACCAGCTTGTTTAAGAAATTGTTTAAGGTAGCCTCTGGTTGTTAAATGTTGAAATAGGACCATCAAGCGTCTTCCTTTTTAAGGAATTAGCTTCCAATACACAATAACTGCTCATAAGACAGTTTGTCTCATAATGTTTGAGGCTGCTGACTGATATAGATCAGTAATGGGTTGCGATCAGTATCTTTTCTATCAAAATTTGATCTAAAAGAATTGTGTTCAGCAACAATAGTGATATCTAAAAATGATAAAGAAATGTTGCTATGTTGAATAGAAAATTCAAGATCAGGTGCAATCTTATTGGGCCGCTTGTGTAGCAAGACAAGTTGATCTTTTTCTCCAGAACAAATCATTATCACATCATCAACATGGTGCCTCCACAATTTCAGATGTTCCTTGAAAGAGTTATTTGAACTATAGATGAATAGCTCTTGATAATTGGCCATATAAATATAGGCAAAATGGGGTTGAAAGCTGTGCATATTGCTGGCAGCTAATTAGTATGATATGATATGATATGACATTTATAACGTGCTTGTACAGAAGTGTTTCAACGCGTGGAAGTGATAGTAAATATAATTGTTTCTTTATATATAAAAAGATGTGTTGTTACAGTGGTGGTATTACCATTATGGGATGCAGTTTTTTTTTGGTATTTCATTTCTGCGTATGACTGTGAATCTGTGATGTCTGCTACAGTTGGCATGTTGGAAAATTATTTTAACAGTAGCATTTTCAAAGAAAATGGAGCATGGCTTTGATAATGTTATTGGTGCTGTAATCATCAACATGTCACCTTCCTTATGTCTAACCATGCTGGTCCCGTGTGCAGCCTGAACATCTTCCTCACTGTCAGATGCAAAAGAATGACCAGTTCCCATGTTACATGGGATAACATGGGAACTGGTTTACATGGGTTCACATTGTTTACATGGGTTCACACTGGATTAAATGGGTTCACATGGGAACCCAAGACATGGGTTCCCATGTGAACCCATGTCTTGGGTTCTACTTATTTTGCTCTCTTCATCCTGGCCCTATGGGTTCCACTGAATCTCGTCAGAGCCTGAAATGGAAGCAGGAGATTGGATAACACAATGGCCCTCATTACAACCCCGGCGCTAAACCATGGCACTATTAGCACCATGGTTGGTGCCGGTGTTGTAACGATTCCGCCATGGTGAAATGGGGAAATACCGTCCCATTCCAAGGTTGGCGGGGCGGTATTTCCCCATTTCACCATGGCCCTTCCCCATTCCCATTTTCGCCCCATAGGGCTCAATGGGACTGGGGAAGGCGCTAAGTACGGTACCGCAAATTGCGGTACCGTAATTAGCACCGAGGTCCCGCAAAGGGACCTCGTAATCAGGTGTTAAGGGTTTAACGGAGCCGACACCTTTAATGGCGCCATTAAACCCTTAACGCCAGGGTCGTAATGACCCCCAATGGCTGCCACCTTCTTCAATCACATCTGTATCAGTTGGTTTGTCTGTTCCTCACTGTTTCGCCAGCTACTGTTGGGTTTGTGACTCTCCACTGTACAAAAGATTGTGCCATCACTATCAGATATATGTAAATAATGTTGGCTTTTGAATTCAACTATATTTGCTGATAAATGCCACTTGGAAGGTATCTAACCTTGCTGCAAGCTGTGTTGCTACTCAGAGGATTCTGTTGCTTCAACCATTTCTGAAAAAGATTGGCACAGTGGCATAGCACAACATTTGGGGCCCCCCTGCAGACCTTTTTTAGGGCCTCCCCCTATGCTCGACAACAAATCACAGATCACGCCACACTCTGGGCTGGCCTACACTACCGCCACAACCACCAAAATCACCTTGCCTCATAGGTAAGTACTGGGATGAGTATAGCTAGGATCGATGAAGATTAGAAATAAGTAATCCACACATTAAACACAAACACACACCATTAACTCCATGTTCCTCATCCCAGTACTTACCTATGAGGCATCTTGACTTATGGGTAAGTACTGGGAAAGGAAGAGTGAGATTAGAAGTAATGAAGATAACAGGTAACTAAGCCAGACATTACAACCCTGTCCCTCTAGTTTGTCTCAGTACTTGTGTATGAGGCATCGTGCATCATACACACATACTGTGATGAGGAAGTGTAGCACTAGGAGTAATGAATATTACTGGTAAGTAATCAGAGCATTCACCATACACTCACACACGCAGACCCAGTCACCCATACAGGTACATGTGCATCCTTTCATCACACACTAACACATGCACACACACCCACACACACACAGGTAGCCATCCATACATCATGCAATCACTCACTCATTCACTCATCCACACACTTTACATTACAATATATGCATATACACACTTACATGCACTAAAGCACATTTACACAAAATACATTTCTCACGTTTGAATCTGTTGATCCAGGACAGGGAACGAGGCCTGCAGCCGGAACACTTTTTCCCTCAGGGAGCTGGAGGCACCATGTCACAGTGTGCAAGGGATCCCTATGACTTCATAAATACATTGTTTCTCTCTGAAGTCACCCTGCATTCATAGAGAAATTATTTCCACTACGGACCAATTATCGTTACAGAAATAATCTTTTTATGAAGGCAGCAAAAAATCACCATTTAATGTTGAAGTCATAGGGCTCCCCCCACCCGTGACATGAAGTCTTCCCACCTGGAAGTCTCCATGTCATGGGGCATGGAGGGGGGTGCATATGAATTCAAATAGAAATTGTTTATTTTTGAAGTCATTCTGCCTTCATAAAGACATAATTTCTGTTGCATGACCGTATCAAAAATAATTTCTTTTTGAAGTCAGAGTGACTTCAAAAATAAACTATTATTTTTTAAGTCTGAGGGGTCCACCCCGTCAGGACAGAAGGAAGTGAGGACCTCTGCGCTGCGAGGCTCACTGGGGCCTCTGCTACGCCACTGGATTTGCATGGCTTGCTGGTAGAGTATTTTTGGAGAGCTGCAATTTTTTTGGGGCCACGTTGGTCTTCACAAATCAATTGATGATGCAAGATTGTGAACAACACAGATTAAGTCAGTCCAGATGTGATGTCTCACACATTCAGTGTCTGGAAGGAAGAAGCACACTGTTGTCATGGACTGCTTAAGGGCCAAACTCTACACCACCACAACTACCTACCCCTCCTATGGGTAAGTACAGAATTAGAGACAGGTTACGATTTAGGAGGAAAGTCCTGACTTGTGCAGAATTCATTATAAATATACAGCATTTTCAAGTTCAGATTTTAAAACATGACTATCAATCATTTTTTGTAAACATTGCAAGACATGAAAACGAAAACAAGCTTCCCCATGGAGCGCTGACTTTTCTGAAGTACAGTTTTTTAGAAAAGCTTTGCAAAAACCATTTATGTGTGGAAAATATGCAAGCCCATTTGCAGTACCATGTTACACATACTGGTTTTTGTAAAGTATTTGGGGTTCAAAATGAAAATGCCTCGATAGGGAAAGCACACAAACAAGTGCTTTACTTTTGCTGTTAAAAATATAAAGTGCAGACATGTTTTCCAGGAAAGATTAATTCGATTTGCAGTGTTTTCTGTTTGTTTTGCACAGGTGCAAGTTGCACCTCAAAAGTAATTTGTCTCAGTGTTCCAGCGACCAGAAGGTGGCATAATCATCAAAAGTAGTAACAATTATAAGGAATCATTTAAGATGTATTCCATGTATTTGGTTGAGTGATTTAACAGGTTTTGCTGAAGCAGGATGCCACTTCCAATGCACCCACCGCACACACTCACAAAATAAGGACACAACATGGCTGCCTCTCCCTCTGAGTCATGGGCATCATTTTAGTGGGGGACAAGGGTGCCCCCCGCCCCAACGTTCGTGGAACACCATTTTGTCCAAATCATTTTGCCAGGTCACTCTCATTTAGATGCCCCCCCCCCCAACATTTTCCCATGCAATCTAACACATGGTGTGCCCAAGGACTGCTCTATATGATCACTTGCCAGAGGTTTGAGATGCAGGAAAAAACAGTTCTCCAGAACAGGCTCATAAATGCAATTTATTCCTGAAAAAATATTCATACCCTTTCTTTTCAGGGATATGAATATTTATGCATAATATTTTTTTTTGCTAAGTGGTTTACATACCTAATGCAAAGGCTTCAAAAACAGAAGCCACCAAACAAATGGACCCTTTTGTAAAAAGAAAAAAGAAAAAGAAAATTATTATTAGTTTTTATAGCAAAGCGAGTATTTTAACAGAAAAAAACTATGTAATTGGTTTCAATGGGCCTCATTACGACTCAGGCGGTAAGGGTTTTACGGCGGCGTTAACAGCGCCGACCCTTACCGCCTGAGTACGAGGTCCCTTAGCGCCATGGCGCTTTTAACACCTGCTTTTAGCAGGTGTTAAAATCCATGGCGCTAAGGGACCATGGAGTTAATTACGCCACCGTAATTTACGGTGGCGTAATTAACGCCTTCCCCACTCCCATTATGCCCTATGGGGCAAAAATGGGAATGGGGAAGGGTAAATGGGGATTGGGGACTTACCGCCCCGCCAAGGTCGGAATGGGGCGGTAAGTCCGCCAACCACCATGGCGTAAACGTAGTTTACGCCATGGTGGTAAAGTCACGGCCCAGGCGGTAACTTACCGCCTGGGTCGTAATGAGGCCCAATGTGTTAATCTGACCCCTGATGCTGTGTAAATTAGCCTAGGTTTAATTTTTAAAGTGAATGCACTTGGCTCTGTCCTGGTATGGATGGGAGATTCAGGGAAACTGTCCAATGCATGCAATGATAGCTGAGTTGGTGTCACAGAATTTCATTTGGACGTGGGAGCAGGACAAAGCAGCAATGAAGCAATATGTGAGCAAAACATGCTAAGGTTATGGATTACAGTAAGTAATGATAATATTGCAGAAAATAAGACAAAAATGTCCTGCTTCCAGGAAAGAAAAGGGTGGGAGTACTTTCTTTACTGAGAAATTCTCAAACAAAAGTTAATAGTCTGGACAGTTAATCCTTAAATTACCACAAGTTACAACTCCACTTTGTGAATTTAATTTCCCACAAATTAACTAATTGCATATTTTCACCCATTTTCGCAAAATAGGTGGACGTTTGTCCCTCAAGTTCTTGAAATAGGCAAAACCAGAATTCTGTAATTGCGCACCCCCCTAAAAATAGTAATTGCAAATGTTTTTAAAACATAAAGAACACTATTTTTTATTTTTATTTTTTATGTATTGCATTTGGTAATACCCCCAGACCCTGAGGGGTTCTCGTGTTGTTTAGTGTCCAATTTAGGCTCCAATTTGAATAATTAATCCCAACGAAGTACTTTGTTCGCTCTTTTTGAGACGTCAATGTAATATTTTGACCTTCCTGTGGGGGAATATATTGATTACGTGCAATATACCTAGTTGAAATTCACATTATTATATCTGAGTGCCTTAATGGTTATGATGACAGGTTTGAGTGTTAAGCACTTGTTGCAGAGATCTCTGTTCACATAACAGATAACCAAATCTCTGCAAAGCAGACTCAGCCTTTCATCTCTCTGTGGTTGATACATTTCAGTTGATGAACACGTGTGATAGTAGCACATATTGTGTTACAGAACAATGAACCAGAAAAGCATAGTGTAAAAACTAAAATAGCATCAGAACGGGTCTTGAACTTGTGCCCCTGAAATGAGGGCTGTCAAGGATTTGCCGAGATTTGGGTGAATTCTACAAGGAAGGCCCCACGGTTGGCTCCACATGCACAACCTTGAGGACCCTAGTCAGGCACCACTGCACTGTCACTACATTGGTGCATGGCTGAAACAACCCATATGACTGGTCCAACGCGCTCTTGAGAGCAGAATTTGTATTTTGCTGTAGATTCAAGGAACAGACCAACATGTTCCTTGGCAACCAGTATATTAGAGACAAAGAAGAAACTGTGGGAAGCAAGACGTTAAAATGTCTTGAATAAAACAACAAATAAATATAGTGACCAAAAAGAATGCACATTTGAAAAAGGGAAATTGTACTCTTATCTGCTACCTATTTATTAAACTGAACAAAAAGGCAGTCTTTGCAATAATCAAGTGATTAATATGGGAGTAGGAAACAATAAGACACATGAAACTGATATAGAGTGTGATGTAAATAACATCCCCAGGGGTTCCATCAGTGGGAAATAAAAAAAAAAAAAAAAACAATTTAAAGTTGGGACTTCATGAAGTTCCACCAGTGGACTCCTGGAGTAAACCTGGCAGAATGTCGACCGGATAGCATTGCATTGGCAGACAATCTGCCGGACCCCATTGCCATGGATCTAGACCAGCAAATCGTCCACTGGTGAAACAACCCACTGTGGACATTCCACCAGTTTTATCCTGGGAATTAAATTGTGGAAAGCCAAAATGTCTACACTTTATGATATGATATGATATTTTATTTCTATTGCGCTCGTACACAAAGTGTTTCAGAGTGCGACAAGGCAAGGGAAGGGAACAAGGGAGAACAAAACAACGTTCTTACTAGGCCCAGTGACATTGAGAACGTGCAAGTGAATGGGAGAGGGGGAGAGGAAAAGTGGATGGAAGGGGGGAGAAGTGGAAAGTGCAGAGCAGAAACAGATAAATAATAATAAATAAATAAATAAATAAATAGTAAAGGCAATAAGCAGTGGTAGTGCAGCCAGCAAGTGCTGGGTTTAAGGCAGCAGACAGGGTAGGACTGATAAGTGCAGGAAGAAAAAGGGGGGGCTGTATGGGTACAGATACAGACCCCAGTGCAAGGGGTGGCCCGGAGGCAGTGTGGCTGGCAGGGTGAGCAGGTTCCTGGGCCCAGTGGACAGAGGGTGGCCAGGTGCACAGTGCCAGAAGGGAACAGATCAGCAGGGGAGAGGATTGGCGAAGGAAGAAGCAAAGAGGAAGGTCTTGAGGTGTTTGCGGAACTGGAGATGGTTCTCCTCAAGTTTTAGAGTGGCAGGGAGGCTGTTCCAGAGGGAGGCACCAGCCGAAGACAGAGATCTACCCCCAGCTCGTTTCTTTGAAAAACGACTGACCTTGAGGGAGTTCGAGGTAGAGGAGCTAAGAGCTCCGGAGGGGAGGTATTTGCGGAGGGATAGCTGAAGGTATTTTGGACCCAAGCCCCAGAAGGCCTTGTGGACAATGCAGAGGGTTTTGAATTTAATACTTGCCTCCACTGGGAGCCAATGGAGAGATTTCAGAGCTGGAGAGATACGATCCCAGGGCTTGAGGCCAAGGACAAGTCTTGCAGTTCTGTTCTGGATTAGTTGCAGAGGGCAGAGGGTAGAGGCAGGTAGGTTTAGAAAGAGGCTGTTACAATAGTCCACCCTAGAGAGAACCAGAGCTTGGCAGACAGTGAGCTTCTGGGGGAAGGAGATGAAGGGTAGAGTACCTCTGAGGAGGTGCAGTAGGAAGTTTGATTTTTTAGAGACATGAGAGATGTGGGCAGAGACGAAAGTGTGGAATCAAAGATGGCCCCAAGATTCTTAGCCATGCCTGTGGGTGTAGGAGGAGGGCCATGGGAGGCCGGCCAGAGAATGAAGGGAAAGGATGGAGAAGGTGTGCCCATGAGAAGGATCTCAGTCTTGCTGGTGTTCAGACAAAGATCATTGGCGGAGCACCAATTTTGAATGGCAGTGAGGCAGTTAGAAATGAGAGAGGGAGTGGAGGTGGTGGAGGGCAGCCTGAAAATGAGTTGAGTGTTGTCAGCATAACACTGGAAATTTGAGCAGAAAATGGCAATGCAGCAGGCGAGAGTTGCCAGGTATTGGTTGAAAAGCCAGGGCGATAGGTTAGACCCCTTGGGAACACCACAGGTAGAGAGGAAGATAGGTGATAGGAAAGACCCCAATATGACCTGGGAGGGTCGGTCAGAGAGGAAAGAGGTCAGCCAGGCCAGAGACAGATCTTTAAATAGTTCTGTGTGATATCTCTGAATATTGAAGGGAGAAAACAAAAAAAGGCTCTTTTTTTCTGACAATTTTGTTTGCCTTCAATTGTTGAAATATGCCCTTTATGGGAGGGTGAAACCACACTGTTCTCTCTTGCAAACTGATCCCCCACCTGACTCTATCCTCACCCTCTCCTGTGCTATTGGTATTTCCTGTTAATAGGGGATTTCAGCATGAAACCCCCCTGTTTGTGTCGCAGGGCACCCCTCCCTTCCACAGCAAAATATACCCCCTCCAATGTCTTCCACACACAGGCACAGACACTCCTTTACCCACTTCCTTCTTTTCTACAAACAATCCCCAGCCCCCCTTTATGCTATACCCAAATAAACATGCATTCCTACCTTCATATATGAGATGCCTGTGATTTCCTTTTTTCTGGCCCGGCTAAAACCTGTCAGCCCCTGCGTGCACTTGTGTGCAGTGAGGGGCATAGCAGTTCAATTTAGAAAGACTGCTCCGAGCGGTATCAGAGCAGTGTTTCAAAATCAACTTTCCTTTATCCTGAAAATGATACACCACACCCTTTAAAACATATCATTTTTTAAACCAGTGGAAACCCATGTGATTTTATTTAAACCACGTTCTTAATCAGCTGCATGCATGTTTGAGACATAGTCAAACTCAACAACAGGTAGTTCAAAAAATTAAAGTTTTTCAAATGAGGCATCATCGAAATGATATCCCATATAGATCAGGGTTTTAAAAGTGGATGTGAATTTTTTGAGGTAAGTAAAGCCCTAAGCTTTACTTCCCTTCTGTTGTTTTGTACGCTCTTATAGGGAAACTGATCAGCCCATAAGACTACCAGTACTGGAAGAGTATTCTTCCATTGGTAGATTTCTCACAATTTTTAAACTGGAGTGAAGTATGGTAAGGATCATTTGTATCTGTATAACTTTTTATTTTGTAATATTGTGATTACAAATACAACGGGGGTCATTCCGAGTATGGAGGCAGCCATGCCACTTTTAGCGGCATGGCTACCCCCATACCGGGTACCAGTCCGGGTTCCCTGAATGGGGAAATACCGGGCCATTCCGACCTTGGAGGGCCCAGTATTTCCCCATTCAGGGAACCCAGACCTCTGCATCCCCATTCCCATTGGAGCCCCCATAGGGCTCAATCGGAATGGGGAGCATGCTAACAATGGGCCCGTTAATGACAGGCCCATTGTTAGCATGCTGGACCGCTTGTGGGACCCGCTAAGAATGAATGGTTTTACCAGGCGTCATTAGCCGGTCCCGCGAGCGGAACTTGTAATGAGGTGGTAGAGGGTTAACGGCGCTGGCAGCTCTACCGGTGCTGTTAACCCCCTACCGCCAGGGTCGTAATGACCCCCAGTGTGTCCAGGATGGGCTGGTGGGAGTGTTTAGTTTTCTACTGTGAGTATTCCTTTTAACGTGCACATTTTTGGATTGTATCGCATATTTCCATAAGAAGTAACATATACTCAAAAATGGCACTGCCATTGATACTAGCCTGCCATTTCTCAATTTGGCCTTTGTTCTGGCCATTTCAGGTCTGTA
The DNA here is from genome assembly GCF_040938575.1 of Ambystoma mexicanum. Classification (NCBI taxonomy): domain Eukaryota; kingdom Metazoa; phylum Chordata; class Amphibia; order Caudata; family Ambystomatidae; genus Ambystoma; species Ambystoma mexicanum. The sequence continues at coordinate 930,510,026 of NC_090929.1, read as the reverse complement.
ATTGCCATGTATCAAAAGTTCTTTCGCTGGCAAAGCCTCTACTTCCTTAGACAAAGTAGCAGTCTATGGGAGCTGGGTCTGTCTGAAACCAGTCCACATCTGAGCCACTGCGTGATTGTGCTGCTGGGCAGAAATTGTTGCTGCCTATGCTTGGATATCCTCTGCTAGTTTGATTGAGGCAGATTCTTATCATTGGTTGTCTTGGTGGAGACTCAAATCCGTTTGACTGATCATCATTGGAGCAAAGCCCCATATGAAGATGGCTGCTGCAGCTGACCAGCATGTCACCAGCCAAATACAGGTGAAGCCCTGTTCCTCTGTCATGATCTCAAGAAAGACCTATTGAGAGCCTTGAATCCTCAAGGATCAGTGCATGCTGAGCCTTCTGAAATGCACCTGGACCAATCGGTGTACGGACCAGCTGTCTCCTAGGCGACCTCGCTGAAGTGATCGCCATTCCAAATGCATCCTTGAATCTTCTTGCATCTTCATCTTGTACCACAGGACATCTACACTTGCAGTTTCATCATCCATCACCAAAGAAAAGCTGTGCAGAGCCTGCTCCTTTGTTCATCATTTGAAGATCACCTGTCACCGCCAGATCATGGTGACTCCTGCTGAATCCCATCTTTTTCATGTGCTGGTTAGCTCCTAAGGTAACATGTTCTGCAGAGGTCTGTATCTTCTTGTGCTAAGTGTGTCCCACTGTCCAATTTTCAAAACTGTATCACCAAATCCTGGAACTGCATACTAGCTGGACTCAATCCTGATGGTGAAGGTGACATCTGCACTCACAGCCCCTGTACCACCCTCGACCAGACACAGTGCAGAAGTAAGTGGGCCCAACAGATTCAGTAACTTCTGAAGTTGTCCGTGGGTAAATCGGAGTAAGGGGGGCATGTTGTCATACCTATTCCTGCACCCCATCCCACCATAGGGTTTCATGGACGTAAAGTCCTTAACCTATCCTTCCCTTGTCTGACTAAAGTTGGTAGTGGTCTGGTCAAGGTCCACCCCAACCCCCCGGGCCTTCCCTATTGTGGTGGGACTGGGAGAGACACCTTTCTGAAATGTAATTACCTTGTAAACAGTTACCTGCAGCCTGAGTCTTTGGGTTAGCTAGTGTGGCAATCTAAGAGTAAGCCCATCTGAACATTGTGTCTTAAGGTATTGGTGACTTTTGGGCACAAGACCTCAATCTTTATCAGTAATTCACTGATTAAGTGCTAGGGACCTTGTATTAAGTTTATCTGAAGGTGATTTACCTACATTACTTATTTGTGTGTAATGGTACTGAAAATAACTGGTTTTCTGTTTCCCACTTACTTTACTACTCACATTTATTGATAATGTTACCTCCAACTCTGCTAACAAATTACATAACTGTTTCTAAAAGTAAAGTGTTGTTGTTCTGTTAACAGAACCCTTAATGGATACATGCATTTGATAGAAGTTGTGTTATAATGCTTTGATGCTGTTTTCATTGCCTATTTTCCATCTTAAAGGCCTGATACATAATTGTATATGTTTATTCACTTCTGTCTAACATGAATTATTGGAGTCCTCTGTGTGTGTCTCACCATAGCCTTTGACGACTCTCACGCACCTCCTGAGACTATGTTGTACTGCTCTGCTAAGCTACCTTGACTGAGTTTGGCCAGACATTAGTGTCTTTTCTGTTCATCATAATAGTTTGGATTCTCAGAAGTCTCACCAGATTTGATTCTGAAAATCCAGCTTAACTGTAGGGATTTTTTTTTTCTCCAGAAATCTCACACAGGATGAAGAGGATGGTGCCAGAATCTTTATCCATTCACCATGGAAACTCATTGGTCAAATAATTAACAGATCACCAATTAGGGATAGAAGAAGCTGTGGTAATTAGATTTTTTTTTAAGGAAACCTCTAAGTCATGGTATACATTTTCACATTTTCTAACAACCACCAGTGTATATAGGATTAGAACTAGCACATTATTTCGTTATTTAGGATTAACTAAATCCTGCTTAATAGTTTACACCGTACAATACAATTGTTGTTATCATGGTTATCCTTTTGAGAAAAACACCTTGCATGGTTCTGCTAGCTTAGATACGGAAATGTAAATAACCCGGACAGAACATTTCTTCAAAAAATATAATGGAATATTAAACAATTAACAGAAAATGTCTATCAATATGGAATGAGACAATATAAATCAGCGATCTTTTGTGAACTGGAGAAGCATAAAATAAACTTTCCTCTTAATGAATATTGAACTGAGGCCATTGGAGACGCTGCACAGATAACAGTGAATTGACTACTTATGAAGTATGCATAAGTGTAGAAAAAGGCCCAGGATACCAGCCTTCTACAATTTACCCACAGGCAACATATGTATGCGGAGAGTCCCTCTTACTCTGTTTGTTTCAAGTCCAAAATCCATACTGGAACCACTATCAGAATAGGTTAACTATTTTCTTGTACCTTATGCCATGGAGATGCCAAGTTATGTGCTGGAATATGGGAAAAGAACAATATTTTGGAGAATCTACCTTTTATAAATGAGAGAAAGGAGGTTTAGATCAACGTGTCTATCAGTCAATGGTGCAGCACAGTTTCTCAGAAATTTGGCAACTATGGCTTAACTGAGGTTTTTGGTTTCTTTTAAGCATGCAGTCTACACCTAGATCTATGTCATCAGAATGGGTGCCAATGTTTGCCTGGTGTAGCAAAGCTTCATGTGGTAGGGACACCCTGAGGTCTCTATTCTGACCCTGCTCTTTTACAACATTCACCTTTGCCCATTGGCCATCCTTATAAGATTCTTTGGACTTTCCTTTTATATGTATGATGATGAAAGCCAGATGTTCCTCAGACATAAGGAGCACTGTGGCCCGATTGCATCTAATTGCAGGCAATGCAGAGAAAACAAAACATTCTGGATGCAAAAAATAGAACAACTACGATTACCTCAAATAAAGTGTGTGTCATCTGTGACCCAAGACACTTCCTCTTCAGTAGTTTATTTTGGCCTGATGCTCTTCTCCCTTTGTCTGAGCTGTGCCCCAGGACACACATCTTGGTATAGTTCAGGATGCTAAATTAATTCTTGGGGTTTATGAAATTCTACAGCATTTTTTGTAATTCAGACTCTTGAAGAACAGATTTCATGACTTAAACACAACCAGGATGCTTCATCCACACCTTTTACTAAATAAACCATACCAGCTTGCTAAACCCCATAATCATCCATACATTTAGGCAGTTATCAAGTCTAGGGTCTTACATATTATCAATTGGGCCTGGCATCTGTATTTTCCTTCCTTTCTGAACATACATTTACTAAGTTTTGTCCAACCTACAATCTTCATTTTCCAGATCACAGACTACTACGAGTGCCCTGTTTTTGCTGTCAGTAACTATATGTACAATCCATTAGTTAGCAACCATGCAGATTCTTGTACTCACTGCCATGTCAGTTGAGACAGATTTTCAATACTTGATTTGCCAAAAAACACATAGAGCCTTGTTCTTTCTTGCTGTATTTCACAAATAATTATTCTTCATGGTCTTGTGTTCTCCTTGGTGGAACAAGTGTTATTTGTGTGTATTGTGCTATTGTGCTATATACATTTGATGACATTAACTAAGAATTTAAGATGAAGTGCATCTAAGATTTTAGTAATTCGCTGGTAACCAATCTGCATTTTTGTGAAAGGTACTTTGATGATTCCAGAACAGTGATGGATTTGTGCAATTTAAATATCTGGTTAACACATGTTATAGGAACGTAATGTTTACTGTATTTCATAGCAATTGTGAATTTCTGGCCATAGATATGCATTCAAAGTTGATGAATGTACAACATTAAACACCAAACACATTGATAACAATTCTCATTTACAATATGGCAGCTGCCATCAGGGCCACCTCAATTTCTGGAAATCACTAAAGACCTGGTATGAAGGTTTGGCATCTCGCAAAAGAGATTTGATTTTTGTTAATAATAACATTATGCTGGTAATCCATCTCCGGAAGAATTGTCAGTTAACCAGACCATCCCTTCCTTAAACTCCATTCCAACTGCATAATGTGCACCTGTGGCCTGATGATTTGCAACACCTGGTCTCCAATGGTACAAAGATGGTTCAGAGGTGACAGTTACCCAGTTTGAAAGCTGATGTGACAGCAAAGTCACTGCAATGCAGAGTTTGCATTTAAGTCTACACATCTGTTCCAAACTGTTAATAATTGAAATTACCAACCTGGTTGATCATTTGGAAAGATAAGGTAAACCTATGGTGAAATGGTGGCTGTTAGTTCACCTTATTATTAACGGTAGATCTGTTTTGTAGCATACCAATGTCATCCCTGTGAGCTCCGGTTTACTGTGGCAGACTAAGTGGTCTTCAGGGACCTTCCAGTCTGCATTCCAGTGAATGAGGCAAATGGAAGTGTGCATGTCTCTGTTGAAGCTAGGATAGGAAAGGTAACTCCTCTCTTGCCAGGCATGGAATCCTCAAGCTGGAGAAGTTCTGAAAGCCTGGTTTCTATGAGATGGGTAACAAAGGATGGGCTCACACCATGGGTTTGCACAGCAGACAGCCATTGAAGCTGAATGCTGGGAAAAGATGGAATTAAGTCAGTCAGAGGGTGTACGTGGCTTTTTAGACAGATTCTGCCATCTTGTTTTTCTTTGGGATTTGTCCCCCTTCCTATACCCTCCACTTCCTGCAGAACAAGCCCCCCTGAAATCAGGAGGCAGGGGTCACTTGTCACAAGAACAGGGATTGGCCTCCTTCAGGAAGACTTGCTTTTATCCAATCTCCTGTGGCCTTATACTTATAAAAGGACATCTACCACTCCTTCTTTCATTCAGTTTTGGACCTTCATTGACATCAGGAAGAATTAATTTGAACCCTTTTGAGAGAGCATTTCTCTCCAAAGGCCTCTGCCAGAGGTGAAGACAGGTGTTGCATTGCTGAGGAACGTTCTGATCTGTACCCATCCCCAGGGCAAATTAGAGTTGGCTTTTGTGAGGAACAAGGTCTACGACTCTGCTAGAAAACCTCTGTAGGCTGGGTGAGCATAGACTGAAAGGATTCCCCTTGGCTTAGAGCCTGCATGCAGTTGCACCCATAGCATCCAGAGTGCCAAACCAGCCAAATCTCCTGTTTTTCATCTGCCAAACCACCTGAACTGCATGTGCACAGTGTTTACCGCTTTCAAACATCCAGGATCCACAGTGCTACCTTTGGCACTCTCGTTTGAACTTTTAACCAGTCTTTCTTCATCATTCAACTGACTCAATGCAGCAACACCAAAGAAGAGCCTTTTCAACTTTCCAGCTCAAGCACCAATGCACCATGATGACTACTTTGAATAACCAATGTCGAACCAATATTGAAACTCCAGGCCTTGGCAACACAGCTTGATTGATATTGATATTGATATTGATATTTTATTTCTATTGCGCTCGTACACACGTACACAAGTGTTTCAGTGCACGACAAGGCAAGGGTAGGGAACAGGGGAGAACAAAACAGTGATCTTACTAGGCCGAATGACATTGAGAACATGCACGTTCCACTGCACTGCACTGCAAACCACTGCATCATTGCGCCATTTAGAAACCCAAACCATCAGTACTCATTTAAGACCATGCTCAATCTTGGAACTGCTGATGGGGATCCATCTACCTAAATCGCTGACCGCCACTTCTGAACTTCATGGAGCACCACTCAAACTGATTCGATGCCAACTCGCCGCCTGGATCAATGCAATTCGGCACACTGAAATGCACTATATATTTCAGCATGGGCATTTATGAAAGTGATGTCTGATTATCAGATATCACTTTCAGAGACAGGATTACCTGCATCAGTTAATATTAAACATCAACAAAGCTTAGGGTAGTCCGCCCACACAAATGCATTCTGTTACACGCATCTGAAGCCATGTACAGCAGACCCATGAGTAAAGCGCTTGCCACAGGGAAGACTCTACCCTTCATCTTTCTGATACCAATACACACAGTGCTCTGCAACTAAAGGAATGCACAATGAGGAGCTATATGCAAACATTGTATTATTGGTATAGAGCCTGTATTTCAGACCATTTTTCTGGCCATCATCCAGTATTGCTTGATCATCCCAATCCTTGAGGTGTTGGCCAATGCCTCACCCATGCTCCCTTTGTGCCTACATGTATCTAACCTTTACATTAGCAAGAGCTACTTGTAGCTAATGGTTAATAGGTGAGAGCTACTGGCAATAGCTACTGGGGTAGTGCTGTCCATGAGTATGATAATGTGTACAAAGATTATTTTGGGTGGTGTATTTGCTCTTTACATAAAACAAAGGAATGACATATGCATTTACTATTATATTAATGCATTAAACGCCTGCGGCATAAGGTGCTATAACCAGGACCTCCGATTCCCACTAGACACCCCATAAGGTGCTGTTTTTTCACCTCACCTCCTCTAACACTCCATTATCGCAGATGGGCCTGCTGAGATGTGACGGGCTGAAGCCACGCTCATGTCCACTTCCTCCTCTAAAGCCTGGGACATGGCCCACATGGGTGAAGCCCATGGAAAAGGACTTGGAATGTTTGCCTCACTTCCTCTGACACACCATTATCCCAGGGGGCCTGCTGAGATGTGACAGCTGTAACCACGCCCACTTCTTCCTCTAAAGCCTAGGGCCCAGACTGCATGGGTGAAGCCCACAGGAAAGGTTGTGTGGTGTTATGTGCACTGTGGGATGCGTGGCACACAATGGGGTGGATGGATCCCTAAAATGGTGGCCTGCGAGCAGGTAAAGACTGAGGACAGAAGTGAGGCAGAAACTCTGTGCAGATAGCTTAACCAGTTTAACCAGGTGAGACACTGGGCTTGGTTGGACTGGGCATATGCCTTGCGCTATTCTCCAAGACCCCCCTGCGGTCAAGACTGCTATGACCAGGACCTCTGATTCCCACAAGACACCCCTAACAAGGCTCACCCTTTCCCGATTCCACTTCCGCAGTGCAAAGCCAAACAACAAATCCTGACTGTTAAGCAGCAAATGCCATTGAAATCTTCTGCAACTGGTTTAACTGGCATGGAAAAGAAAAACGCTCAGCCCCACTGCGCCATAATACTCACTGGGGAAGAAAATATGTTAATAAATGAAATTCATCTATTTTTCGATGCCAACCAGCTATGTGTGGGGTGTTAATGATAAAGCTGCGGTCAAAGAGGATTAGAACCTATCATGTAGAAACACTGGAGATGGAGATGATTGTTGTAACCCTGAATGTCTGGTCCCTGATGCGCCTATGGTTAATGAGGCAGTAGTCTTACAATTGTCAGAGGGAGTGTCTAGGGCATTTCCATCACCCATGGTGTAACCATCTAATGCCCAGGGGACCTTGGGGGTGCAGGGTGTGACATTGCCATCATTTCAACTGCCCCACTACAGGAGGCATGGAGGTGAAAATGTTTTCTGCGACTAGTTCTGAACCTGCAGATCATCCCGACTTGTGTGACACCCCTGATATCCCTTGCATTGCACTCAATGTGGGCAAAGGTGCCAACTTACCGAACAGGACCCGTACAGCTGTGAACTGTGAAATCGATGTGTTTCAAATGTTGTTGCCATAGGTGGGACCAATGGGGGACCACTTGCCAGAACAAACCCAAATGGAGATGCCAAAAATGATGTGTTGGCAACCATGCAGGAGACCGCCACCGGAACTAGAATCGAAGCATGAATTTATAATGCTGCCATTCCCCCTGGTTGTAGAGAGCCTCCCTGCATCTATGGAAGTTTGGGGGAAAGCGCAGAAAGTGGTCAATGTAGGTCTTGCAGTCAATCAGTGTGTTATTAAAGCTGCAAGCCATCCACCCATGGACAGTGATTAAAAAACGAAGGGACTAGTTACAGAAAGTGGTCTTGCAATTTCTGATGGTTCAGTTGCCATGCATACCCTGCGTAGGAGGCACCTTTGGCTAGTGAGTGTATGTGCAGTCTTGTCCTAATAGAGCTAGCAGATTTAAATAGGTTATTTTTGGCTCTCCTAGATGCCCAAAGGAAGGAGGGGAAAATGGGAAGCTACAAGCCAGATCAGACAATGTTTTAGGGGCTGAACACACTGGTAGCGCCAATTTGGAATAATTCCACAAACATGTAAAGAACCCATCCACTCAGCCTACGGCCCAGTGGGGAACCTATAGAGATGACAGGTAGTAATAATGTACAGAATGAGGTGGAACTGAAAGCCTATTGGCCATCCTATGTAGCACATTAACCCCACTGATGCCCAGTAAGTGGGCTGATGGCGCATTTAGTGTCAAACCAATGGCTCAAAAACTAGCTAGAGAGAAAGGCCATGTGTTATCCAACCCAGACCCATACACTGCCCACGCTTGGTCCTGTGGATCACAGCATGGAAAGGGCATGTTTAACAGTAAGGAGGAATAGGGTTCGCAGAGAGTGTGGGGGGGGGCATTGTATTCTTGCAAAATGTCCCCAATATTGCCCTCTGGCCAGTTAGAAACAAGGGAAGCACTAACTAATAAAAACATCTATTGGTTGCATGTAGTTTGTGGCTGCTAATGTGTAAATCATGGGGATATCTTAAAATGCAATAGACTCCATCCTCTGGGGGAGAGCAGCTCTGACCAAATTCAGATTAATTTCAGGGAGCAGAATATAGCAAATGGGACTTTGGGCTTTGACACCTCCTTCAAAACAGTGCCATCAAAGTCAGATCCAGCTATGCACACATTACTGTCCGCCCCCCTGGAATCAGACCACACCCCTTGTTGCTTTCTGGTGTGAATGCAGTGCCAATGGGGCCAAGGAGATTTAGTAATCCCACCCGATCAATCAAACCCGCTTTCCAGATTGAGTTGAAGAGAAGCTAGTGGGCGCTGTTATTGTTTTTGTTGGTTTCACTGTGCTTTGAAAGTATGTACATGTATTATTTATGTATTAGTTTGCATGTGTTAGGATGTGATTTCATGGCCCTATGGCAGAATAAAGTCATTGAGTGATTGATAATGTCTTCAAAAACATGTTTAATTCAATATTTCTTTTCAGTAACTGTATCCTAAAAATGTTCAAGCATATCAGAATTTAGAAAACCAGTGAAGATATTCAATGTGAATGTGGACACTAGATGCTGTCCACCAGTGCTCAGTAATCTGGTGCGTAGCTTGAAACAGCAACAACTTTCAGATGCTGTCAGACAGGATCAAAGTTTTGATATCAGGAAGTTCATGTCTGAAAAGAGCAGATTCAAAGAAACAATGAGCCCCAGTATTTAAAATCTCTTACAAGAGACTTGGCCACAGGAGTCACTGCAGCCTTCACAATTGCACCAATTGCACCATCTGTAAAAGAACATTTGTTTTTCATAAAATAATGAGCAACTTTGAGGGATACCTCTGTAACAGCATTTGCATTGCAGTGTTTTGTTTACCAACTATTTAGGATCACAGAAAGCTTCAGTTGGGAACATTATTTTTCATATTTTGTGTGTATTATTGCCAAAGGCCTCTCAATATTACTCTTTTTCCCCATGTTTTGCTCAACTTTTAGCAAAAGCTACGTTCATAAATGGTACCATTTCTACCCAGTATTGGAAGGCTGAAACTAGCCTGCCAGGATTTCAATGTATGCATACAGGTTTCCCACAGATATATCTAGATCTCCTGGTTTATGTACATAGCCAACATTGATCAACCCTATTAATTGTTCTCCCAGCCTGTGGCTCTCATCAGTGTTCGTTCTCTGCATTCACCACCCTGTTCTGTAAAGTACTTTGTTACTTAGTAACTAGGTTTAATCCACATGTATCCTATACAGATCAAAATATATACATACAAAACACTGCTCACTTTTCTCACCTAATTACTTCATTCAAACTCTTGTTTCATGAAACATAGGCTGAAACGGAACTCTGAAATCATGTTTTTTTGTCCTGGCATTGATAGCAAATGTCATTTTATATTCCTGTTTAGTTGTATAAACAGAAGTGTACAAGCACCAGAATGCAGTGCTAGTAGTTTCCAGATGTACTTAAATGGAAAATTGCTTTTAGCACTTTAATTCCTGTATTGGGACACACATAGAGGTTAGCTCCTCCACCTCACTATAAAATGCCATCTTAACCTTTAATGTAATTGGGCCGCTACTGCCTTAAAACGAAGAAGTAAGTATCTTCAAATAAAACATTTTAAAAAATCAGTTTGGCATGAACAGCAACACGCACCACTAGATGCACCTTTTTTCTTGCAATCTGGGACTCACAGGTTGTCTTTTTTCTGTGCAGACACACAGTGATTGATAACAGATGTAGCTTTATTTTCTCCATTCTGACTGAAAGCCTGCAATTACCAGCATGCAAAGGAATGCTGACCGAAATAAATCTAAAGAACCACAGGGAGAGTGAAACGATCACAGCCCCAGCTTTGTTTCACATGGCATGCAGATGTATGGATCCCTTCCCTTTCTAATCAGCCATCATTTGCACCTCTTGGTGACAATGGCCACACCACACATTTACCATGTACTTTTGTTATTGATAGTTAAGCCCCTATGTTTGGACGCTGCCTTGAGCACTTGATGCATCACTTCCGCTCACTGTGCACACAGCTTTTGACTGCTTTGTAGAAAGAGGAGAGTGAGGGGCCAGGGGAAGAGGCACAGGGACCAAAATAAACACAGTGTTCATTATGGTGTCTGATGGGAAGAGCTACTGGGAAGCCTCAGGCGAGCTACCAGTGGCTAACAATCACGATTCACTGCTTGGACACCCTGAGTCTATACATTTGCAACCAGAACCAAACACAGCAAAAGCTCCCAACTGGAGGGAGAATCCACTGACAGTACGTGAGCACCCTTCAAAAAAGTGGGGTACATATCTATGGACTTTACTAAGCCTTTGCTTCATCCTTAAGTGGCTATGTTCATAAGATTACTTGATGGGGACCGCATCATTCAATGTTGATGATTCTGCCCATCAGATCAGCTGCTGGCAAGAAGTATTTACTGGCAGTACAATTCTGGGCCAATAATGGTTTCACCGGTTACCAGAAAAAAATTGGTCGATTGGACAAATGGTTGAACCAATTTGGTCGAAAAGCAAATGGTCGAATTTTTTTTAAAATTATTTTTACCCCTTTTTTTTTGGGGGGGGGTCCCCAACCAACCCCCTTTTTTTTCTAAAAAACCCTTTTTTTTCCCTAAACTACAACCTTAAAAAAATATATATAAATTAAAAAAAAATGCGACCATTTGGTTTTCGACGAAATTACGTCGACCAAATGTCCTGTCGACGAATTTTTTTCGATTAAATGTCCGGACACCGGTTTCACCATCTATGGATTGTGGCAATGTGACACTTCTAGTAAGCACGGACCCATCCTACTTCACACAACACTTTTGCCACCGAGAACAAGCCTGCACATGCTGTGTCCTTAATCGAATATCACGCTAGAACTGCCAAAGAACTCGAAGCCCAACTCTTTAGTCTGCAGGGTGGAAATGGATCTGCTAGCCACAATTCTTTTCATGGTATTTTATGGTATTATACGCTTCCTAAGGCATGGCAAACATGGTTCCACGTCAAGGAAAAATTAATTCTACCCTATTTGCTAAAACCACATCAATTCTCATGTTCAGGAACAGAATAATGGTAAAAGAAATAGCACAATGCCTGAGAATGTTCCCTGTTGTTTTAAAATATACATTTTCGTACCTTCTTGGGACAGATTCGTTCTAGAGTTTGCCTTCCTATAGCATGTTGTTTCTGTAACAAACTGTTCCTACACTCACAGTTGCAATCTCAATACATGAGACTTTTTTATTATGAATTGGAAATATGATTAATTTTCGATTACTGCATCCTGGGTTTGGAACCTGTAAAAAAAGTGTGTGTGTCTTAAAGTAAAACCTACTGTAAAGTAAATAATTAACCAAAACATAAATAAAAAAACAATAATGAAATTAAAAATGTTTAAGAATCATTTAGTGTGATTAATGTCACATTGTATGTATTGTGATCTTACGATGCATCAATGCGCAATCTATAGTGAAAAAACACCTTTACAATATAAGTGCGTGATTGGGTCTACCACTGCGGAATGCACTGTAATCTCTAACAGATCTGCACATATTCTCACTACAACACCACAAAGTGCAATTCAAGTGCAAGTCTGACAATCATTCTACCAGAACTGTTGTTTGAAAAGAGATGAAGACTCATGCTTGGCATGAGTATTTCTACTTCAAAGGGTGAAACAATGAAACATGTATTTGCAATGTTGTGTCACTTACCTTTCATCACTGAAAATGTGATTATAGGTCATGCGTGAGCAGAGGAGTGCCCTCGACCGTGCTCTTCCATAGAGTCTGGAATGTACTGCATACTCAAATGTTCTGAATGAATCCAACACTTGAATAAGCATGCAGCGACTGGCTGCAGGTCCCTTCCACTAACAGCTGAACCCTCTACTCTGCAAGTTGCCTCCATGAATCAGGGACCTGCAAAGTGAGATCTGCAGGCATAGAAGTGCAAGGGTGAAGTGCCCTCCCATCTCTACATACACAGATCTTTGCATTGTGTTAATCTTTTAGGCAGCTATAGAGTAATGTGGACAGGGCAGCTTATTTATGTGATGACTGATGAAACTGTGTGTACTGGTCCATAGCATCTGCAGCCGTTCAAGAGGTGCACAGGAGCACAAGCACCGCCTTTACAATCAACACCAGAATACGAGCAGCAGCTGTGAGCTCATCTGGGAACGAGACAAGTGAGACAACCGGCACATCGGTTGTGTTGCTCTAAGATGCCTCGGTGTATACATGGCTAGATCATTCATCTGACTGACATAATGAATATCCTAATTGCAATGATGGATGGTGTCACCGTGGGGCTCACTGAACTACCTAAGGCAGAGAAAGTAAGGCAGGATGCACAGAAATGTGCTTGAAATGCTGATCAGGTAGGGAAACATTAACCCTTGCCCAGCCATTACACGGAACATGAGAAAATAAAGCTGAAGAGTTTGCAAAGGTTGCCCTATATGCTGGGAGCTAAATGAATTAGCCAAACAATGATTAACCTGGTCTTCCTGTAAATGTGTAATGAATGAGCAGGTTATCTATATATATAAATGTCAAAAGGTGTCTGTTTGTGGGGGGATTTGTGGCAAACAGTTCTTCCTTATACAATGCCACACCGTGTCACCAATCTGCACCCACTTTTGAATAGTTGCCTGTTAGGACCCTCCAGACATTACTGGCTACTTGACATTTGGACTCCCCCCCACCTTTCCCCAGATTTCAACAAAAGTCAAAGCGTTGTTCCTCATACAATGTCACACTGTTTCACCAATGTGCACCCAATTTTGAATAGTTGCCTGTTAGGAGCCTCCAGACATGACTGTCTATTTGACATGTGGACACCCCCACCGCTTTCCCCAGATTTCAACAAAAGTCAAAATGAGTTTGTGGGTTTGTGGCAAAGCATTGTTCCTTATACAATTCCACACCTTTTCAGCAATTGGCACCACATTTTGCATAGTTACCTGTTAGGACCCTCCAGGCTACATGACATTTGGACATCCCACCCCTTTTCCCAGATTTCAGCATAAGTCAAAATGTGTTTGTGGGTTTGTGGCTTGGTGAAGCGTTTTTCCTTGTACAATTCCACATCGTTTCACCAATCCACATCACATTTTGCAAAGTTAGCTTTTAGGACCCTCCGTACATTACTAACTACATGACATTTGGACACCCCACCCCTTTACCCAGATTGCAACACCTTCACACATGAGAAGGTTGTGTGAAATCGGTGAAACATCAATGTGGTCATAGAAGGACTGGTCCCAACATGAGGAACACAACTTGAGGTCCAGGCCCTACGATGCACGGTTTTCAAGATATTTTCACTGCAAAGCACCGCAACAAACGGCACCACGCCAGTGTGAGGCAACAAGTGGGGAGAGAGCACAGAAGGTCCCAAATTGCAGCAGCACACCAATTCTCCCCCGCCCCCAAGGTCTGCTCCGGAGTATGTCAGCCATCCACACACGCACATCAAACAATAAGCGAATCAGAACAGCGACCTACAGGATCTGTGTCATCATGTCTGTCTACAGAACCCGTTCAGAGAATGGGTACTTCTGCTAGTTAGATATAAAAGAGATCGGGGAAGCAAATAATGAATGAATAAAACACTGCATAACGTGCATTCTGATGAGTCAGAAATAATCATGCCACTGTGCATTCTAAAGTTGAAAGCCTTATTTTTAGTGCCCTTTTACCAATCAGAGACCTGAACATATGAGTCAGTGACACTGCACTCTCTTATACGTTCTTATAAATTGACTTAAAATAACAATGACACAATGTCAGGACCATAAGTCAGGACCATAAGTAATTCTAATGGGCAATATAACTACTATGGATATATTTATTACAATCTTAAGCTCTGAAGGCCGATGCTAGAACTGACACAAGCGATATCTTTAGTGGAAATGAAACCACATGGATACAAAGTTGCTGCCAGAAGGTCAGGCACATTAAGAGGCAGCCTGAGTGCTCCCAAAAGCACTTGAAATCATGGAGTTCTAAACTGATTGCTGCCATCATGTATGATATATAGGATGAAGCCAAAATATCAGTGTTATGCCTTTGGGAGAAAATAAAAAAGGTGAGACGCGTTGATCCATAAATGGAGCTGATGCATCTTTTGAGTGTGCTGTTAAGACTTACGGGTTTGCTTCTATTTTTGGAGAGAGTAATTACTGCAGGGAATCTGATTCTGGTGATTTGAACAATTGTAGGATCTCATGAAAGAGTGTTTTGCACTTGCCTTTTAGTCTGTGTAAAGTGTGTTTATAGCGCAAAACATCTGTCAGCACTATTTGCATTCAATATCTCCACCACAAATAAATGGTGTACCTCAAGCCATCGACACAAGAGACCTACTTGCCTTGCCACTGACTTCTCCAAAAGTAGCAACAGTCCTGTTTTTGTTTATACATTCTTCAAACCACAAATTGTGCAGGATACTGGCTGAGTACCCTTGTAACCCCAGAACTAATCACTGCCTGGAAACTAAAATCAGCTGAGGAAGGCAGCATGGCGAAGTATTTTTCAGAACCCCCACACCACTACATTTATGATAAATGGATTCCGCCTCTAACAAGAAGCCACAGAAAGTAGATATTTGGCTCTTTTGAACAGGTGTTAAATTACCACACTCTACCCTCTCCACGTCCAACCTCTTTTTCTCATATATGCCCTGAATGTTGCTTCCTCTCCTCATCCTGGCACCTTAAATTGATTGTCACGTTCAGTCTGCTACAAATGACAGTTAAAAAAGTAGATAATATCCTTTTTGAACTCAACAGTAAAATTATAAAAGAGAACCAAACTTTATTTTCATTGTTTTTATTATTTGGTATTTTATAATGTGCCACACGTATTCATGATCCTTCTGAATGAAGAGCACAGTGAGGGAACAATCTTCATTCACTGACCACATTAGGGTTTGGACGTGCAGCAAGAATGTCACCGAAGAGTGCAATCCAGTCCTTGAAGGAAGCCTTCCTTGGATAGATCAATATTTTACCCACCCAAGCAGCAATCAATGCCAACAGGCCATGCAAATATCTTTCCAAATGCAATCTAGCATGTGGAAACCTCAATATGTACAAACATGTCCAGTTAATGCAAAGAAAAGACAGCCAGGATTTTAACAAGGGCATCATATAGAATGCATATGTCGCCAATTCTCAAGAAGCTACACTGGTTTCCTATTCTGTCTAGACCTACATTTAAGGCACACATCCTTGTGTCCAAAGCACTCCACTAGATGGGTCACAAGTTCCAGTTTTATTGTCCACCTCACACCGTCACGTCTGTTCGATCATCATCCTTCATGAGTGTTAGATTCAAGGGATACAGATCAATGGGGTGGTTTTTTCAAGTACAAACAATCAAACCTCTGGAACTTGCTTTCACAAGTTCTTCGATTGACTAAACACCTCCTTGACTTCAGACGAAAACTTAAAACTCCTTTTATTTGCTAACATTGTAAATTATTTACACCATATTCCCTTTCCAGTAGCGCTTAGTTCCCCTATTTCCGTAGGTGCTCTATGGATAGATATAGAAACATAGATAGATAGGTAGATAGTATAATGTATGAAGTCGGTAGAGCACTAGAATTTACAAATAGCTGCACTGATCATTGATTGATAATTATAGTGAATCCTGCTGCCGCAGATGGTTTCTTAGGAAAGAGTGACCTTCCATCTTGGCAAGGTTAGAGTGGGTTTGGGTGGGAGCCAGGATCACCCGGCACTGGGTCAGTTATAATCTAGCTGTATAGTTTACATGAACGCTCAAGCAATAAATAGAAAGTCTTGTCACTTGTTTGTAGAGTGATTTAATTACACACTTAAAGCCGGCATGTGTTTCGACCCAAATTGTTTTTTTTCAAGGCTGTGGTGAGTATACAGGATGGGCAATAGTGTTCATTGTTGGTTGTAAGCAAAAACATTATGTGTAAGGAGACCAGTGTTCAAGGTGTGAGGTTGGGTGGTTTTGTGACATTTGAATAGTGGTATGATAATGTGATGTAGTAACAGTTATTTATCGAAGCATGGCATGCATGATGTTTTCATTGCAGCAATGTGTATGGTGACAGTTGTAAGTAACTACTTTAGTTATTGTTCCATCAGTTGAAATTAAACATTTTGAGCATTTTTAGTTTAGATAAAATGAAAGAGCTGGGTTGTGAATTGTCAAGTTGTGGCATACAAGAATGTGATGTGCCTGACCTAGTGGTCCCACGTTGAGACGCAGGCTTCAAGAAATGTCTGTGTTAGGTTCTGTGATTGACAAGCAAAAAAGAAGTAGTGTAGGCTAACTCGCGATGTAATGAGGGTTATATTGGATTATGTTTGAGCGTGTGCTAAAGGCATTGTGAGGGGCCTGTGGGCGGCCCAGAATAGCGTGGGTACCTAGGTGGGGGTCGGTGGCTGAAAATCCAGCTGGTTGTTGCATCCGCTGGGTCATGGTGTGGGAAAGATAGTCAGCCGGGGTGTGGGGGAGCGGGGCCACCGTGGCTGTTCAGCAAGTTTAGAGAAAGAATTGGTGTAGAGAGTGCTGTTTATAAGCAGCAAGTTCTGCGAATTCCAATGTGATTGGAATGGGTTTGCAACAAGCCACAAGTTACTATAGAAACCCGTCATAGAGAACATACCCAAGGGGAAATTCATTTGAGCAAAAAGATATTGCAGAAACGATCCAGCACACAAAGCATAGTGCAAACTTCTGAAAGAAAGATTCACCAACAGAGGGTACCACGATAAAACCATTGAAACTGCAATAAAAGCTGCTACATCCACAACCAGGGACACCCTCCTTACCCCCAAAATGAATAACAAACTAAGGGAAGGAACAATAAGATATGCAACCCAGTTCAACCAAGACAGTTACAATCTTCAGAAAAGCCTAAGTACACACTGGCACCTGATAGCATTCGATGAAGACATCCATAAATGGATCTCAGCAAGACCACCATTTTCTTTCACAAAGACATCTATTCTAAGAACAATTCTCAGTCCATCATACATGGCACCAATAAAACCGGCAAGACAAAACTGGCTCACTGCCTCACAAGAACCTGGCTTGCACAAATGTGGAACTTGCTCTATGTGCCCACACGCACTAAATGCCAAGCCAGTCAATTTCAATGGCACCCACTGTCACTGGATCGAGCAATACATTAACTGCCGGTCCACATTTGTTGCCTATCTCATTATTTGTGTCTGCAAGCTCATGTACATTGTGAGTACTATCAGGGAACCGACAAGAATCTTCAAACATCTCAGCCTCCTAAACTCACAGGAAGCAAGATACCCTTGGCCCCACACTGGCAAGAGAGGCACCAGCTGGAAAATAAGAGTAACATTCAATTCATCAGTCAAATGTGACACGAGAGGAGGAGACCACGAGCTCAGACCCCAACAAAGAGAAGCAAGATGAATATGGAAATATACATGTGTTAGCAAGGGCCTAATTAATGATCATGAACGAAATGTTTTCCTGTGTAATATATTTTCTTTTCCCTTGTTCAGACTCATTCTATTCTCTGCACACCCACCTCTTCATTCCTCGTGACAGGACCACACCAGCTGCCCTCCTGGAGGCCGGGGATCCCTACTTTGGCACACACATGCACCAGGAAACACAGGCACAACATCACCACCCACTCACCACTGGACCCCCCTTTACCAACTGGCCCTCCCTCCTTTGGGCCAACAACCAAGCCATGCTGGCGCACAACCTTATTGGCTTAGGTATCACATAGCCACCCCATCCCTCCTCTTCTGGGCATTGACTACGACCCGCAAAGTCTTGTGGCTGGGCCAGTGCCTGAGCACCTTGCTGAACACTTGCTTCAGTGCTATTAAATCTACTGACCTTTTCTAGATAAATTATCATGCGCATTATTCACTTTTTCAAAATGTGCCTTATTAGAACCATGCATACAGTTCCTGCACACCGACCGCCACACCCTGTGGCCTTCTGCACATCATTAATAATGGTAAATTCTCATGCGCACTATTTACATTTTTTTAAAGTGAGGCATATTGAGCCTGCTTAACCACCGCCACACTCCTTGGCACACCATTAGTAATGGTATTTTCCATCTTCACCACAAGTAGGGCCAAGTCATTTTTTTATATATATTTTATTCCCATGTTCTCTACTAACAATGTCATAATGAGGTTCCCCTTACTGACTCGACATCTAAATGCACATTATGAATACAAGGCCGAAGACTAGAATGCTGCACACAATTAGTTCCCACAGAAGACACACTCTGAACCAATCAGATGTGTGCTTCACATAGGCCAATCATAAGAGACTGCAATTAGTATTTCAACTTCAAAGAAAGATGACACCCGGCATTGCAAGATCGCTGTGACCGCCCATCTGTATTCAGAGGACCCACAGGCCTGTCAGTTAAGTCCCCAGAACTTTGTGCACTGCCAGCTGCCCATTGCCATTCCAAAGCCCCCCTGACCCATTAATTTAGCCCAGGATATTTTTATAAATAATGTATTTACAGTAAGCAGGCTGCCTCTGTCCAGATATCATCATACAACCACATCCACCCAACCAATGTTGAAGCACCCCACGCAAATCAGGCAGGGTGTGGGTTGCAATATCTGCTTTAGGAAACCACAGACCGCAATGTATATTGAACTTTGCAGAACACGCTGCTTATAAGAAGCCGCCTCTACACCCACGCTTTCTATAAACTTGCTGCACAGGCACAGCTGCACCGGGACCCTGCCCCTCCAGGTGACTATATTTCCAACACCACGACCCAGAGGACTTTTTGCTTGCCCATGTTATCACTAAGCCCAACACAGACATTGCTTGAAGCCTGTGTCTCACCCTCGGATCACTAGGCCAGGCACACCACATTCTAGTATACCACAACTTGGCAAATCACAACCCAGCCCTATCAATTTAAGGCTTGCAATTTCTCATTTTCATCATAGTACCAACGTGGCACCGCTGGTGCTTAACCATCTATCATGTGTGTTTACCTCACAGGTTGTTACTCGACAACTGCCTGCACTCCAGAGCTCAACACCAACACACAATGTTCTCATGCATATAACACATGATAAGGAGCACACACACTCATGAAACACAATTTCCATGGCAACACACAGCCCAGTATTCATACCCTCAACAATTAACTTTTCTTATTTTATTTTCTTTCTCCCCCCTTTTCCATTATGCTACTCATCGCCTGACCCGATTTGCTTACACTGTTACACCAATGTGTCCAACCATGTCACCATTAACTAAACCAATTTCTTTTTAAATTTCAACTCACATAACAATAGCTAATGTATACTATGTTACTTAAAACTGTCACCATTCATATCGCTGCAATGAAAACATCATGTATGCCATGCTTATATAAATGACTGTTACTACATCACATCGGAGTACCACTATTCAAATGTCACAGAACAACCCAACCTCACACCTTGAACACTGTTCTCACAAAAAATTCACCTTGGTTCGCACATAATATAATGTAGTAGTCAATCCATTACTACAACATAAGTGACAAAACAGCATCTAGGATTGTTGGTATCCAGTGATATTATCCCTGGAAATAACAACATCGGTGACTGGATATTTTTTTTAAGGGCACTATCAAACATTTTCACCAAATATTCTAGAACTGGAATTTGTTTATATAATTGCACCAGTCCTACAGTATGTTGGGGGGTGTGTTTAGTGCCTTTAAAAAATATCGAGACACTCTCAATGTTTTCTCCAAATATAATATCACATATAACCGGATTGTTTATTATGCCATACAGGAAGGACATGGCCAGCAGTTAGGGATAGATTGCTCTTTTGAACTATTGTTGGAGTGGTTTGCATATGGTTTCTTCTATCCTGTAATGGCACAGTCAGAGAAAAGTAGTAAGAAGGACAAGAGTCAACAGCTACCCCTTTTACAACCGTGCAATAGTGGTAGGCTAGAAAGAGGCTGATAGCTAGTTTATACACATACTAGCTGATGCAGGTCACACATTGTTTACGAGATGATTTTATGGTGATTCAGTTTAATCATAGATTCAGACACACATAGAAAAAACGGTATGTTCTGTATGTTCGTACAGAAAGAAAGACAATAGTTGAACCTTTTAAAAACTTACATTTAAGCCCAGATTGGGCTCACAGAAGAAATTGCAAACTGTTTTAAGCATCACAGTTCAGTGAGTGAGGGTTAGTAGCACAAGTATATGGTGCAAAATGTAATACTACTTGTGGACTAGTAGTACATAATTCTTGTCAAAATGGCCTAGCCACATACCTTGATCAAAGAACCATTCTAGAACCACCAACTGCCTTTCTCCTTGAATGCGTTCAGATTGCCCTTACGGAAAATTATTTCATTTTTGAAAAATCTTTTTACCAACAATTTCACGGCACCTCCATGGGAGCTACATTTGCTCCAGATATAGCAAATCTCTTTATCGACTCTTTTGGAGCCAGATCCATCTTTGATACCAACAACCCTTTAAAAAAACAGATAGGTTTTTGGATCTGTTACATCGACGATGTACTCATGACATGGAAAGGCAACGAAATGGAACTACAAGATTTCTTCAAATGGCTCAACAATCAAGACACCTGCATCAAGTTCGCCATGCAGTCAGACAAATTCTCAATCCCATTCCTAGATCTAATCATCTACAAAACGCCTGCCAATACTTTGGCCACCACTCTATATCGGAAACCTACAGCCAAAAACACCCTCCTGGAGTTCCACAGCTTCCATCCGGCAGCCCTCAAAGCAAATCTACCCTTTGGCCAGTTTTTACACCTCAGGCGTAACTGCACCATACATGAAGACTACGACACAACCAGTAAAGACCTCTCAACAAGACTCAAAGAAAGAGGATATCCTAGTCATATCATCCGCCGAGATAGAAAAAGAGCTAAAAACAGGAGCAGAGAATCATGCCTCTCACCCACCCAACGGGAAGTTTGTAAAGATAAACTTACCTGCGTCACCAACTTCTCTCCCTTGAGTAACCAAATCAAGAAAAGCGTCCTACGTCACTGAAACATTCTACACATGGAAACATTCAAACCAACTAAACCACGTTTTGCTTTCAAACGCAGTAGGAATTTGAGAGACGGCCTACTCAACACCTACACTGAATCTGCCAAACCTCCTGAATGACAGAATACTTTGTGGAATCTACCTCCCGTCAAAGGCCACCACAAATGTAGGTCCTGCTCAGTATGTTGTCTGACTAAAGATATGAAATCAATTGAGTTGAATGGCAAAACCTGGAATTTCGACACATTTACCAATTGCAAAAGCAAATGGACAGTATATGCAATTCAATGCCTGTGGAAGCTACTATACATCGGAAAAAGCAAGAGAGAAATACGACAAAGCATCTGCGAGCATCGTTCATGCATAAAAAACAGCATCCCAGACAAGCCAATGGTGGCACATTTCAAAGAGAAAAAACACAACCATAACTAAATATTTTGGTTCATTCTGCAAACATCCAGAAATCCATTCAGAGGAGGTGATAGAGACCCATCACTTCGCAAACTGAAGCAACAATGGATTTACCGCTTTAACTCAGTCAAACGAGGTCTAAATGTGGCAATTGAATGGAACCTCTTTTTTAAATAATAACTCTCTGCCTCCCTGTTAAGCTCATCCACTAGGGATCTTCTAAATTTGTCAAACCTTCATTTACAATGGACAAACAATAGTCCCTAGAATGCTCTCACAAAACGTGTGTCGTTTTGTCTGCTCTAGTCTTTCTCAAATTATGTTATGATAAGCACTAAACTGCGATCTACTGCTTTCTTTTTCTTCTAAAGTCATGAATTTGCATCAAACATGTACCCATAAGTGCCTTTGATTCAAGGTTTTTTCCCCAAGCTATGTTTTTCCTTAAGCCATGTCTTGATAAACAATAGCCCCAAGATTGTCTTTTTGATGCATTACTCTCCCAATAACAAGTACTGTTTCCCTAAAGCATTGTTTTCAAATCAACCAATACACGGCAGTATAACCGCCTCTGTATTCACCCACAACAATACGAGACGTCTATGAGTCACCCGTCTGCCAAAAGTCAACATTACATAGAACCTGCTCCATTTATGCATCTTAAGGCAATACCTGCCATTTATACCACTCTGAGGCCTCAAATTATCCTAACATGCAATAAATGCTGCTTAATTTAATTTTGAAATTCTGTCAACATAAACTCTACACAGAACGCAAATAATACATAAACTTTGGGCTAATATTTGCTAATGCACCGTACTGTGGTTTTTCTGTCTGTAACCAATAGCCAATTGTTTCATGTTGCCTCCAGACTCATGTAAGCCTACACTAGTATTTATGCAACTCCATGTAAAATTGTGCACCCATGCCTCTTCACGGACTGTACAGTATACAGTCACCCTAATGATGCCTTTGTCCTTCATTCAGTGCCCCCATTAGCTACTGAGGCCGCTGAGCCACGCATGTGTGCACTTCATCCAAATAGTGTCTCCACTTGCATTGTACCACGCATGCGCAGACTTCAACTTTTTTCGAACCACACATGCGCGCACATCATGACTCTGTTATTTTACCCAGTGAAGCCACAGCTCTTTCCCCGATCACACAGCTCACTTTGGGACAATCATTACGCTAACAAGGTAAGAGACTCAGCACGATCAGCACTGGTTGCATTCTATACCAGCACTGCTTGCAAACGTTTTCCTTTCTTTTCATTCTACCAAGCGAGAACGTTTTCCTTGATGCACGCTAACTTTTCACCTAAAACTCCTTCCTGTGATGAGTCCTGCCGGCTCCCAGTAGTTTGGTTTTTTGCATTCATCTGCCTTAATCACCACAGGCACCTCCACGTTTAGTTGCATTTTCTGTCTCTCTGTTTTTCTAAGCCAGTCATAAGA
Organism: Ambystoma mexicanum; assembly: GCF_040938575.1. Taxonomy (NCBI): domain Eukaryota; kingdom Metazoa; phylum Chordata; class Amphibia; order Caudata; family Ambystomatidae; genus Ambystoma; species Ambystoma mexicanum. Next base: position 930,486,492 of record NC_090929.1, on the reverse strand, counting down.
TCGACTTGGGGTTCTCATTATACATCCCTGTCTGCAATACCCATTGGCCATGTTGGGAATAAGTGTTGGAATTCTGGGCTTTATATTTATTTGATTTTATTGGGCATTTGTAAGGCACTTATACATCAAGAAATTGTGCTTCAAAGTACCGATAGGGCATTGGTAGTTGAACAAGGGAACAGCAAGGCAATGGAATATGATAACAGTGATGAGAAAAATACAGAAGCACTCCTACTAGGCCTTGTGAACATCGCTGTGTGCAAGTGCAGAGAGAGAGAAGGTGAAAGAGGTTCCACAGAGGGGGGTTGTGCCAGAGAGCCAGTGGCAAAGGGAACAGGTAAGTGCCAGAGAGCCAGCCAGTTGCAAGGCAATAGATAAGTGCCAGTCAGCCAGTGACCACTTGGTGGAAGAGTGGCCACCACCCACTATAATAAGTGCAGGCCTGTGAAACATCACAGGCCAGTGGTGCCCGAAGGCAAGTGCAGTGGGAGGGTGCAGGCTGTGGGCAATTTGATAAAAGGCCAGGATCCAAAAGGACACATAAGGACCCAGGCCACCAATCACATTGACTGTGTGGTTTATCATGTAAGGGAGAGAGGGAAGGAGGAGGAGAACAAGAAAGTCTTGTGGTGTTTGTGGAACAATAGGAGATCTGGTTCAAAATGGAGAGAAAGGAAGAGGCTATTTCAAAGGAGGGAGCCAGCCGAGGAAAGTAAACGGCCACCTGCTCTCTGCTTATAGAATTGCTTAACAAGCAGAGAGTTGAAATCGGAGAATCAGAGAGATCTGGAAGAAGATATTTGGTGAGAGCAAGTTGCAGATCACGTGGTCCCCAGTCCCAGACAGCCTTATGGATTATGCAGAAGGATTTAAATTTGATCCTAGCAGCAACCCAGAGCCACTGAAGAGATTTCAGGGCTGGAGAGATACAGTCCTTGGGCTTGAAGCCAAGGAAAAGTCTTGCAGCCTATTCTGGATTAACTGGAGAGGGGCATAGAGAAGAGGAAGGTCGATTAAGGAAGCGGTTGTTACAATAGTCCAGCCTGAAGAGTACCAGAATTCTGGAAACATTAAGCTTCTTGGGAAAAGCGAGGAAAGGGAGGATGCCCCTGAGGAGGTACAGTTGGAAATGAACCTTCTTGGCAGGGTCCAAGATGTGAGGGATGAAAGAGAGAATGGAGTCAAAGATAACTCCCAGGTTTCTGGTCTCAGATGAACGAGAAGGGGGAGGGCTGATAGAGGGTGGCCAGACTGAAGGGAGAAAAGAAGGAACAGGATACCCATTAGGAAGAATCTCAGTCTTGCTGGCTTAGAGACAGAGATCATTGGAGGTACACCAAGACTGGATGGCGGACAGGCAGAGAGGAATGACAGAGGAAGTCAGAAGAGATGCAGAAGGTAGTCTGAAGAAGAGTCGGTGTCATCTGCATAACACTGGAAGTGCGGGGGAAAGTGGAGATAAACTGAGCAAGAGAGACGAGATAGATGTTAAAGAGCCAAGGTGAAAGGTTATAGCCCCAGGGAAGGCCACAAGTGGCGACAGAAGCGGGTGAATAGGAAGAACCCAGGATAACCTCGGAGGGACGGTCAGTGAGGAAGGAGGTCAGCCAGTGAAGTGCTTGTTCCGAGTTACCAAGGGTATCATCAAGCCACTTTTTGAGGATGGAGTGGTTGACCATATCAAAAGCAGAGTAGAGATAAAGTAGAATGAGAGCAGTGGGTGAGTTGGAGTCAAGAGCAAAAAATCCATTCAAGCAATTCAAGCAATTCTTCAAGGGACTTTGGGAGAGCAGTTTCCGTGCCTCTGGATGATCAGAATCCAAATCGATGGTTGTGCAGGCAACAAACAAGCTCAGTATGCTGGTTCAGTTGGGGAAAGACTAACTTCTCCAGTAGTTTCTCAAAGAAGGGAGTGATAGAGATGGGACGGTACTTAGCCGGACATGAGGGGTTGGCGAAGGCTTTTTCAGGAAGAGGTGCGGAAGGGAGTGCTTGAAGGAAGAGGGGAAGTCCCAGTGGCAAGAGAATGATTGCAGAAATCAGTGAGTGCAGGGGCAAGGGAACCAATATTGTCCTTAATAGTCCTGGAAGAACAGGGGGAGAACTGTTTGGTAGAGACATTCACAGAGCGGACAATTCTAGTGAACTCTGCCGATGTGATAGGAGAGAAGGAGGAAATAGTGGTAGAGGGAGGAGGGGGGCTGAGGGTAGCAGAGGGATGGGAGGAGGGGGGAAGAGAGAACCTCAGATGTCCTGAGTTTTTAGCAGTGAAGTGGGTGGCCAGTGCAGTGCAGAGGACCTGGGAAGGAAAAGGCGAGGGATAGAGACTACAGATGGATTGGCTAGTTCCTTGCAGAGTTCAGCCGTGTTGTTAGAAGCTCCAGGGATGTGGGTCTCGATGTGAGCCCTCTTCTTGGATTGAATGGAGAGACAATGTTGCCTTTGAAGAAGGCAACATGCCAGTTTATCAGAGGATGAGCTTGAGTTCTGCCACTTTCATTCAGCAGCTCTGCATTTGCATGTCAGGACAGCTAGATCAGAGTCGTATCAAGAGTTACGCTTGTTGGCAGATTTCAGATGGATCCTCATGACAGGGGCAAGAATATCAAGAGTGTTAGTGTTGGTGAGATGGTTGAGAGCAGAGTCAATAGTTGAGTCGGTAGTGAGAGGAGGGGTGGGGATGAAGGTGGAAGCGAATGCAGCAACTGACACTAATTACATCAGATGGATGCCGGCAAACAAGGCTGGCAGAGCAGGAGGAGGTTCAGTCAGAGGCCCGAGAGGTCGCAGGTGGGAGGAGAGGAGGGAGTGTTCAGACCAGGAGAGTGGGTTGAGAGAGGGGTAGAGAGCAAAAGATCAATATGGATGAAGGCATCAACAGTGTGTCCAGCCGAGTGGGTAGGACCGAAGGGGAGAATAAAGAGGAAGAGAGAAGTGCAGAAGTCACAGAAGAGAGTGGATGCCAGGATTGATGAATGTTGAAGAAGCCCAGAATGAGGAGTTTAGAGGTGGATGTCAGGAGAAGGAGAAATCGGTCCATTCTGTAAGGAAAGAGGAGAGAGGGCCCAGGGGCCTGTAGATAGTGGAAATGGTCAAAGAGGAGGTAGGAGAGATGTCAAGTTTGCAGACCAGGTTTTCAAAGGAGGAGGAGTGCTGAGTATGTATGAGGGAAGAAGGGACCCACTCAAGGAACATCAAGGCTACTACACCACCAGCACGGTTGAGACGAGGCTTCAAGATGATCATGTAGCCATCAGGGCGAAGGGAGTCAAAAGCAGTGACTGAGCTGGCATTGAACCAAGTCCCTGTGAGAGCGAGGATGTTGAGATCAATGTCTTCAAGGAGGAGGCAGATGTCGAAGAGTGTTTGATAGCAGAATGAACATTGAGTGTGGCTAAGTGAAGCCAGTCACCCCCCTTGAAGATATTCTGAGGCAGGCTACAAGGGGGTGGTATACCCGTTGGGCTGGTGAAGGCAGTGTTGAGAGAGAGGAAGGAGGGATAGCAGGTCCAGGTAGGAAGTTGATGAGAGATGGCAGACACCTGTCAAAGAGGAAGAGATTGGGTTCAGTAACCTGAGACATGATAGTGCCATTGTGATAGGCATACATGATGCACCTCGAGCATGAGAAGCCTGCCAAGAGAACTTCCCATCTAGTGCCACCAATAATGAGTGCAGAAGAAGGAGAGAGAGCGGAGATCAGATGAAGAGTCCATAGATCTGGAGTGGGGATTGAAAAGAGAATTTCAGCGCCTATCGTTCTGGAAGTGGCATTGACATAGGTGTCTGTGATAGGTAAACTGGGATTACAAAAAAGGAGATCTTTTTTGAACATTTTCCTTCCAGAACTAGTGTGAGAGGGAGGATAGGTGATAGAATAGTAGTGAGAGCAGATAGGAGAGATGGAGAGAGCCATAAAGGAAGGTAGAGAAGGGAGTAAAGGGAAAGGAGTAGGTACTGCACAGGCATGAGCCAACTCACCAGGCGGCCTAGCAGTCAGTGTTAGTGTGTACTTTGAAAGGATCCCTAGACTTGCCTATGCCAAAGAGCACTAAAATAGCACAACATTGAGGATGCAACAATTTAAAAAGCACACCTAGATTTTAACTTTGCCAAATAGAACGGAAATAGCACAAAATGGAGGATGCAACATTTTAACAGACACAACAAGATTTAACATTGCCAAAGAACACTAAAATAGCACAAAATGAGGATGCAACAGTTTATAAAGTATCAAGAAGGAGCTAAGTACCCCCACCTCAACCACGTTGCCCATATTAACTATATGTTGGGAACCAGAGTGTGAGACACATGCGGTACCAGTGAAAATACTGATACTGAGGAGAATCCTGGAGGCAAGGTTCCCATTGAGAAAACCATACTTGCATACAAACAGTATGATGGCCATTTGAATGAAATCCCGGAAGAAGCAGGGCCAATGAATGGCAAAGAAGAATGGTGATATCATGCAGAACAGAGCAGACGTACATGGAAGAGATGCAGAGACTAGAGAATACAGATATTCTCTAAGGCATCAAGAATGTATCGAAGATAAGTGACATCTTGGGATCAAGATGAAGAAACTTATGCTAGAGAACTGATGAAGATGTCAAGTCAGTTTACATGTGTGCAGATGCAAAGAAACGCAAGCAGATGAAGTATCCTTGAGGCTAGCTAAGTATTGAATAGATTGTGGCCTGCGCCAATGTATACATATATATATATATTTAGTAGTGAGTAAAGAATGGAGGTTTTAACTACATACTATAGCAGAATTGGGCTAAAGAAGGAAGGCCTCTTTTCCAGTGTGTCACAGTTAGAAAACAAGTGAATTACAAAGTGAATCTCAGAACGCCAAGACTGAATGAGCCAAGAAGCCAAAGTCTTATCAGACTGGAGTGAGTAGATATTGGATACAAATTGTGTGAAAGAACAGAGCTCCTGTACAGAAGGCATGGACAAAAACAAGGAAGACATAAGAGGTCTATTAGAAAATAGTATTTTAAATACACTAGGGCTAGGTTTAGTGGTCTTCAGTCACATGGAAGGATGAAATTGGACGAACATGATGGTCACACCTACACATGAGGGCAGAGCGTGCTTTCACTCCCCTGAATTCTCCAGAGCTAAGAACACTCCCAAGGACAAGTTCAGAGCCCTAATGGACATCAGACCACTGAGGTGTTGATAGATGAATATGCTAATTGGTGGGAAGCTATGGTTGGAGACTAGCTCACCAGCACCTGGAAGCCCAGTCTGCATGCTGCTAACTGAGGTGGAAAAGTACTGACAGAGGTTAGAGTGCCAACCAATGGTAGGGGTTAGCGTGGTTAAGGGTCCTATAGTTTGTGTAGCCAATAGGACATTATGTATTTAGTGATGTTCATAGTGACCTGCTTAAGGGGAGGGCTTAGTTTCCCACCTGATGTTAAGATGCCTATCACTATTCTTCACTCCTGTAAACGAGTATGGATTGTATACTTAGAGGTTCCTTAAGAACCAATCACTTCCTTCACTAGGTTTTTGTAGCTTGCCACATAGGATGACATTAGTAATAAGTAGGTTGACATCACCTATGACAATTTGTTGCTATAAAAGAATGCATTTTTTTAGTATGCATTGAGAGATCTTACGCTGAGACCTCCGTAGATGCCCGTTGTACTCCCTGTTTTAGATAATTGATATTAAAACAGTTATCCTTTTGCCAACTACCTGAGTCGTTTCGATTATTGATGTTTGAGTAACTTCTTTATACCCATCCATTTCAAGCGTATTGCAACCTCATCTTAAAGGGCTGTAAGACTCCAGTTCATGCGGTAGCTAAGAGGATGATTAGATATCAATTGAGAGAGTAGGCTTTTGGGTCCTGGAAATATTGCACAACCTCTGCCATTTGGCTGAAAAGACGTGAAGCTCCCTGTAAATAGCAGTATCAGTTTGTATACTTTAGACTTGCAACCAAGGGTGAGACGGGTCCACCGGTTTCCACAGAATCCTCTCCTGGTGTCTACAGGAAGCTAGACCGACGGAAGGCTGAAGAGGCTACTGAGGAGTTGTACGATGCCGAGAGTCGGAAGCTGAAAACACGAATGGTGAGTAAAACTGAGTGAGGTGGCAAAATTGTGAATGGACAGTGGGTGAAGAAAGTGATAAGGGGAAAAAGAGTAACAGAGGAAGGCTGAGGAAAAGTAACTTGAGAAATGATAAATATTGAATATTAAGTAATTAATTGACTTGAGGAGAGGCCAAGCAATTAAGAGGTATCATGACATGAGGAGAGGCCACGATAAAGAGTACGCCTGTGTTTCCTGCGTTTTAAAGAACGGAACAAAAGAAGTTGCACATAGAGCCCTATAAAACGGGTGACGTAGACTGCATATTCAGTTAAAGGCGAGTTTAAAGTCTAAGTACTTTGGATTAAGGCGCTATATATATAACACATCATTATCATTATCATTATCATTATAATTATCATTATCATTGAGGAGGGCTACGTACATCCCATATCAGGGTATTTTTAGGGGCAAGACAGGTTTTAAAGAGTACACTGTGAGTAATATGTGGCTGGTCAAGTATGTCCGTTTCTGTTCTTTTTATGTGACTATATGTGGTGAAAAAAACAATAGAAGAATTGATCGACACGAAAAATGAAAACACGCAAATTGAGAATGAATTATTAATTTGTTGGAATTAAACTAATGGTGTTTAGTGAACACATAGTGTAAAGTAAAAACCTGATTGTTACGCTCACATGGCTCCCACAGGGGCATCGGTCGGACCCGGACTGCTGCGGCCTCCACCCACGTGATGCATAGTGCAGCGATGACTGACTGGATCTGCCCTCCTAATCTTGTCAGCTTGACCCGTAGAAATATTCTCATACAAGTGGAGAGATGGACTCAGCCACTTGTGGATTCAAGTGATAGCACCCCCACTGTCCTCCCCACTAATCACCTCTAAAGCACCCTCTCAGCAATCTCACCTTATATTCTTGAAGGATGAGCCCTCCATCCTGCGAAGCACACAGGGGTGCGTTGATGACCAGTTACTTCACTGGCCTGAGGATATTGGAAGAGTTGTAGACGAATCCTGACTCCAAAAGGTCCTGGCGAAGAGCCGTAAGTATATAGTTCGTAAGAGTTCAAAATGTCTGGAGTTCACTCCTGTCCAATTCCTCTTTCATCTTGCAGCTTTGACCCAATAAGAAGATTGACAGCTGAAAGTGCTCCGGTAAAAGTCTGTGTTACCCAACACTGTCCGGTAAATAATGCCAAAGGTTAAATTTGCTGCTTTCTCCTTATTTTACAGGTGCGGCATAACAAGATGCAGCGTGCTGATCAAATATACCTCCGGCGGTAAAATCAGGTAAGCACATGGCGGCTAAAGAGATTGTCTCTGTCTGTCCTCTCTGCTCACCTTGTTGTTTCTTGTCCCCCTTAGGTGCCGGGATTCGGCGATGTAAAGATGGAGACAGCGCCGGATCGAAGAGATGCTGTGTGGAACGGTGAGTATGGCGTAGCGCTGCTGCTGGCGATGCAACGCTTTTAAAACAAAGTCTTTCCTCTCGTTTGAAGATGCAATGAATCCAGAATCAGGTAAAAAATCAGGTAATACTCTTGTTCTAACCTTTGCTTCTTTCCTTCTTTCTAGGTGCTCCAGGTTTGAGGCTGTCGTGACAGAAGGCTGGATGCTGCTGCTGGCACGGTGAACGTTACGCTGCTGGCTGCAGAATAACACGAAGCATGTGTTGCTCTTCAGGCGTGGTTTAAATAGCCTTCAAAGTAGTCCCAGGTAGGTATTCCTCCCCAACCACACCCGAGTAACAAAATAGTCCCTAAGGTAAAGTAGTCCCTTCCAGGCCTCACATGGGCTTGGATCTTCTTGCAGCATGGTCTGCATCAGGTAAGTGTGCACTTATGAGCCTGGCGCCTATGGTGCCAGGATTGATGTCCCATATAAGCCTGGCGCCATAGGCGCCAGGACTGAACCCAGACAGCCCATAGCAGGGGTTGCTGGGTTTTCTCAAGGCAACATGATGCCTGCTCCCGGGGCTGATGGACGTGGTCTGGATGCCCGGGGGGATGCATCATGACAGCACTCCCCCTCAAGGCCCCTCCTAAAGTCGTTTCTCCCTTTGGTCCTGGTTTGTCTGGGAAGTCCCGATGGAATCTCTTCACTAATCGTGGTGCATGAACGTGGTCTCTAGGCTCCCATGACCTTTCCTGTGGCCCGTTACCTTTCCAATCGATTAAGTAAAAAACGTTTTGATTTAACGACCTTGGAGTCCAGGATGTTTTTCACCTCGAATTCAGGTTCTCCCTCTATCAAGATAGGATCTGGTGGTTTGGTTAATCTTGTTCTTGGTTGAACTTGTTTTAAAACTCAAACATGAAAGACAGGATGAATTTGCATATTGGAGGGTAATTCCAGTTTGAAGGCCACCGGGTTGATAATGGCTTTAATGGTGTAAGGTCCCAAATATCTAGGATTAAAAGTCTGAGTTCCTTTCAGAGGTATGTGTTTTGTAGCTAGCCAAACCTGATCTCCAATTTGGTACTGTGGAGTTTCACTTCTATGTAGATCAGCATTTTTCTTGTAATTCTCTTTTGCTTGCTTCAAATGTTCTGTAGCTTCCTTGAAGGCTCTTGTAATAGTAGAAAGTAAATGACTAACTGCAGGAATTTCTAAGTGCTGAGGCGAATCGAGTTCTGAGGTTCGAAGGTGGTGTCCATATATGGTATAAAAGGGACTTTGTCCGGTTCCTGAATGTACAGAGTTATTGTATGCATATTCGGAAATCCATCAAATATTTTTTTGATTACTTTCGGTCTGGTGAAGCATGCAACAAAGGTACTGTTCAAGGGTCTGGTTGGTCCTCTCCTTTTGACCATCGGTCTGGGGATGGTGACTGGTTGATAACCTTACGTCGATTTGAGCCAATTGGCAACATTTCTTCCAAAAATGTGAAATGAATTGACTACCTCGGTCAGAGACCAATACAGAAGAAAACCTGTGTATTCAAACGATGTTTTCGAGGAACTCCTTAGCCAGAATTGAAGCAGAAGGAAATCCCTTCAAAGGAATCAAGTGGGCCATCTTGGAAAAAAGACTCACGATAACTAGAATGGTGTTAAATCCATTACATGGAGGTAGATCAGTAATAAAGTCTAAAGATAAGGTGTGCCATGGTGTAGGTGGAATATCCAAAGGTTGTAAAAGGCCAGCTGTTTTTTTCTTCTGACTCTTGTTTTAGGCGCAAATGCCGCAAGACATCACAAATGACTTTATATCTTTTTGCCAGGTGGGCCACCAGAATTGTCTCTTAATTTTAGCTTTGGTTTTTGCGATACCTGGGTGAGTTCCATTAGGGTATCATGATAATTGGAGATATCAAGTTCCTGTAATTCCTTGTGTGGTAGAAATAGCCGTCCTTGATAGTAGGGTGGGTCATTGATGACTGAGTAATCCGGGCCTTTCTTAACCCAGTCCTGCAGGGCTGCTGGATTGAAGAGTTGTTGGATTTGGAAATGAATTTCTTCTAGTGTCTGTAAAGTAGTTATGCCAAGAATTCTTTGTTCAGAAATTATAGGCACCGGCTCCTGGTTTGCATATGCTTCTTCCATTCCTATTCGGGATAAGGCATCTGCCTTGCCATTTTTACAGCCTGGTCGATAAGTGATCACAAAATCGAATTTGGCAAAGAACAATGCCCATCGAAGTTGGCGCAATGATTGGGCTTTGGCTGTTTTTAGATACTGCAAGTTCCGGTGATCAGTGATTACAGTAATGGTATGCCTGGCACCGAGAAGATAGTGCTGCCAAGCCTTAAAGGCGGATTTGATGGCTAATAACTCTTTATCGGTAACCGCATAGTTTAACTTGGGTGCCGAGAACTTTCTGGACCAAAATGCCACTGGGTGAAGTTGACCAGTTTCAGGATCCTTCTGGGACAGGACAGCTCCCATGGCTAAACTGGATGCATCAGTTTCCACTATGTATGGAAGCTCTGGGCGTGGATGCTTTAAGACAGATGCAGACGTGAATTTCGCTTTCAGCTCTTGGAGGGCCTCTTCGGTCCACAAGAAAAGTTTGTTCTTTCGCAATAGTGCTGTGATTGGATGTACAACATGAGAGAAGTCCGGAATGAATCTGCGGTAGAAATTGTCAAATCCGAGCATGCTTTGTACCCCTTTAACTGAACTAGGTGATGGCCACTTGAGAATTGCGTCCACCTTTCGTGAGTCCATTCGGACTCCTTTTGGAGTCAAGATAAACCCAAGGAATTCAACTTCCATAACATGAAAAACACATTTTTCCAATTTTGCATATAATTTGTGCTGGCGTAGTTTCTCAAGGACTGCACGTACGTGCTTAACATTTTCTGATTCTTAGGATGAGTACACAAGGATATCGTCTATGTATACAACAACACAGACATCAATGAGTTCACAAAAGACATCGTTCATAAAATACTGGAAGGCTGCTGGTGCATTGCACAACCCGAAGGGCATCACCTGATACTCGAATAATCCGTACTTGGTGCGAAAGGCCGTCTTCCATTCGTCGCCTTTCTTTACACGTACCAGATGATATGCCCCTCGGAGATCTAACTTAGTGTAGATCCAAGCATCCTTTACTTGGTCTAGTAATTTGGGGATCAGAGGCAATGGGTAACAGTTTTTTACCGTAATCTGATTTAGTGCGCGGTAGTCTATGCACGTTCTAAGGTCACCTTCTTTTTTTGGCACGAAGAACAAATCTGAGGATACAGGAGACTTGGAAGGGCGAATAAAGCCATTAGCCAGGTATTGGTCAAAGTATTGCGTAGGTGAAGATTTTCAGGTTCCGTGAGGGCGTAGATTCTACTGCATGGGGGTTGTGCACCGGGTGGAAGGTCAATCTGACAATCGTACGATCTGTGAGGTGGTTATGTATTGGCCTGTTCTTTTTGGAAAACATCCTGAAATTCTTGATACTCCTGAGGTAACTGCACGATTGGGTTGATGACTGTGGTCAGGCCTTTGTTCGGGGTTTTCTCCGGGTAACAGGTGTGTGCACAATCCAGGAAGGTTATTCTCTTCTCTCGCCATTCAATACAAGGATTATGTGTTTCCAACCACGGCATCCCCAGTATTATTTGAAACTGTGGGGCTTTGATTAAATCAAACAGAATAGTCTCTCGATGCCCATCTTGACCCAACAGTGTCATCTCCGTAGTGGAAGGAGTTACAGGCCCAGAGGCAATTTCAGTTCCATCGACTGTGGTGATGACATCCGAAGTGGTCTTTTTGCAAAGAGGTAGATTCATCCTTGAAACCAATTTGTGGTCCATTGAGTTCCCTATGGCCCCGCTATCAATGTATGCCCTTACTGCGTGCATATGTGAGGGTTGTCTAGGATCAATTAGGACCATTGGTATGATCAGATGCGAGGTCTGAGTGTCCTTCTTTAAGCTCGGCAAGCCGACCTCTACGCTTGTCGGGCGTGGTCATTTTCCGAATCAGGCTCTTTTGGGCTTTTATCAGCAACTCCTACCACCTTCTTGGGTGGCTTTATAGGACAATCCCGTAGAAAATGTCGTGAGGTTCCACAGTACAGACACAATTGCATCTGTCTTGTTCTTTCCCTTTCCTTTTGAGTTAAGGGTCCTTTGACCCCCCGATTTGCATAGGTTCTGATGCATCTGTTCATTTGAGGCCAACGATGGATTTAACCAATACCCGATTTTCGAACTTAGCTCGATCAGCCTTTCTATTCTGGAGTCGATGATCCAGCTGGACCACTAAGTCTATAAACTCTGCACAATCCCGGGGTGGGTTCACAACTTGAGCCAAGACGTCTTTAAGTTCTGCCCGAAGTCCACGATGAAACTATGTAATTCGTTTTTCCTCAGGCCATCCGATTTCCACTATCACTCTATTGAAGGTTGCGATATAGCTTAGCAGATCCTGGTTACCCTGTCGTAGGGACAAAAGTTCATTATTCAGGGCCTGCCCTTGGGAGTGCCGGGCAAATAGTCTTTCAATGCTCATTTCAAAGCCCTGAAAATCACGAAGAATTGGGTCATCCTGAGTAACTGGTGGAATTGACTAATCAGCTGCACTGCCACTGAGATATGATAATACAAAGGCTACCTTGGCTTGATCGTTTGGGAAGGCTCCTGGTCTGCATAAAAAGTGCAATCTGCATTGGTTCATAAATACGACAAACCTCTTGGGATCTCCGGCAAAGCGTTCGGGTGGAGCTAATGGAATATTTCCTGGTAGGTTTATTTGCACAGGGTTACTCGATAACACAGGAGCTGGATTTCCCCCGGAACCAGGTAGGGGTGCTTGTCCAGCTTGATTGTGCAGCAGTTATCTGTACACTCCTTCGATACAATTAGTTCTCTTCTGAGGGCATCAGTCTCTTGGCGAGCAGAGTGCACTTCCGCCCTATGTTCCCCCAATAGTTGGGCCAGTTGGTCGGTTTCTGAGGTTTCCATAACGCCCAGGTGGGGATTTGTAGATAGGCTTTGCGTTCTGTTACGCTTACCTGGCTCCCACAGGGGTGTCGGTCGGACCCGGACTGCTGCGGCCTCCACCCACGTGATGCGTAGTGCAGCGATGACTGACTGGATCTGCCCTCCTAATCTTGTCAGCTTGACCCGTAGAAATATTCTCCTACAAGTGGAGAGATGGATTTAGCCACTTGTGGATTCGAATGATAGTACCCCCACTGTCCTCCCCACTAATCACCTCTGAAGCGCCCTCTCAGCAATCGCACCTTATATTCTTAAAGGATGAGCCCTCCATCCTGCGAAGCACACAGGGGCGCGTTGATGACCAGTTACTTCACTGGCTTGAGGATATTGGAAGAGTTGTAGATGAATCCTGACTCCAAAAGGTCCTGGCGAAGAGCCGTAAGTATATAGTTCGTAAGAGTTCAAAATGTCTGGAGTTCATTCCTGTCCAATTCCTCTTTTATCTTGCAGCTTTGACCCAATAAGAAGATTGACAGCTGAAAGCGCTCCGGTAAAAGTCTGTGTTACCCAACACTGTCCGGTAAATAATGTCAAGGCTTAAATTTGCTGCTTTCTCCTTATCTTACAGGTGCGGCATAAGAAGATGTGGCGTGCTAATGAATTATACCTCCGGCGGTAAAATCAGGTAAGCATATGGCGGCTAAAGAGATTGTCTCTGTCTGTCCTCTCTGCTCACCTTGTTGTTTATTGTCCCCCTTAGGTGCCGGGATTCGGCGATGTAAAGATGGAGACAACGCCGGATCGAAGAGATGCTGCCTGGAACGGTGAGTATGGCGTGGCTCTGCTGCTGGCGATGCGACAATTTTAAAACAAAGTCTTTCCTCTGGTTTGAAGATGCGATGAATCCGGAATCAGGTAAGAAATCAGGTTATACTCTTGTTCTAACCTTTGCTTCTTTCCTTCTTTCTAGGTGCTCCAGGTTCGAGGCTGGCGTGGCAGAAGGCTGGATGCTGCTGCTGGCACGGTGAACGTTACGCTGCTGGATGCAGAATAACGCGAAGAGTGTGTTGCTCTTCGGGCGTGGTTTAAATAGCCTTCAAAGTAGTCCCATGTAGGTATTCCTCCCCGACCACACCTGAGTAACACAATAGTCCCTAAGGTAAAGTAGTCCCTTCCAGGCCTCACATGGGCTTGGATCTTCTTGCAGCATGGTCTGCATCAGGTAAGTGTGCACTTATGAGCCTGGTGCCTATGGCGCCAGGACTGATGTCCCATATGAGCCTGGCGCCATAAGCGCCAGGACTGAACCCAGGCAGCCCCTAGCAGGGGTTGCTGGGTTTTCTCAAGGCAACATGATGCCTGCTCCCGGGGCTGATGGACGTGGTCTGGATGCCCGGGGGTATGCATCATGACACTGATACAGAGGGTTTGGAGCCTGTGACGATTGGTGCACGCTTATTTTGTTTTGTTTTTCTGAAACTTACTTTTGAAAAATCTGCAAAGTGTAAAGGTGAGTATTGACAGTTAAGATTGACAAGTCAAAATGGACTATATTACAACACTTATACACCACTGCAAGAAGTTACCCAAGCTTGTACAGTGCACAGTGGGTGAAGGGCACAGCAGACAAAATGTTCATGCCATGGCCACAAGGGGAATCACTATCGAAGGCAGTTTTGCAGCATATGACAAAATATATTTGCATGCTGCACATACAGGAAAAAAGTTAGAAAAGTGCATCCTTAGATATAGGACGGAAAATAAAGAGATGGAAAGGAGAAAAAGATAAGACTGATGAGTTAGCGCTTATACAGAATGAATGGATGAGTGGTCAGGTTTTGCTCACATTTGGTGGTGAGAGCATCGAGGACGTAAGACAAAGGGGAGATCGAAATGAGCAAGATAAAAAGGATAAAGAAAGAGAGGAAATATTGAGAGAAGATGGGACAAAAAGAAAGGATAGACAATGACGGGAACAGTTGTATCAAGATGAGCAACTGAGAAAGCAAAAAAGAGCAGAGGAGCAGAGAATATATGACATCAGACAGAGGTTAATCGAAGCATGAGAAAGAATAGAAAGGAAAACAATGGAGGAAGAGGAACAGAAATTAAGGGATAAGAGAATGCAAAGATGTAGAGATGAAGAAATATGAAGGGCAAATGAGAGAAGAGACATGAAGAGAAAAGAGGAAGAAAGGGTAAGAGAGAAAGCAAGAAAGCAACGAGAATTTGACGATGAGCTAGAATGAAAGAGAAGGCAAAGAACACTCGATATTGATCGTATGGAAAAGGAAGTAATGGATCCTAATCCAGTAGTATCATGGGAAGACATAGAAGAGTTCTTTCTAGGACATGAGCCAACAGCAGGTCTGTTTAGAGCAAATCTAGAGGATGAGTTTGACTTGTGAAGCATTGGGGATGCTATCGATAAAGTCTATCATGATATGAGGACTAATAAGGTATTGTAAGGGAAGGGCAAAAATGATAGTTTCGAGAGTACTCAGCTATGCGATAAAGAGGGAGCCTCATGTCATTTTGAGCCAAAGGAACTGTCTTTAGATAAACTGAATCTGAATAGAAATGAAGAAGACAAAAGTCACCTGAGTTGGGGACAGGATATGTGAGACGAAGATAGAGCAACCTTCAGTGGGGAAGAGGAAGGTGACGCATGTGGCCCTGAAGGGTGTTTTTGAATGGATAAGGAAGTAAGATGGTCAGATCTAGACCAACCCAAATCTCAGGCATCAGAATCATTGGCAAGGCTAGATCGACCTAAAGAGTGACCCCCATGGTGAGAGGGGGACTTACCACCATGGGCATCGAAGCAAAGCCATGGTCAGAAATAGAGTTGACCATTGCGCATTATTGCAGGCTGGTGCAAGAGAAGAATTGAAAGAAAGACAATGTTAGGAGAGATGAAGAGGCAAAGTTAGCACAGAAGAAACTGTCAAAATATGCCATTGAAGGGGCAATGTCAACTAGTGGAGATGGGTTGGGTTCACAGCAAGCAACAAACATGCCTTTTGAAGTAGGGGCTTCCAGAATAATCAGGGAGACTTTCCGAACAATCAAAGTGGGTTTCAGAACTCACAGAACAAAAGTAAAAGCATGCAGGAGGAGCAAAGTAGGAGACCTCCTCCTGTGTGCTTGACATGTGGTATGTCAGGGCACTTTTCTCACACATGTAGAAGTCAAGGATTTGTGCGGAATGGGCAGTTCTCAAGAGGGGGGACAATAAACCCGCCTGCATATTTGCAGCATAGTGGATTTAGGTTTGCTCAGAATCAAACAGTGCAGCGGACACAAGCGCTGAGAATGAAGTACCACTTCCAAGCATAGCAAGCACTAATTAATCCACCACAATGGCAGTCACAGCAGTCACCCATGCAGATACAGCAAAGCACAGGTACTGGTCAATTAATGACTCCTAGAATAGGGGGTGTCACTGTTGATGGAGGGAATCTTTTCACAGGTACGGGGATGAGAATGTAGCCACAACAGGACAGCTCACTGGGAGACTTGATGCATTCAATACTATCTGTGATGCCTAATCCCCAAGAGGAACCGAGGCTTGATGTCAATATAGGAGGCAAATGCTTTTTGTTTTTGGTAGACACAGGAGCAACACGCTCATGTATACGAGAGGGGATATTTTCGATGTCTTGAAATGCCATGAATATTCAAGTTTTCACAGGCGCTACAAGTAGAGTTCCTTTTACTGACGCATTGCCAGTCTCTCTAGGAGAGTGTCATATGTCTGTCCCATTGTTATATTCAAGACAGACACCTATCAATATATTAGGATGAGATTTAATGACCAAGTTGAACATGACAATTTTGTTAACTGATGAAGACATAGTGGGTGCAACACCAGGAATGCATTATTTAAAGGTGGGTGAATTTATTATGGCATTTGCAGGACAAGTGGTCATACGAGGAGTACCATTAGAACCTGATATTTTTTATTATGGGGTATGCATTCTGTTAACATGGCTGCCAGGCTTAGTGGACAGAACTATGAGAATACCTTATGAATTTTTGTTTAGGCCAAAAATACCTATGGTTGAAGAGGAAGGGTGAATCTTTCCTTTAGAATTACAAGCAGCCATAGTACGAGGAGAAATGGCTTTGCTTGATGGAAATTATCATGACGGCAGACGATGGTGCACAGTGATTGCCATTGGGGAAGGTTACAGATTTACTGATGTCACTGATGAGGATATGCTCGGAGATTATCCATCAGATGACAAAGTACTATTTGAGATGAGTATTACTTATTGGGCAAGAGCAATTAAACGTAAGGTTCCCCAGAAAATGATGCTAGCACAAAAGCATACCGAATATTTTGATGACGACATGGCAAAGGTGCCAATCTCATTATGGACAAAAAGCCCCTATGCCATATGCCTAATGAAGGGGACTGGAGAAGTGAAGATTAAATTGAAACCAGGAGCAATTTTACCTTTATCACAACAGTATCCCATGCCTCGAGAGGCAAATGAAAGTATTTTTAAAACGATATCTGCTTTGATGGAACAGGGCATCTTAGTGACGTCAGAGTCGCCATGTAATACCACAATTTATCCACTTAAAAAAGGGAAAGGAAGGCTGTGGAATTTAATCCAAGATTTGAGATCAATTAACCAGATTGTAGAGGCCAAGTACCCTCTAGTTCCTAATCCGGTGACATCCTTATGTAATATTCCTGTTAAGACGCAATATTTAACTGTGATTGAATTGAAAAATATTTTATTCTCAATCCCATTGCATAAAGACTCACAAGATTTGATGTCATTTACGTTAAAACAAACTCGCCTGAAAAGCACTTTGTTTACCCCAGTGGTACTGTGAGTCTACATTGATTTTCAATACAGTCCTGCAGATAGACTTAAGTAATATTGATTTAGAAAGTGTTGTGTTACAGTACATGGATGACATATTGGTCTGAAACACCTCAGAGGAAGAGTTCAGACATGACTCAATCCAGCTAATGATTATTCATGCAAAAAAAGTATCTAAAGTAGACAAGGAAAATTTGCAGTACTGTCAAGAGGAAGTGCTGTACATAGGTCACTACATTTTGTGTGACAGAAAGAAAGTTACTCCTGAAAGGGCTGAGGCTGTTTTGAAAACAGAAAAGCCACTCACGATAAAACACATTCAGAGATTTTTGGGACTGTGTAACTATGTAAGAGCATGGGTCTATGATTAAAGTTCATACATAAGGCCTTTGTTGAAAGCTCTGAAGAAAGCACAGGTAAATCAGGAAAAAAATGTTTGAACTGAGGAAATGGATGAATGGTTTCATGAGTTGAAAAAGGCAGTTTGCACAGCTCCAGTTTTAGGGATTCCCAATTATGCTGAGGACTTCTTTTTGCTCTTGCATATGAATGGCACTGTTATGACAGTAGTACTGATGCAGAGATTCATGTTGGGGTACAAGCCCCTTGCATATTACAATGGGATCCTAGACCCAGTAATGAGAGGACATTTTCCTTGTGAACAGTCTTTGTCTGCCGCCGCGTTCACCATTGAAAAGACTGCTAGCATAGTGATGGGGTGTTCTATGACATTATTTGCCGTTTTGGAAAAGCCTAAAGGCACATTGACATCTCAAAGGGCTTCTGCCTATGAGGTAGTCATACCGAATCCGGCAATTAAATTAAAATAGTCAGATGCAGAATAGTGAACCCTGCCATGTTTGTAGCAGAACCACTGGAAGAGGACGAGCATGCACATGATTGCTTGAACTATGAGGAATTCTCTGATGAGATCCCGAGGGTGAAGGAAAATTACTGTCAGCTGGAGAGATTCTCTTTATTGACGGTTCTTCTAGAATCGATCAAAATGACGGACAAAGATGTACAGGTACCGCTGTAGTGAAGCACACGGCCAATGGAGAGTTTGGAGTATTGATAAGTGCACGGCTAACGTCTCACTTTTCGGCACAGGCTGCAGAATTAGTGCCACTGATTATCGCACTCAAGAGACATGCAGACCAGGAAGTAACCGTGTACAGTGACTCTGCCTATGTGATGTAAACAGTGCATGCAGGGCTAGCATGCTGGAAAAGGATGGGTTACTTCCAAGCGGACGGCACTCCAGTGCAACACACAGCCTTATTGGACAGACTCATTAAAGCACTACAACTCCAAGTAGCCATCACATTAGTCAAATGCATAGCACAGACTAAGAGAGCAGATTTGATCTCAAGTGGAAATCAAAAAGCCAACAAGGAAGCCAAGCAAATTGCCTGTTCAGCTACTAACATGTCATTTCACACGCCTGATGTGAATGAAAGCATGGTGGTGATGATGAGTGTGTTTGAATGTTAAAATAACTTGTCAAATCAGCTGCTGAGGTTGGAGGGGACGCACCTCAAGATGAGAAAGACTTGTGGATGCGGATAGGATGTTCTTTAATGCTCTCTGAAGCATTGTGATGTCAAAACAGCACTGGTAAACCAGTGATGCCTGTAGCCTTCTTAAGGGTAGTGTTGGACCAGCTACACTACCCTGCACATTTTACTAGAGAGAGCATCGCCGCAACAATAGCAGAGGATTGCTTTGTTTCGAATAAATAGAACATGTTGCATTTTATCTAGTAAATTGTATCATATGTCAAAAGTTTACTGTTGGGCACACATTGTGCACAATTAGAGGAGTTAGTCCAAGACCTAGTGGATCCTTTCAGCATTTGTATATTGACCATGCCGACTTGCTGCAGGTATGCAATGGATACAGATACATGATTATAGTGGTATGTCATTTTTCAAGGTGGATTGAAGCTGGACCGTGTACACACTCAGACTCCACCTGTGCAGCTAAATCTTTAGTATGAGAAGTGTTTCCTAGATGGGGAATATGTGAGGCATTGAGATCAGATAATGACCCTAATTTTGTTAACAAAGCCTTTGAGCAAATAAGCTTGTTGCTTAGTATGAAGCACACATTTTCATCGGCTAATGACCTGCAAGCTAATGGAATCTGTGACAGACTCAACGGCTTGCTTAAAGGGAGGATAGCCAAATTGAAGTTTACCCTGAAGAAAGCATCGTTGGATTGTCTACCACTGGCATTGTATGCGTTGAGAAATCAGCCAGGTTCAGACCACCATATTAACCCCCACGGGATAGTGACAGGGAGGTGAATGAGGACACTTCTCACACCTCCATCTAGAACTAGAATTGATGCCCAGACAACAGCATAATTGTTATGAAAGGAGCTTCATGATTATCTTACATGCATGATTTCAAGTATCTCTGTCATTTCAGATCAGCTCAAGTGGAAGGGGTCTGGGTCAACTCGGAACACAGAAGGAGATGTTACAGCAAACAGTTAAAGAGCTATGCCTTCCCAAACCTTTCCACGGAGATGCAGTCGTAATCCGCAACTTTACTAGAAGATGGCATAAGCCTCGTTTTAACAGCCCCTTCATAGAGGAGGACGTTACACCGTCTGCAGTCAAGGTACAAGGCAGACGCACTTGGATATTTCTCTGACACATGAAGATCTGTGCTGGAGAACCCCATTCACCTGCAACCCCATCAAAAGTAAGCATTTGGGAAGAACCACAGCACGTGCAAACCAGGTCTATGACGAGGTAGAAGGACACAGAAGCTGTTGAGTAAAGATAAAGAATATATTGAACAGTGGCTTATTTCAGAAAACTCTTTTCAGTCACTAAAAAAGGAGTTAAGGGAAGTTATTTATTCGTGAGCCACAGCAGTATGTTGACATTGGACTAAGGCAAGCTTTAGCTTTGATTGAAAAACACTGATATGCCAGATCTGGAGTTCCTTTTTGATGACTGGAAGAGGGAGCAGTTCCCTGATTCCTTTCTCACTGAATTTCTTGTCGGAGGAGCGTAGTGTGGTGTCCAATGATAACATTTCATGGATCATTCTTGCAGTCTTTCTGTTCATTTTGCGCGCTTACCCTGTGCTTGTGGGGAGAATTACTAGCGTTCATCTGTTCTTGCAAGATCCTAAGAATAGTCCAATCATGAGGAGATTGCTTGCAGCTATCATTGAACAAATTCTTCAGCTTCTTGAGTTCAGTGGGGAAAATGCAAATGCCCCTATCACCTGATAATGCACATAGACGGGTCAATTTGGTGTTCTACTATCTGATTGAGGAATGTCTGCATCTTGTTGGGAGACAAACTTATGTCAGAACCTTCCTGAGAGATCTGGGGTACAATGCATAGCTCAATTAAATATTGAGAGACATCATAATACAAGTTAACGGGTACTCTCAGAAAACACTGAGAACTGAATGAGAGTTTCGAGGGAGAAGATCCAAAAGTCTACTGATTGAGGAACTTTGTTTCATGCTGAAGGGAAAAACTTCATGTCGTCTGGTAAAAAGCCAATTTATGGTCTCCACTGGGAACGTTTGTTCATTATCGTATAAGCCAGCTGTAGCTGATCGAGGAACGCGTGGTGCCGATTCAGAAGCTTCCAGAGGTAGTGCATGATGTTGTTTTTTCTTCCTTAAAAGTAAAATGGGCAGCATCAATAGAAACTTAATTATGGCAGATCACGAGAGATGTCCACGATGTGCAAAATGATATTGCTGCAAATGGTCATATCTGTGTATTATTTACACTTGTATCCTGTTCATAGTAATACTGCTCTCACTTACAATACGCACTGCTTACTATATAAACGTGAATGGAGCAAAGACTCTTGTGCATCTTCCTGTACAGAAGGATGGTACAAATGTGGCAATTACTAGGCAGCCAAGACCATATGTGATTGTTCCTACTCTAGAGATACACACAAGGGCACCTGGTCCTGTGATGGATAACCCTTGGTTACGTTTAGAGGGAGATCCCGTATGGAGATTATGCGAGACATTTTTATGCATAAATATTATGTTGATATGATGAAACTTCTGGAAATTTCTCCTACACAGGTAGTACATGTAAAACCACCCAGTCCACTGAAGAATGTCTCTATGATTGGTCCAATAAGGAAGAGTTATGCTGACATACTTCATAAGATGATTATAAAGGCTCATAAGAAAAGAACAAGATCTAAGAGTAGTGCTAGGGAAGATGATCATGAGCTGAATGAGTACCTGGATAGCACTGAACATTTGAGGAATAACATATGGTATCAGCATATGAAAGAAGTGGGATGGAGAACCTCAAAAGAGGAATGTTTTGTATTTGCACTCCTGCCTTATAGCATGGGGAAGTCTAAGATCTTCATAGCCATTGAAATAGATGTCCAGACAGCACATTGTCTTTCACACATAGCATTCTGTTGTAGAAGAGGCCAATTCAAGGCCCGAGAAGCCTATCTCAAATGGGCAACTGAATGGACAGATCCTGATGAAGATGACTATGTCCAAGAAACAAAGACAAGGCTAAAAGATCATACAAAGAATCATGTGATCAGATACAACAGCCTGCAGTAAAAGTAGCTGGAATCAGATGGAAAGTAAGCAAAAGACTTGAGAGTCTAGGAAAATCTGCAAAAGAAATTTTAATTTGGAAGACTAGAGGCCAGATGCAGATTTGGGGATCAGTGTTTTCACTAGATGGCTGTAAGAAGGAATGGTTATCTGCAGAGGCTGGATGGTAGTTGATCATCCTGAATCAACTATTTGGAATGCACAAGTGCTGTTTAATCCATTATGCCCAAAACTTGCTAAACTATGGACCTGGGTCGAAGACAGAGGAGGACCCTTGCAGATAGTGCCTTTGGAAAGTGTAAAGCTGGGCTTCAGAAAAGATGGCACAAGAAAAGTTGGAGAGAATCAGAACTGTGGTTGTATCTTTGAGGTTTCAGGAATGAATATTGGGACAGCAATGATCATGGATCACTATTGGGCATGTGGATCTAAAGCTTATCTGAAGCTACCCAAAGATCGGGGAGAAATATGCACACTGGTGAATGTTCATGTTCCAACATTGGTGGATCCTAAAAGTGACTTGAAACTTTACATTTTCCCGAAAGCAAATTGTCACCTGAGGAAGAAGAGATCTGTGGAGCTGATTAATTGAATAAAGAGAGAGAACTATTTCTCCGCCAATTCAATAGAGGCTTTTAACTTCATCCCTTCTGAGCACAGACTGTTCAGCCAGGCTTTGTCAGTATTTACGTTGATCTTCATGCCGAGAACCCAGGTTGGAGCAAAAAGCAAATGGCTGCAGATTACCAGATGGGAATTGCAGCAGATGATTAACACAACCATAAAGGGATTCAATGCTATCAGAGAACAGATGAGAGCCATACGACTGATGAATCTCCAAAATAGATAAGTCCTGGACATCAGCTATGGATGGAGGTATTTGTGCAAAAATCAGAGAATCATGTTGCACGTTCATACCTTCTCATGATGATGAGAATGGCACCTTGACAGAGGCCATAGAGATGCTAACAAAGCTACACGTCCAGATGATAGACGAAGTGGAAGACAACGCTAATTACAATTGGTTTGGATCACTCTTTTCTTGGGTTCCACAATGGATGGCAGACATGTTTAAGTTCCTTGGAGCCTTGATCATGTTTTTGTTGCTTGGATTTTGTTAGATCAAGATAATGATCACACAATGCAAGAAGCCAGCAAAGAAATCCATAGGGATGAAAATCATGATCGATGTTGAGTCAGGATGGAAGGCCAGAGACTTGACAGATGAAGAAATCAGAGACTTTGTTAAGCTCAGCATCCATGCACCTGAGGGAACAAAGTTTCTGTATCAAAGGAACCATAAGAAATATGTGGGAAGATGGATCTATTGCAGTCCAAGTGCACAGTGCATGCTCATGACTTGGAACAAGGATGAGCATGTGAAATCAGCTGGATGCCTGAAGGCAGTAATAAAGATATGGATCCCAATAAGCATTTCTAGAGACAAGGATGTCTAGATGTGTAGGATGATGGGAGAGTGGTTGAAAGAAACGCCCTGATGGGGGAGTGTAATGAAGGAGCTAAGTACCCCCACCTCAACCACTTCACCCATATTACCTATATGTTGGGAACCATAGTGTGAGACACATGCAGTACCAGTGAAAATACTGATACTGAGGAGAATCCTGGAGGCACGGTTCCCATTGAGGAAACCATACTTACATACGAGACAGTATGATGGCCATTTGAATGAAATCCCGGAAGAAGCAGGACCAATGAATGGCAAAGAAGAATGGTGACGTCATGCAGAGCGGAGCTGGCGTACATGGAAGAGATGCAGAGAGTAGAGAATGCAGATATTCTCTAAGGCATCAAGAAAGTATCAAAGATAAGTGACATATTGGGATCAAGATGAAGAAACATATACCACAGAACTGATGAAGATGCCAAGTCAGTTTACACATATACAGATGGAAAGAAACACAAGCAGATGAAGTATCCTTGAGGCTAGCTAAGTAGTGAATAGATTTAGGCATGCACCAATATGTACATATACATAGAAGTGAGTAAAGAATTGAGGTTTCCACTACGTACTATAGCAGAACTGGGCTAGAAAGGAAGGATTCTTTTCCAGTGTGTCGCAGTTAGAAAACAAGTGGATTACAAAGTGAATCTCAGAAAGGTGATACTGGATGAGCCAAGAAGCCAAGGTCTTATCAGGCTGTAGTGAGAAGATATTGGATACAAATTGTGTGAAAGAACAGAGCTCCTGTACAGAAGTAATGGACAAAAACAAGGAAGACATCAGAGGTATATTAGAAAATAGTATTTTAAAAACACTGGGGCTAAATTTTGTGGTCTTCAGTCACATGAAGGATGAAGATGGACGAACATGATGGTCACACCTACGCATGAGGGCAGAGAGTGCCTTCACTCCCCTGAATTCTCCAGAGCTAAGAGCACTCCCAGGACAAGTTCAAAGCCCTAATTGACAGCAGACCACTGAGGTGATGATAGATGAATATGCTAATTGGTGGGAAGGTATGGTTGGAGACTAGCTCACCTGCACCTGGAAGCCCAGTCTGTGTGCTGCTAACATAGGTGGAAAAGTACTAATGAAGGTTAGAGTGCCAACCAATGGTAGGGGAACGCGTGTTTAAGGGTCCCACAGTTTGTGTAGCCAATAGGTTGCTGTGTATTTAGTGACGTTCATAGTGACCTGTTTAAGGGGAGGACTTAGTTGCCCCACCTGATGTTAAGAAGCCTATCACTATTCTTCACTCCTGTAGATGTGTACGGATCATATACCTAGAGGTTCCATAAGAACCAATCACTTTCTTACCTAGGTTTTTGTAGTTTGCCACAAAGGATGACGTCAGTAACACGTAGGTTGACATTTTTAAGATGCATTGAGAGATCTTAGACTGAGATGTCCGTAGATGTCCGTTGTATTCCCTGTTTTAGATAATTGATATTAAAACAGTTATCATTTTGCCAACTACTTGAGCCATTTTGATTATTGATGTTTGAGTAACTTCTGCATCCCCATCCATCTCAAGGATATGGCTACCTCATCTTAAAGGGCTGGAAGACTCCAGTTCAAAAGCACACCAAGACTTAACTTTGCCAAAGAGCACTCAAATAGCACACAATGGAGGATGCAATAATTTAAAAATCACACCTGGAATTAACTTTGCACTAGTGTTCCATAGGAAAGGGTTAGGCACAAGAAAGCATCAGAGACAGGCAAAGAGATGCAGTTAGTTTGTTGTGATTAGGTGAGCAGGAGGTGAGTCTACTTGGCCCAATCCAACCTCCGGCACCAGCTCAGGAAGGCAGGCGTGTGGCAGAGGAGCTTGCTGGGCCAGAGAGTGTCCTCAGCACATGAGTCAAAAACTAGGAGATCATATCTTCATCCTTGGGAGAGGCAGGTCGAGCTCAGAATGCCTGAGAGGCCACCACAGGCAGCAACGTGTATCTGCTTCCAGGAACTAGCACTGTAGGGACATCCATGCTGTTGTGGTTGAAGCAGAACAATTATCGTCGGTCCCATAGCTGCAGTACAGCTCATGCCGCCATCATCTACATGGCCTCATCTGCCTCATTACAGGCACTTCACCCCCCTTGCTGCACTGCTGAATGAGAACTTAGTCAGCCAGACCCTGCTTCGGGGCCAGCTGGGCTTCTTACCCCACTGTGCATGCTGCATGTGCTGTGCTTGTAACCCCTGGAGGAGGTTGGATGCTTAGGGGCTGGCTGCGGAAGGCGGGCTGCAATGCTGCTACCACCTGTACCATGACCGATTGGCGGCATATGCTTCAGCACCGTCAGTACCCTTCAAACAGTGAGCCGCTGTCACCACTGCTCTTTTCCCAAAGAGGCAGGGGAGCCTCCTCCCAGTATATCGGCGGGGTCACCCTCATAGTGTTTGGCCCACAGTTCAGTCAGACCGGGTGCTGGTGTGCTCCAAGGACAGTCGTTACCTAAGCAATGTGGGCAGCAGCCATCTTGGTGCCGTCTGTCTGCACTTTTCTGCTGGAGTTTCGGAGGACAAAAACATGTCACAGGTCTCCATGTAGTGAGTCGGGTGATGATAATTCTGCTCCCCTGTTGTTAATGCACGTAAATGTGCAGTGCACCAATGTTTGAACTCTGCTAGCAGGATTCCGCAGGAGAGGTTTGGGTACCCCCTGGGAGCACAGGAGGGTTATGTCCTCTCTATGGAAAGCTGGACTTCCCTTGCCAACTTGACCTATTCTCATTCAACTGGATCTTTTTGACCTAATTTGGTAGGTCAAATGGCACACTTTAATAAAAAAAAATAGTTGTGGGGTGGGGTAAGGAAATAGGTTGAAGTGGGGGAAGTTGGCGGGGTGTGGAGGGTCTCCCCCTGCATTAGGAGGGTTGCCGTGGGTCTCCCTCTGCAGTAGGTACAAAAATGAGGTAAACAAAATTAGGTCAAATGGGTAGTAGGTCACGTTTTTTATTTCAAACAACCCATATCTGAAGAACTCAGGTACTTCAGACAGTACCTGGGTTCCCCCTATCGGCTCTACAGAAATTGAGGAGATAATAAGAATAATTAGTTCCTCAAGGTCCCCAGGCCCAAAAAGGTTGTCTAACCTATTATTTGAAGGATGCCCTAAGTTATGGGCTGAGATTGTGTCCATGCTTTTTGAGCAAACTGTATCCTCTTGTCAGTTTCCTTCCTCCTGGACTAGAGCCTTTGTTCTGCTTCTCTTTAAAAAAGGATTGAGATCAGATCCCCTTTATTATCGTCCCATTTCCATCCTTGATGCTGACAGCAAGCTCTTTTTGGCCTTGCTGTTGGTGCAACTGGAAGAATGGCAATTGAGGACTGGGAGAATCTCCTAAAAGGCTTTATGAATCATGCCTGGTCTTCTAAACATGGCTCTATTTTTTTGGCATTGATAGATCTTTCAGCCGTGTTTGAAGCGGTTGATCTGGGTCTTTTATGGAACAAAATTGGCTAAATGGGTATCCATGAAGGGTTATTATGGCTCATTATTGGTCTTTATGCAGGTTCGAATGTCCAAGTTAGATTGGACCTGCAGGGCTCTCTCTCCCAGAAAACGCATACCTTTCGGAGTGTCAGACAGCGGTGTGTGCTTGCGTCCATCCTTTTTAACCTGTATATGTTAGATGTGGGAGAATTCTTGATGCGTGCCGCTTTTGCCACTCTGAAAATCTGTAATTTGAAAGTTATGTGGTTGGCATACTCAGACAATTTATATTTGAATGTACCCAACTAGGCTTGCAGCATTTTCTTGCAGCGTTTAATTACTGCATTTTGGAATTTTGCTAATGTCCATTCTCTTAAGTTGAATGCCGATAAAAAAAAAAAATAATGCAATGTTCTCTGCATAAGATTTCCTCGAAATGTACCTGCTATGTCAAAACATTCCCTATTGAGTTGGTGGATAATTGCATCCGTCTAGGTTTTTCTATTTTTGCGAAACCACAAAAAGAATACATCAAACTTCACCTAAAGACATGGATGACCACATTGTTGAATCAATTGCGCATAATTGACGGCAGGTACAGTACATTTTCCATGATTCTGGATTTGAGATTTTATGAGGGGAAACTTGTTACCAAGATTTTATATGGGTTGGAAGTTCAGGCAATTTGGGTGCTTTCCTATCCCTTTTGGAAAGTTTTAATTGGAAAAATCAGTTGTGATTACCAAATTTTACACCTCTCACACTGATTCAATATGAGCTGGCCAATTATTCTCTCAAGACAAGGGCCAGTTGGACATTTTTATTATAGAACCTTAAAGACTCTGGGCCTCATAACGGGTCTGGAGGTAACCGAGCTGGTGATACCAGTGGGTTGCCGCTGGACCCGTAATGATTTACCGTCGCCTGACTTCCCGATAACACCAGAGGATTACAACCCTGGTGGCCCGGAATGTCAGGCACCAGTAAATTGTAAGTCCCCATTCCCATAGAGTCCGATAGGAAGCAGCGATGCCCTTGCTTCCGTGAAAAATCTGCGGGCAGGTACCGTTCCGCCCGGCAGGTCCAATCCATTTTCTTCATAGATTCTTTTGTTCTTAGAGGATTTTGGATCAGGCTTTCAATAGAACTATCTGAGTGCATTAAAATGTCATTACACTTTGACGTTATTTATTCATAAATACATTTTCTGCTTTATCCATCAATGTTGCAACATCCTCATAAAGGGACGATACTGGAGGATCAAGAATCCTTCTGTAAATAGAGACCCATTTCCAATTGAACCAAGCCAAGAGTGAAGTAAGACCAAGTATGTATCTTATACAAACGATTGGGACAGAAATAGGGAGGCCAAGAATTATTTTCCATAACTTTGCTTCAATTTTGTCCCAATCAATATCAAAGGCTTGTGAATGTGTATCTAAACCAAATAGTAGCCCAGGCACAACTTTTCAAATGTAGAATTTTACTACAGGAATAATGGAAAAAGTGCAGTATTTAGCACAGATTTTCTTCATTTGTGATCCCATATTTAAGATCTTTAGGTCAAGGGCTGAGTAAATGGATTTTGGTTGGGAATGCTCTAATCTGTGTTCCCAAATAGATTACCATGTTTGTGACTGGAATTAATTGGTTATCCATGTGCCAAGTAAATGCTTTCATGGTCCCAAGAGGGTGCATAAATATGACAATTTCAGGTTTGTTCTGGTTTATTTTCAGATCATTTCATAATGCATATTCGGATAGAGCTTTCAATAATTGTTGTAGTCCAATTTGTGTATGGTCTAATACAACAATATCATCGGCATATGCTAATCAATTTATTTTCACAATGCCGAGTTTTGGACTAACCAAGCCTATCTTTTCCAACCATTGGGACAAATCTGAGAGGTAAACGATAAAAAGGATTGGGTGATCAAGCAACCTTGTCAAACTCCTCTGTCGATGTAAATTACGTGAGACAAGTTACCCTGCCTGCTCATTCTCACTCTTAGTCAAGGGCCAGTTGGACAAGGCGAGTTATGATGCAGTTCTATTAGAATGGCTAATAGGTTGTCAGGTAGCCCCAACTCCTCAATTTCCTTCATAATTGATATCTATTAATGGTATTGAAAGCCTGGGATAAATCTACCCAGGCTCCGAATAGGGGTGTTCCTCCCTTTATAAAAGACCCTGAGCTGACACAGGTAAGAACAAAACCATTCAATGAGGTTGATAATACCCTCCTAAATCCTGTCTGCTGTTTTGGTATCATCTCCTTGATTATTGCCCAATTTTCCAGGTCCTTCAAGATTAGTCCTGCAAATATTTTTCCATCAGCATCTAATTGTGAGCCAATCGGTCTCCTTTCTTATAAATTGGGATGATGGTGGAGTTTCTCCAAGAATCGGGAATCTTTTTGTCTCAATTATGTTGTCAAACAGAAGTTTCAGGACCTTTGCCCAGAGGATTAATCTTTAGGATTACATTGCTAAATCCATTAGGACCAGAAGCTCGTGATGTTGCTGATTTTTTTTTAATGAGACTTAGAATCTCCTTATTTGAGCACGAAAGAGCTCAATCTGCAGCTATTAATGATTTTTGATTCAGAGATGTCAGAAGGCCCACAGAACTTGGAAAAGTGATCCACCCAGGCCTGCTCCTGTATAATAGTATTTTAGTATTTAATAATAGTACTAGCCAGACAAGGTTGTGTCCTACACAGAAAATACGGTAAATTTTCATTTAAACCTGTTATAACATTCTACAGACAGAAAGGAATCCCGGTAATTACATATGGCAGTGACGCAATGATCCACTCACAATCCATAATTGGGCGAAACTGGAAACTATATTCTGGAGAAAGATCTTAAGGCTCTCAGATTCATATCCGATGGCTAGAATTTGCTTTGAGGTCGCAACCCAATCCATATCTTCGATAGTGACATGGAAACTGCTAAGAAAACCCCTGACAAAAGATGAAACACCGGCCACAGCAATTCTGAAAAATAATCCAACTGCTCTTTACAATACATTTTTTAAGGAAATGGAAAGAACATTTGTTCCAACAATTAAAAGACAAATAAATATCACTTGAAACCCTCTTGAACAGACCTCAACATGCAAAACGCAAATTAGCAAACAACGACTGGATCCGAACATGTCATGCCAAAACTTTATATTCAAGAAATCTTCAAAGCCAATCGGACATTCGCGCCCTAAACGAAATCCCGAAGTACATGGAACAGTTTCCTGATAATAATATCTGCACAGTGTACATGGGGATTCGTCTGAACAACTTACCTACAAGAGACAACCTGGCAATGACACGGCAAATCCCGAAAACTGACAACTATTGCCGTTTCTGCAAAGACAGAGAAGTACCAGCAACAATCTATCATCTAGTAATGATTTGCCCAGAATTAACGACCAAGAGACTGAATTTCGGTAACTTTTTCAAAATATCGACCCAACAGATGGATATGGATATGCATTGGTCTTTATTATTGAACGGATGTGAAAACAAACTAATTTACATGATGGTTCAATATTTACAACATATTTTAGGATTGCAGCCTGGAGCTCAACAGAAAGCCAAGTGAAGATACTGACGACTGGCCTAATTGATGCCGAAAGTGTCAACAAGAGATCTTCTTATTGCCTCTACATTTCTTTCCTTCTTCTTTCTTTTTTTTGTCTTTTTTTTCTCTCTCCTCTTTCTACTTCTCAATTGAATTGCTAAATATTATAATTTCGTGTATCACTGAGTCTTAAAAATGAAAAGTTTGTAACAAACTAAATCATTTGAATAAACATTTTTTTTTTTTAAAATAGTATTTTGTAGAAATTAACAGGTTTTTCCATTGAGTCGATGATGGACCAGAAACTGTGAGAATTTTCCAAGACAAGAAGTATTCACCTAGAGATCTGTTGTGGGTGTAGTGGATTCCAAATTCCTCTGCAATAAAGTTGAAGACAGATAACTCCAATGAAGAGGCATATTATAGATGACCAGCTGAGACACTGATACTCAGGATCCTGTCACTGAAAGGGAAAACAACCTGCAAGTCTCTCTGCAAACGTTCCTGGGTGGGAAGGGCAGAAGAAAGGACTTACCTTGCCCCTGAGAACCTGGGCCATGTCTCCAGTATCACAGAAGCAAGGAAGTAATAGTTAGCTCGCCGTGTATCTTTGCACCACCTTGATCTCAGTTTGGGCACCTCTGATGCCACCCATGCTTCTTCAAGCGAACCACAAGTGTATGCTTTGAACTTGATGCTTGATGACACCCAATTTCTGAGTTTCAGTAGATGCCAATGCTGTAGCTCTGCCATCTCCACATCAGACACCCGCCAAATCTTCTGGTGCCCCAAAATTGACACCACCTGCTGGTTTACCAACATATTCAAGCTCCAAGCCATTGCTTCTGCAGTACCTCAATATCATGTTGAGCCAGCTGAGCATGCTCATCATCAAAGTCCAAATCCAGTCTTCACACCCAATTCCACAAACTCTTACAGTGCCACTGACCTGACCGTTGGACATACCCTGCTTTTCTGACCTTCAAGCTGTCACTGCTGCCAAACAGCATAGCATCATTGGAAGCCAGCAAAGCTGCTCCATGACTGGATCCGGGACAAACACTGAAAAAGCCCAGACCCTCAGTTTGAAACCAAACAGTTTGCTGGGGGCCAGTACAAGTTTGATGATATCCTGCCGGTAAATATGGCAGGATAGCACCAAAGCGGAATTACTGTTATTGGCACTTGGTCTGGCGGAATTACTTGCAGATTCCAAGTGCTGGTATGGGCAGTAACTCCCCATTCTATGGAGGGCCACAGGACTCCAGGGGAGCAGATGCTGGTATTACCAGTGCTGGCAATACCAGCAATTTTTGCTGATAAGGTAACATAATTAACTCCAGCTCTGAGCTTGAGGTAATTCCGGCCACCCCACCAACAAACTCAGAGTTGGCCGGTACAGTAAAAGGCTGGTAAAAGGAATTACCAGCATGTTAATGCCACACTGGCTAACTCCTAATTAGGCCCTAGAACTGAAAAGTATATGAAGGGGCACTGCCACCCTGATCGGACTTAAAGGAGCTTTAAGACACGTTCTCTACTTTTCTTAAAGCCATATCCAAATTCTTTGAAATTCTTCTACTGAAATCTTTGCCGGGGCACTCGTTTCTACAAATATAGTTTGCCCTCTTAGTTTAAGGTCTGCTTTTTCTGTATTTTCAGTTACATGTGTTGGCCACTAATGCTTTTATTAGTTGTCTGCATGTGTGTTTGTTTATTTAATGATCCCATATTCATCAAATCATCTTGTTTATACATTATTTTATTTTGGCACACACATACTATATTGTGTGTGTGCTTCTTCTTTACCAGCTCACACCCTTCCTGAATAGTAGAGCCTGGCTTCAGCCTATGCTACTATAAATCGCAAAGTAGGTCTGTCAGGCTGTGCCTGTTTTACCATTATGATTGGAAACACTGCTGGCTTGGCAATAGCGTGGGGCTGAGTAGGCACTTTATCCTTCACTCTTCCCTGCTCTCCTGCCAAGTATTAGCCATTTTGTAACAGGAGTAGAACCTGGCACAAACATGTGGTAGTTAAGAACATCTGGGGGTGAGGATGGCCAGCAGATTGTTGCAAAGCTGATTCAGGTTTCTGCATAACTGGCCCAGGGACTGTTCTGACTGTGTTGTCTGGACAGCTCTTGTCAGTGTTGTGGAAGTGAAGTCACCGGTGTATCCATCAACACTCACAAAAGATGAAAACTCCACTTTTTCTGTACCTTGGAGGAGGGAAAATGGGTTTAAAAGACAATAGGATTCAAGTTTTCGAAATGAACAGTTAACCGAGGGCTTCTTTCATATAACCAGATTCAGAAAATTAACTATTCTGTCTTATGACATTATTAACCAGCCAAAGCCTTGAACCTTAAACATTCTTGTCATTTTTGAGCAGATATGACAGTTATCCCTATAATACGGCTACTTTATCACGTTGGTTGCCTGTGCATCTTCAATTAAACACCAGTTATTGTCAGCCTCCTCACACAGCACCCTACATAGGACTACTTACCCCTCATTTTTTGTGCAGGAGGCATTCAGGATAAAGTTGTCCACGAGCCCGCAGAACTCGCTCAGAGAGTGAATGGTCCAAGTGATGGTGCCAAATTGTCAGAGAAATGCAGCTCTCACAATCACTCTGAGTAAGCAGCAAAGGCAGAGGTAATGCTTACTCTTCTAGAACAATCCTGCAAAAACATGACCCACCCACCAAACCTCATGACATAAGCAAAATTGCAGAATTTCCTTTGAGAAATTCAACATGATAACCAGTCCCAGTAAGGAGCCCTCGCTTTTCTGGCCATCTGATGCTGGGGGATCAGCAATCCAGTCATCTATGTCTTTTTCTTGTTGGCCACATGTCTTGGTACCTTCTGGAAGGGTCCATCATAAAAGATTATCAGTATCACCATTCCCCACTGTACATGTTCCTGTTCTTCTACTATTCATAGCAAGTTCCCAGTCAAAACAAGTCCTCAGTAGCTTTCATGTTCTGATTGAACAATTCAAATGATCCCAGAAAGCAAAGGAGTGAAAAGCAAGTGGAACATGCAGCACACTAATAAATTGATCGTTGCACTAGAGTCTATTCACAATAGCACAACATGGAAACGTTATAAGGGCTGTTACGAACTGGCATTAGATGTGCACTAATGACAATACAACAGAAACATGTCATGAACAGATTAGATTAGCGAAAAAATAACTCTGCACCTACACACGTATCTTGACCTACAAGGCATTATTACATCATAAGTCAACCGAGCAGAATTTGCCTGTACATCTGAGAATCATGAATGACCACATTTAACTTCATCAGTTCTGTTTTTCCTTCTCCAATTCCTGTTGTTATCAACTAAATTCACCTTCTCACAAGTTGCCCTAGTTTTGGACGTGGCCACCTACTGGAGTCGGCTTGGCATTCCTAGAGCAACCATTCAGGAACTTGCCGGTGACACCAGAAATAGTCACTGCTAGTCATTGAAGCCTACATATCTGTGGGCATTGCCTGAGCGTGCTCCCAAGCCTCTCTCACACCCAACACTACCAGATCTCTAAACTGTAATTCTCCCAAAACTAGAATCCCAATGCATATAGTAACCCAGCACTTTACTGTCCCTTATCGCTCTCGAATATTGTCCTTATATGGTGGACTACCTGGCACCCAAACTAATAGAAATCATTTCACCCTTGCCTGACAACCCTCCCAGTGTGTTCAACCTCATGCTCTGCTTTTCTCCCTTTTACTTGGACTCTCGTTCTTGCTCTGCTTCCCAGCAGACTAAGGCCAGTCATCCCGAGTCCCTCCCAACATACGTCATGTACAAGGATGGCACTTTGAATCTTCCACACTGGTGATTTGGCCCAGTACAAAGGCAATCAAGACAAGTATAGATGGGAGAGCTGTACTTACATCCTGGTAGCTCTGCCAATGTGCTTGATCCTGCTTCTCGGTGCCTGTTACTATTTCAGCTCTGGTAACCCCATATAGCGGCTGCGATACACCTCCTTTCTGACCCCAGCCATCATGCTCTTCCACAATTTGGACCAAACTGCACCTCTGCCATTGCTCCCCAATTCTATCTTGCAGCAACCAGTGTTATTGCAGCACTGAATGTCACAGCAGGCGAAGCAGATATAGCAACATGTAAACTTGAAACACCATCCAATATTACTGCTTTGGACTTATAAACAGATCTGCAAATGCTACACATTCCTAATCCAGAGTGGCATGCCATTGCAGAACGGTAACCACAAGCAGCTCGAACAATGCACCTCACTAATCATGGGCATCCCTCTTGGGTAGTCGAGGAGCAAAAGTGCCAACGAAAAGTACCACGGTTCTGACTTGCACTACCCCTGCCACTCAAATAACGACATCACTATGCATCAACCCACAGTACCTGTATCCTGACATGCACCACCCCATGTTATTTCAGTTCTGGGATCCAGGCAACCCTCCTCCACAGCAACAACTCGCTTTTCCAGGAATAGGACAGATAAGAAGTTTCACTAACAGGCATACATGCTAACACAAAGTGCCTCGCACACCTCTGCCAGCGCACCTCAATCCTGAAGCTCTCAAATCGCTATTCCAGATCGGGGTTTTGTGACAATGAAAGGTTGGCCACTAAGCACAGCTTCAGCTTCTATCCGTTCCAATTTTGGAAAACAAGTCGCTGCTTGTCATACGTGTTGCATACATTAAACTCCGATGAGACTTCTGCGCACGACGTATACATTCCGGTGATATGTCAACGGCATAGGAAGCGTACACAGATTTCTTTTAAACTGTCAGAATATCTGTAAACCAACTATAATTTCATCTGTTTATATTCCATTTTCCTCTTGTGATATCTACCACTGCGAATAATTTAATGTCAACGCTCTCTACATATGCAAACAGCGAGAAAACGAAAGCAATCGAAACGTGGCTTTAGTTTTAAAGCGTGGGGATCGCGTGTAGCTGCTTAGTGAAACTCCATTTAACTCATCTGCAGTCTTGGTAGAAACGTTATTGTGGTGTGAATGGCATGAAGATGAGTCGCGTGCTGTTTCCCGCATCACAAACACGTGATTTACAGTTATATCCAATGAAAGATATGTGTACTTGGTTGATGCAAGCTCGCCACATAAATCAGATTCATTGGAGTGTTAGCTGCTCCATTTAATGACAATCGCGAGGGACTCTGCTAATCATTACACCATTACACACAGAATCGATTACATCGATTGTACCTATACAAATCAATATAATCAAGGCCCAGTGAACCAATACGTGCAGACGTGTGAAACTCAAAGGAAGGAACTTGAAAGTGAAGACTGAAAGAAGATAATTCTTCATGGACTAGTGGATTGCATTTTTGAATGGTATGTTTTGGATGAGAGCAATTAAGTAGACCCCTCTCAATCCTCAAAAATCAAACGATGGCGTCTATTTATGTATGACCATCAGAATTGACAGCTATTATCCATTCTGTTCTGGGGAAATGTGGTAGTTAACAGGAAATTAGTTTTCATGTATGGCAATTTGGCAAAGGAGCAGGACATCCTCCTTGAATAGCTGTAGATGTGGCTGCCGTGGAAGGCTGCAGGCAGAGTCCTCATCCCCTGCTCCACCTTGAACGCAGGCTTCTGAGTTGGGTTAATTATTGCTCATGCGCAAATGACATTTGTGAATTGTGGGGACAGAGCGTATCACAGAGAGGCAACCTGGGCAGCTCCTGCCTCAGCAGCACTGGCAGACTCGGCACCTGGATATGCGGTACTCCCTGACATGGCACCTGCTGGAAGGCAGGCTGCTGCTACGGAAAAAGCAGCAGCCATCACATTTCGGGAAGAGGCGACCGCTGCACCAGGAAATGCCACACCAGCAACCATGCAGGCTGATGCAATGAAGAACGCAACAACCGCTGCGTTTCAGAAAGTGGAAACCGTTGACCAGCAACCATGCATGCTGCCGCAATGCGTGAGAACATGGCAGCTGCTGCATAGAAAAACACCAAAGATACAAACTAACCTCACTCTTCAAAGGACACGGCAACCACAGGTGCTTTACCCTCACCCACAGGAGGAAGCATCAAGCAGCCCTTTGAGAGGGGCTCAGAACATTATATCTGGGAAAAAGAACCAAATATCCTAAACAAGTGTTGAGCAAACACACACATGGGTAGGCAGAACACCATGACTGTATGGTCCAGCTCTGGAGGACACGAGAGGAGAACAGGAGCCATCATAGGGGGCCGGGCCTCACGACAAAACAAAGGGATTGGTGGCTTTCAGAAAGGAGGAAGCCGATTGGCTGAAACCGGCAGGTGGGTCTATACAAGTGAGAAGACATTCCTGCGACAGTGTTGCACTTCTTACCTTCCAGGATGACCTGATGCCAAAGCAAGACCCAGATGAGTGGTGGGCCTATCAAGAGCAATAGGGGAACAGAGGAGAACTCTTACAGAGACTGCTGGACCTAGAGAAGACCAGGCAAACTGAAGGGGGTGAACCAACCCAACACTGGTGATTTTCTATGAAAGTATGTATCTTTGAATAAATGTAGAAATTCTCTTACCTCACAAGTCTTCCTCCTCTGTCAATCCTGTTTTGTCTGGTGTGGCACTGGAGGAAGCTGGAGAAAGCTATCCCCCTAGGTCCATTTCTCCTGTAGGTTCCTTCACCAAACCCACAGAACCAAATGAAGCCTCTCCGTCAGATAACCTCTCTTTATTGCCCTATTCAACTTCTGCCTCCCGGGCTCTACTAGACCCTTCTCTTCCTCCCTCCTTTCCCCATCCCCTTAACTTCCTTCCCTTTCCTTAAGTTGGCTCTCCCGTTAAGGTAGTCCAGTCGTATTTCATGTCACAACACCTCCTCCTTGTTTATCGTCTTTATAGGGGTTGATCTTTCTTCTCCAGTGATCTGGAGGTGATTGTGGCATTTGCTTCAGTCTGGTTTCCTTTCGCTGTTCCCCCTCTCTCAAATCACCCCGGGACCTGTGTGCCATGCTGGGGATACTGCCTCGGATGGGATCTTCATCCACTAGCACTGTCGCTGGTTGTCCATGCCATTGTAGTCCCTTGCTGCATTCCTCGGCTACATTGTCAGAGTTGATTAGTTCCACCTGCGACCAGTTCCCCACAGCCGTCGCTGTTCTGTTCTCATGTATCACCTACCTTCTTTCCTTTCTCGTTGTTTTTTGTTCCCCCTTTCATTCTTCTTTATGGGCCGTATATTTGGTCATCATCCTTTTCTGTTCAGTAAGCGGCCTTTCTAGCACTCCTTCCAATGTTATGGGAGTTGATCTATTCCTTCTTGGCCCTTCCCTTGATCGTCTCTTTGCCACTTATCCTTCCTTGAGTGCACCACAGTATGATTTGGGTGTGTCTTGGTCTTTGTTGCGTTGGCAGACTTCCCACGCCCCGTTTGGGCTGCTCCCTCCTGAACTATTAGCCTGGACTCCCTGCCTCGGTAACGGGAGCATTCTCGCATGGGCAGACATCTTTCAGCATCTGTATCACTTCGGGGGTCATAGTTCTTTGGATGCTTCCTTTCTTTTCCCTCTTCTTCTTCCTTCCATCCCTTTGCTTGGGAGATCAACGGCTTGGCTCAATTTGTTGGTTTACAGCCGTAACATTTCCTGCACTCTTTTGGATGAATGCAACACCCACTTAATTGTCACATGTATCTACATCCTCTTTCAGGGCTATACAGTCTGAGGTGAGTAACTGTCTACTGAGGACGTTTGCTCTGTCAGGAGCGACCAATGAGTAGGCAGAGATGAGTTGTGCCAAGGTGTGAATCTCTTTCAGGGTTTGCTACCACAGTTATCCTTGATCACTTATCTCTTCTTAATTCCTTCTCTGCTTTAGTTTGAAGTCGACCACTTCCTGTATTAATGACAGGTATGAAGTGTTAGGGCAGTGTCCCTGATACCCCTGGATAGCTTGGGTAAGCCCTTCACCACCACTGTCTAGGTCTTCTTTGTGACTGCGCATCATAATCGGGACTGACGCCTTTCCTGGTCTATCCTGCAATCCTTCTGAACTTTGTATGATTACGCAGGCTTTAGTACTCCTCCCTTGATCAGTATCTTGTTGCCCTATTATAGGCTTGATTTCTACTGCATCGGCAGGATGCTGCTCAGCCAATTCCTGAAGCAGTTCAATAGATTTTGTATGCTGCTTCTCCTGGCACAACTGGGCCGCTTGAATTAGAACTAGCAGCAGGTGCTCTGGGCTCTGTGACTGCACAGCTGTACAATGATTGTGGCACCAATCTATCTGGTTTGTGTATCTGGCAAATAAGGCGTTGTTGCTCTCGAAGTTCTGGAGTTGTGTCTCAGAAAGCTTGCGCTCCCTCCATCGGCCTTAGTTCGCTTCACATTTATCTTAGTCTCAAGGACGTTGTGATCCTTGCTAATAGTGATGGTGTTGTTTGCAATGATAACAAGAACCCCCACAGCAGTAGGGTTTCGTTTGGTTATTTGACTATACAGTTGCACTGCATTCCCGGTCCAGCTCTTTTGCTGCCTGATGTATCCCCTCGGACCATGAATTATTGCTGGTTCGGCTTCCATGCCCTCTTTTGTCACCTCCAGCTCTCATGGTCGTGGCTCCCTGCACAACTTTTCTGCCTGCTTAACGTTTGTATAGTCTTGTTGAGTCTTCCTTGTCCACTGAACGTGCTGGCCGCATTAAAACAGAGTTCATAGTTCAGGTCTTGAAACCCCAAGTCATCTGGTATGACTTTTCCCCTTGTGCTCATTGCAGCCACCACAGCTGAAGGTTTGTTTTCCGCTCCTCGGCGGAGTGTTTGGCATGACCCGAGTATCAGGTTGTCTCCTTGTCCTAGGGGCCGGCAGTGCATTTTTGGTTGCCTTCCCGGTACAGCCAATTGCTGCATATGTGCCACACCATTTCCCCTTGATGGCTCCTCCTATACCATCTGGTGATGCATGTAGGTGCTCACCTTCTCCCTCCCCATTCTCCTACACAGGTGCAGTAGGGTAACCGATGGGTTACCCGTATTTACATGTCCACCATTCTTGAGCGGTGTGTGCAGACACGTCTCAGCGAGCCATGCCTTTCCCCTTCGGTGCCGTCTGTATGAAGGATAGTCTTGCTTTCCGCTGCTTCCTCGGGGTCTGCCGTACGCTCCTGAGGCACAGGGCAAGTCGCTCTGTGAAGTTGTTAACGGCATACTTCCTCCTCCTTTCTTTTTCTTTTCCTTCAGTACGTGCAGCGGACTGACCTTTCTCCTTTTATATGGCCTGGATCAGTAAACTTAACCAGGCAGATTGTCCCTCTTTCTCCAGCGTTATTTCTGCATCTGCGCTTCCTGTGGCCCTCTCTTCCTGGGCTATCTTCCTGTTGTTGGTGTCTTGCCCCTTCCAGTGGCCCTCCTTTCTGGGCTTGCCGCTGTCATGGGTCTCTTGACTTTTACTGTGGCCCTCCTGTGTGGGCTTCCTGCTGTCGTGCGTCTCTTGACCCTTGCTGTGTGCCTTTTTTCTGGGCTTCCTTCTGTCGTGGGTCTCTTACCCTTTCCTGTGGCCGTCCTTTCTGGGCTTCCTTCGGTTCCCCTTTATTTTCGTTTATGAATTATCATTTCCTTTATTTTCTTGTGTTCCAGGTCTTATTTTTCCAGTACTGGGTGCACTGTTGCTCTTTCTATCCTCGGGCACTCTCTGCTCCAGTCCTCTTTGCGACCTCCTGTGGCACCTGCTATGCCCCACAGCGCTCCTTTCCCTGTTGCGCCTCTAATTATGTGTGTGATATTACACCGTTCAATATCTGGTATTGGGCATGTCTTTATGTCTTTTTGGAAATTGCAACATGTGCATTACACAGGTGTTTATTTTATTTTACTTTGTTCAAGTTTTTGATTCAACAAACACATGAAACGTGAGTTACTTCTCCTGTGAATGTACAATCTTTCATTTGAATTAAAAAATGTGTTGAACATATCTTTTGTGACTACTTCCCCATCTACTGTGTTCAACTTACCACACCTCGTGGTCTCTAAACGGTTACCAATCGCAGCCTGTGTAGATGGTAACTCTTAATAATTTGATTCACTTCTAGGTGATAGTGGTAGATCACCCACCCTCTACACGACAGCGGCTCTGACCAAACCTTAACTTTCGCCTCTAAAAACCAAAAACTTCAAGGGGTGCGCATTCCTGATTAGGGCCCTACTCCCACAACTTCAGTTTTCAAGCTATCACACTATGCAAGATGGCATTTCGGATAGAGTAGTTCCAAAGAGTAAAGTAAGGGGAAGGGGGAAAATAGGAGCATGAAGAGAAGACTTTCAAACAGTGAGTGTGGTTGAAGAGAAGAAGAGGGAAGCAGGAAGGGGAGGGGAGTGAAGTCAAAAAGGCAGGCAAACAGACATCACAAGCAAAAGCAAGGGGGCTTGCAAAAAATGGCACAGCAAGTTTGCATAAAACACAGCCAGGTGTGAAACTAAACTAGATGCATAAACACAGCCAGTTTTGAATTTAGCTAGACGCATAAACAAAGCAGGATTTGAAATCAAGTTAATTACAAAAACTCACCCAAATTTTAATGGCAACCAGAATCTGAAGCTAGCAGTGGGTGCAAAAACACAGTGCAATTTGAAGTGCAAACTAGGGAGACAAGCAGAAAAGGAAACAGTAAAAAGAGGGTAGAAGCGTATCCAGAAGGAGGGAATAAACCCATAGTTATAGAGGTGTGTTATGGAAGTCCAGATTTCATTAGTAAAGTAAGGTAGCAGCATCATGGAAGTCCAAGTGCAGGGGTGTCTAGACAATACCTCAAGCAGCGTTCTGGTAGCAGACAGGGAGCAGACAGGGGCCTTCGTTGTGGGCCTAGTTTGAATGGGCCGGGCTCCCGCCTCCCGGTTGTAATGATTGGCTTAAGAAGCCATGAGCAACCAATGGGAGGTGCAGCAGACCAAATGGTAAAGAGAGTGGCCATGTTGGAAGGCAGGAGCAATGAGGAAAAGTCAGCAAGGGTACGGACAAAGTTTGTGGAATCACCAGTAAGGACACGCTCTGTCCCAGAAGAGTAATGCTCGATGTGCGCTTTTAAATGCAGACAAATATAAAAGTGATTTCACAATTTGTGTTCTCTTTTTTCTTTTTTCTCCAAAAGTCACTGCATCAACATGTGCTCACAAAAACATGCAGAATGCATACCCACCTTTCCTCAGAGACCGAGTGCAGGGTGTCACTGCACACCAAGGTCATTTTACCTGGATAATCTGACTGCAGCTGGAACACTGGTAACCAGGTAATTGCAGCTGCAAGTGCTCTTTGGCAGCCTTCCTTGCTGAGTGGGGCAGAAGGCAGACTCACCCTTCCTTTTAGACCCTGGTTATGGTCTCACAGCATGCCAGTTAGAAAGGAAGCTGCCCTTGGCATTTTTTGCACTTTCAAACCACTCAAAGCACTTCCAATCTACCCCGTTCCAAGAACGACCTGCCTGCTCCAAGCTTCTTTGCGCCAAGTGCCGTTGCCGCTTGCTGAACCCACCAGAAATTGGACACTGTTGACAAGCACACCTGAGAGCTAGAATGCCAAATAAATCAACCTAAGAAAACACCTAGATGGTAAAGAGAGTGGCCATGTTGGAAGGCAGGAGCAATGAGGAAAAGTCTGCAAGTCACCGAAGTCGACACTGTCAACCCCAAAGAAATAGTGTCAAATGTATATGTAGTGGTTATTTCTCCCTGGCCATTAGAGCCTAGTGACATCTAAGACTTTATTTCATCTATTTTAAAAGCACTCTAACTTGTAAAGACAATTGTCTGTACACCCATGTCTTCATATCCAGCTTCATATCCAGAGTGTTCCTTTCAACTAAAAGTGTGCATATTCTGTTTATTTCATTACATGGCTCAACTGTTGTTTGTATTAGTTTGTCTGTCCTTTTATTGTGATTCATGTCTCTAATTTGTATAGAACCTTGCTTGGACATTTTTCTTTATTTTGTAACCACAGTACTATAACTGTTTTGGATGTGTCCTTCCTCGCCTGCTCACACACCTTTTAAAGAGGATAGCCTGCTATTAGAACATGCTAATTTAAGGAGGTGAAGCAGGTGTAGTATGCATCTGTGCATTTTTTACATTTATGATTGCGGTCGATGATTTTTGAGTAGTAGTGTGGGCCTGAGTAGAAGTTCTGAAACCACTACTCATCCTTGTACTCCTACAGAGCAGCATTTACTTTTGTCATAGTGACATCATACAATAAACCATATTGGCACATGGCGGCTCTTTAAATACTGGCCTTGTGAGGTGTGATGTCATCCTGCTGCAATGTGCCATCACTTCTGACCTGGTGGGAAGATGGACTGGTTTGAGGAGAATCCTGCCCCCCCCCTGCTGATACTCCCCCCCCCACCATAGAGGCCGACCTCCTGGTGGCAGATTTGCATCCAGGATTGCAAAGCGTAGCGCCATACTTTACAGGGCTGCAATAGAAACGTGAGTGGCTGTGTCCTCGTGGCAAGGATTGTTGTTATAAAGACCTTCACAGTATGTC
Source organism: Ambystoma mexicanum (assembly GCF_040938575.1). Classification (NCBI taxonomy): domain Eukaryota; kingdom Metazoa; phylum Chordata; class Amphibia; order Caudata; family Ambystomatidae; genus Ambystoma; species Ambystoma mexicanum. The sequence continues at coordinate 930,443,602 of NC_090929.1, read as the reverse complement.
TAGTCTGTGTTTCAAAGGTCAATGCAGGCTGTACAAGCGAATCCGTGTGCCACGTTTGAACGTTGCCTCACCTTGACTTATAGTGCGATAAGTACCCAAATAACGCATTACATGTTCTTCAGCTATTCATATATATTCAAGATTTTAGCATAGATTCCAAAGCCGCATATCAACTTGAGTCCGATGTATTCAAATTTGAGCAATCATTCCGGATTATTTTATTTAACTGCAACTAGATATCACACATGATATAACCGATGCCTGGACGTATGAAGCGTTATTCTCCAATGTGTCAGTCATGCACCATTCGTTGGTTTAAAGACACCCATCTCTAGCAGAAATCACATCAGTAGGAACTGGCACACGAGCTTGTCAATCAATATACATTTCTATTTCTGCCGGTTTTGGCATTGTGCATTCCCAATAAAGGGTTGTTTACAATGAAACAAGTATTGAGCCTCTGCTTGATTAATGGAGTTGTTTTCATTTTCTGCGAAGGTCACCTGAATTTGTAATGCAAGCTGATTTCCATTATGAGTTTTACAGAGTTTTGAGGCCACTAAGAGACAGTATTTCGTCTAATATATTATCAGATATTTTAAGCACACAAAGTCTGCATTGTATTCACGTTTGTTTTACTGCGATGGCATGTGTATGAACGTTCGGCACAGTGACTGAAGTCTCATGGAAAGTGCGTATGCAGTAAAGGGACGGGCTGGCATGACTCACAGTCGTGATACGCCTCAGTTATCCCCCGTTTCGGAGTCCCTCAGGATATTGCCATGTATGGGATTATAAGGGCACTGGGTGTGGTTTTAAATATGGCACCCTTCTGCCAATTATGTTGGCCTCACTGCACGTGGCTCTGTAAAAACGGGGTTGGGGCTTAAGTTAGTGGGGTAGTGAGAAAGGAAATGAGCATGAGGCTGTGTTGTTGGTAAGTTCAGGCCGGAAGCACCCACTATCTATGTGCTGCGGATAGCGTTCTGCTGTGATAGCACAGGTGGGACATGTTAGCCATAGCTAGGACAGTTGGATGCAGTGGAGTTGGGTAAAGTGGCAATGAGTGAGGTAAGGACATACATCTGCGTATAGTGTGCTAGAACCTGTGGGTCATCTGCCAGACAGTGCATGTGGTGAAATAGTTGGCAGATTTAGTAGTTGGTAGTTAGTGAGGGATGCACAGGTTGGCAGGAGGAGTTGCATCTGTGTTACATATTTTCGTTGGAGTGTTCATGCCATGCTAGATTCATTTCAGCAGAGGTGATCCCTTTGTCAGAGGGGCTGTGCATTTGGACGCTTGTGCCTAAACGCTTTAATAGTTGGTGTTCATGGAAGCTGTAGAGTACTGTCAGTAAAGTCTGAGTTACTTCTTGTATATCCAGTTAATTTTAGCTGAAGAGACATATGAGTTTTTTTTTTCTTTCCCTGAATGGCTGATGGATTGTTTCAATGTGGGCATGTTTGGCTAGGAAATTCCAACGATCTGGTAACTAACAATGAGAAATGCGATGGTCTTTTCATCTTTAAGTCAGGGCTAAGGACTAGCATGGCATTACTTGTTCTGGGAGACCTGGTACGTGTCAAGTGCTAAAACATCCTTGCAAAGCAAGCTGGGTTGTTTCCAAGTACAGTGTGGTCGGCAATGCAGAGTGTTTTGAGACATGGAACCTAATTCATCAAACAAGTGCAAAGTCCCCTCAAAGCACTCTGTGCATAAAAAAACTTTGCGCCAACCGGCACACAAAAGTATATATTATGCGTTTCGCGTATTCATGGAATTATAACCCAAAAGTACCCATAAGAGCAAAGAAAATTAAATTGAGTGGCGCCCAGAACACTCACAACATGCCCCAACACAAACCAAAACCAGCGACATATACCAACCTTTGCGCCTACCTCCTCCCCACAATTAAGCACCTCAGCAATTCGGGAAGTGCACGGAAGTGCTGTGCTGTTGTGCTGAAGACTCTCTCCAGCTTTTGTGCTCAAGTTGCCTGGACCTGATCAATTGATCCTTTCTTGCCCTAAAACATCCTATGCTAAAGAGGAAGCACAGACTCCAGTGGCAGCGGCGAAACGCCATTTAAAACAACAGAACTACAACTACAAGTAATTCCTTACTATAGGGGACTGTCATTGGGACTGTGCTGCGTGTAGTTTCACAAGACGTAATCTTTTTTTCACTCTGTTTCAGCAACGTTGAGCGTCCAGGGCCCCACCACCTACTGACACGCAGTTACGCTATTTTACCTGCATGCACGCGCATTTGGGAAGTGCAGGGAAGTGCTGTGCTGTTGTGCTGTTAGGTTGGGAGCTGGGGCTTGGGCGTATACTTACATTTTTCATCCTGCTTGATGGTTTAATTATGCTCTAACCCTAATGCAACTTAAGTGACCATTTCTGCTATTTGCGCGAAAGTTAATTCTTCTGATGCATGCAAAGGTATGGTTATAGGATATTGAAACCCGATTTGTAGAGATAACCAGGTGTTTAACGACTAAAATCTAACCAATACCAAGCTTGACAAAATAATAAGTTACGTTGCAACCTTTAACCATTGGTAAAGTTATAAAAATACCTACTATGAGGAAAGATGCAGGTGCAGATTCTTTTACGGCAGTTAACACGCGTAGAGCTAGCCTGGCGTGAGCAGTGGTACTTCCTTTACTGCCTGTTTGTCTGGAGGAGGAAGAGCTCTTGCAGTGTGCACAGGTATGCTCTAACATTCATAAACCACAAGATGACCAAATCCATAAATCTCCAGAGCCTATTGATGACTCCCAACCGCTGTTTGAGGAGGAACTCCCTACCAATATGGAGAAAGGTATACTAAAACAACAGTGGGGGGAGGATGCTCCAAAGATGAATATTGCTTCACATCAAAACAACTCATTCTGTGATACTCCTAGTGTATTCCGCACTGCGGATTTCAAACTTATGGTTCTTTCGACTCATTTTGATGGACCGTCAGACAAAAGGGTGGGATCCCAAAGAAATAGAGATATTTGTTCGCTGATGGAGATTTTCAACCGTCTAATTTTGCATGAATTAAGACAACAGACAGAAGTTTTGGTAAAAATTAATACGGCTGTGGATCAGATCCCCTTAAGGGTTTCAGAATCAATGCAAAACTCACTCAACATTTTGAAACCAACCATGGAGGCAAAAATGGAAGAGAAGAGTTCGGAATTGAGCCCTCATCGACCTACAGCCCAACCCCCAACTACTGAGGAAATAATTACCATACCAGACTCTCAATCACTGAAGATGAGAGAGGATCTGGATGTTGTAGTAGTGAGCCCCAAAGATCAGGCCAATGAGGGGGTGGTGGAAGTAGGAATAAAACAGAACAACCTGTTAAATAAAAAAAAATTAAAAAAAAAGGTTACTAGAAATGAAAATTAACTTAAACAATCCATGCCAACAACTCAGGATGTCCAAGATGAATACTGTGATGCAGGGGATTCTCTGTCGGAAGTAATGAAAAAAAAAGAGAATCTTGTGATTTTGATTCCCAACTGCCAACCCTAAAAACTGGGTTGGATGATATTTTTGAAATATTCAAGGTAAATTCGTTGGGCAGTGGCAGATGTCTTAATTTACACCCTGTTGACGTAAATACAATCAAAAGACCAAAAGTAATTATTAATACATTAAATGGCATAAAAGGCAGAACCACCACTGAACAGAATCCAAATACCATAAATGTGAGTGACAAAAATAGACCAGTGGTGTACTCGGTCAACACAGGTCTGAAACATGGCGAATGGCTCAAAAAAGTCGACCTTGTGGAAGTTGCTTCAACCTCTACTGGATGTCTTTCATCAGCTGCTCCCTCTACTGAACCTTTGGTGTTCAAAAACAAAGGGCTACCAACTATAGATGGAACTTCATCCACTACAACCCGAAATATTACTGTCAGCGAGGAGGAAGTAGCTATCATAGTCAATCAAATTCTGACTGACAAATTGATCCTTGATGATAATGGACGACAACCTCTGCTTTATAATAAGCAAAATGTCACAAATCCCAGTATTGTAGAACAAAAAACACAAGAACGGATAGCTAATGCAAATTTGGATTATGATCTAAGGAAACCAGCACCTCCTGATCTACCCAGTCTTATATTAACAACTCTGTTTGAGGATGGTAACAAAATAAGCTCAAACCGTCCATATGTTCTCTCATTGTTTGCGGCCATTCCTGAACTTTCACTGATTTCATCGGCCGACATAGTCTTGATAGACTGTATACACAAGAAGAGGCTTAACTTTGTGTGGCTAGTGATTCCCTCTCCATTGGTAAGAAGCCTACTGCTATAGGCGGTGGAATCACTTCAATGTAGAGGTTTCGATCTTTTCCAATATAATCCGCCTTCACAATGGTTCAATGAAAAGGGACCTTCAAGAAATCTCAGAGAAGGTAGAGATTTAGGAGTTGTTAGCAATACCCCTAACACTACAAAAAACGATGATGGGGACAAGCAAGACCGGAGATGGCTTGCACTTTCCCCTAGGTAGTCCATCAACTCCCTGAGGGAATTGGGGAAGCCCCTCTAGCAAGGCTGGAAGGATAAGGACGGCATGTTGGAATTCAAGAGGTAATGTTAAATTGATATCCAACACAGAAGAAACAGATGTACTTCAATTATATGATCTGATACTGCTGCAGGAAACCTGGTCTACCTGCGGTTTTCTATGGGAAGGTTTCGAAATAACACAACTATATGCTACTAAGGGTTCCAAAGGTTGACCTATGGGTGGTTTGGTAATAGCATGTAAACAAACCCTCCAGGCCACCAAAATTGGGGAATGGTCAAGCATGAATTCGCTATTGTCTGTAATCTATGAGCTTAAATTTGGTGATAAACATGTGCAACTATGTATTATCAATGTTTACTGGAACCCTCTGAAATACACTGATCTACAATTGGAACAAGAAATTAATAACCTGGCAAAGAGAATTGTTGTGTGGCGTGTAGTGAATGTGAATGGATTAATAATTAATGCGGGTGATCTGAACACAGACTGTAATAATGAACAAATAGAGGGGAGTGTTTTAATGACTAATACACACTCAAATACAAATAAGGGAAGCAACCCCAAGCTCAGCGGAGCGTTGTGGCTAAATTTAATCGAAATCATGGGGTTAGTAATGCTTGAGAACAAATATCATACGTGGAATGCCAGGGGCAGCAGTTCTATCTTTGTTTCAGCAGGTCTTGATAAATTTACTTCAAACCTTGTAGTAAACGAGATGTCTACAAGTGATCATAGTCTGCTTCAAGTTGATTTATTTAACATATACGATATAACTAAAACATCTTACTATACAGAAGGATTGCTAGTGAATGCCGGGGTCAATAGAATTAGATGGACCTTTCATATGAGTCATTGCTTTAATTGCACTGACTCATTTCAATGAAATGGATGTTTCCTGCTGCCTCACAGTCTGCTTGAGGTTTTCCATCATGGCTGCCTAGCTTCCTTGTTTGCATGAGGCTGTGTATCTAAAGTGCCTCCCTCCATTGTCTTCAGTGATTGGCTGTTCGCTTTGTTTTCAAGCCAATCGGGGGACCGGCAGGCTTCAGCCGGCCCCTGTTTCAAAGGTCTACTTTCTAAGGTCCCTGTCAGCTTCTCCGTCTGCTTCACAGGCTGCATTATGAGATTCTGCAACAGCCAAACCCTCATTGTCACTGAGGCTGCTTCCCTGGACTATTGGACTGCCATGACCCTCTTACCATAATCTGTATGGGTTAGTTCCCTCGTTGATGTACCTGTACTTCCTTCTCAGAGGGTACTCAACTCTTCCTGTCATGATCTTATGTGAAGTTTATCTATACTCACCTCTACCATCTGACTACCACTCTAAATTCCTTAACTACTGGTCTCCCATGTAACTTTTAAGTCAAACTTGGGTGCATTTACTTGAAAGTCAAACTGAGTGTATTTTTGCATTTACTTGACAGTCAGACTTGGGTGTATTTTCACATTAACTTGACAGTCAAACTGAGTGTATTTTTGCATTTACTTGACAGTCTGACTTGGGCGTATTTTCGCATTTACTTGACAGTCAGACTTGGGTGTATTTTTGCATTTACTTGAAAGTTCAATTTCAGTGTATTTCTGCATTTAACTTTTGGCCATTGATTGTAACTTTCTAGCCCAGTGACTGTTCAATACTGCTTTACTTGCTTACTCCTCCCTCTGCCTCTTCTCATCTCCACTCGTGGCGCTTTCTGTTTCTCCCATCTATTCCAACTGCTTCTCTATCAACTACCCTTCCCTTCTCACTAAGTCTGGAAAAAAGAAATTTAAAAAGGATATCTTGGCCTCCAACCCTGGACTCCACATCGCCGATACCTATACCAGCGCCTTCTTCCAGACAGACCCTCACCGACATCCTTTTTGTTGTTCCTTTGCCAGATCTATGGACCCCCATATGATCTCTGTGCCTTGTCCTGTCTCCTCCTCTCCCATTAATGGTGGCACTCGCTGGGATGTCCTCATGGCTTCTTTCGACTCCTCCAGAATCATCCTTAATGTCTACCTAAATGGCACTGTCCTGGTCCAAGGTCCTCAGGCCAATCTCCTCCTCTTCAATAGGCATTTCCCTCACCTCATCAACTTCCTCTCATCTCCAGCTGTCCCCTCCTCTCACTCCCTGGCTACCTTACACACTTTTCCCTCCTCATCTGCCACTCTTCAGGCTACCTCCACAACTCCGCAAGGTGTACGTCTGATTTGTACCCCTCACCGGAAGGTCTTTAAGGCCGTCAACCTTCTTCATCTTGCCACTCTCAACTGTCGCTCTGCTGTCAAACACTCCTCTGACATCTGCCACCTCCTTGAAGAACTGGACCTTGATGTCCTCGGTCTTACGGAGACAAGGTTCACGGCTAGCTCTGTCACAAGCTTTGACACTCTACTCCCTGAGGGCTACAAAATCCTCTCCGCACCCAGATCCACTCGACCTGGAGGGGGCATAGCCCTGATCTTTCCTGAGTGGATTCCTGCCACTATCATTCCCATTCAGATTTAATCCTCTTTTGAATTCCTTGTCTGCAGGCTCTCAATCTCTCCTAGCCACTCTCTTACTGTTGATACTCTCCACCTGGCCCTCTGGGCAAATCACCTCTTTTCTCTCTGAGTGGGCCAACCTCTCCTCCTCCCTCCTGGCCTCAACCACTCAACTCCTCCTCCTTGGTGACCTCAACATTCACCTCAATTCTCACTGTCCCTCATCGCTTCTCTTTCACAACCTCTGCGATACCCTCTCCCTCTCTATCCTCCCGTCTGGCCCGACGCACTCTGCAGGACACACACTTGATGTCTTGATCTCCCCTGGCCTCCCCCTTTCTATTCCTCTGACCTGACCACTCTCTCTCCTGAAGTGACCACTGCCTCCTCTCCTCCCATCTCTCACTCTCTTCCCTCCAAGCCAACCACACCCCAACACTTCCACTTACCTTCTCGGACATCTGACCTATGAAGCGTGTGTCAGCTGAGGCTTTCACTCCCCCTCCTGCTCCCCTGGCTGACTCACACCCCAACACAACCCTGTCCCTTCTTTACTCTTCCATCTCTGATACTCTTGATGCTCTTGCCCCTGTCATGAGGATCCGCTTGAAGTCCAAAGCCAAGTGCAATTCCTGGTATGATTCCGACCTAGCTACACTTAAACGTAAGTGTAGGGTGACTGAGACGAAATGGAGTTCTTCTTGCTCATCCTCTGACAAACTGGCCTGTCGCCTGCTCCAAAGGCAATACCGACACTCTGTCCGCACTAAGAAGAGAGCCCACATTCAAGCCTGTGTCTCTGCGGCATCCAACAACTCTGATGAACTCTTTAAAATCTGCAAGGAGCTTGCCAACCCTGCAGCAGTCTCCTCCCCTCCTCTTGCCTCCCAGGCTCTCTGCAATGCCCTTGCCTCGCACTTTATCTCTAAAACCCAGAACATCCTGTCCACCCTCGCCTCCCCTCCCCCTCCTATTCCCTCTCAGTCTGTGCTAGGAGACCCCCCTTTAAGCACCCCCCACCATCATTCTCTTCCTTTCCTATTTTCTCCCCTGACAAGGTCGCTAGACAAATGCGATCTATGAAAGCCTTGTCAAAACAGGTTCATCCCTGTTCCTCCAAAACCATCAAGGACCACATTGACACCCTCGCTCCTGCCCTTGCTGATTTTTGCAACCACTCGTTTGCCTCAGGATCCTTCCCCTCCCCTCTGAAGCACTCCCTTGTGCATCCTCTTCTCAAGAAACCCACAGCTGATCCTTCCTGTCCGGCAAACTGTCGCTGAATTTCCATTACCCCCTTTCTGGGCAAACACCTGAAAAAGCTGGCCATCTCTCAGCTTAACCTTCATTCAGATTCTGTTGGTTGTCTCCATGACCAGCAGTCTGGCTTCAGAGCGGCCAGAAGCACGGAAACTGCTCTCCTCAATATCCGTGAAGATCTGCTCTCCAACCTTGGTCCTAACATTCCCTCTGTCCTCATCCTTCTTGATCTCTCTTCTGCCTTTGACACGGTCAACCACACCATCCTGCTCAACCGTCTCTGTGATAATCTGGGTATCACTGATCAGGCTCTAGCCTGGCTGACCTCTTTCCTCTCTGATCGGTCCTCCCAGGTCCAACTGGGGTCTTTCCTATCATCTATCTTCCTCTCCACCTGTGGGGTTCCCCAGGGGTCTAACCTTTCACCCTGGCTTTTCAACCAATACCTGGCAACTTTCACTCACTGCATTGCCATTTTCTGCTCAAATTTCCAGTGCTACGCTGATGACACTCAACTAATTTTCCGGCTGCCCTCGGCCACCTACTCTCCCTCTCTCATCTCTGACTGCCTAACTGCCATTCAAAATTGGTGTGCCGCAAATGATCTTTGTCTGAATGCCAGCAAGATGGAGATCCTCCTCATCGGCACACCATCTCTATCCTTTTCCCTCACTCTCTGGCCGGCCTCCCTTGGCCCTCCTCCTACCCCTACCTGCGAGGCTAAGAACTGTGACATCATCTTTGACTCCACACTTTCCTTCTCGGCCCATATCTCTGATGTCTCTAAAAGTCAAACTTCCTTACTGCACCTCCTCAGAGGTATTCTTCCTTTCCTCTCCTTCCCTCAGAAGCTCACTGTCTCCCAATCTCTGGTTCTCTCTCGGTTGGACTTCTGTAACAGCCTCTTTCTAAATCTACCTGCCTCTACTCTCTGCCCTCTACAACTTATCCAGAAAAGGACTGCGAGACTTGTCCTTGGACTCAAGCCCTGGGATCGTATCTCTCCAGCTTTGAAATCTCTCCATTGGCTCCCACTGGATGCAAGGATTAAATTCAAAACCCTCTGCATTGTCCACAAGGCTTTCTGGGGCCTGGGTCCAAAATACCTTCAGCTATCCCTCTGCAAATACCTCCCCTCTCGAGCTCTTCGCTCCTCTACCTCTAACTCCCTCAGGGTCAGTCGTTTTACAAAGAAACAAGCTTGGGGTAGATCTCTATCATTGGCTGGGGCCTCCCTCTGGAACAGCCTCCCTGCCACTCTAAAACTTGAGGAGAACCATCTCCGGTCCGGAAGCACTCAAAACCTTCCTCTTTGCTTCTGCCTTCGCTCCCCTTCTCCCCTGCTGATCTGCTCTCTTGGCACTGTGACCTGGCCACCCTCTGTCCCCTGGGCCCAGGTACCTGCTCACCCTGCCACCTTCCTGCACTGCCTCCTGGCCACCCCTTGCACTGGGGACTGTATCTGTACCCATACAGCCCCCGCCCATTTTTCTTTTTTTTTTGCACTTATTCAGACTTACCCAGTCTGCTGCCTTAAACACAGCACTTGCCACTTGCTGGCTGCACTACCACAGTTTGCCTCTATTTTCTATTTATTTTATTTATCTGCGTTCCTCGGCTTCTGCACTTTCCACTCTCCCCCTTCCATGCACTTTTTCCCTTTTCCCTTTCCCATGCACGTGCGTGTTCTCAATGTCACTGGGCCTAGTAAGATCGTTTTTATGTTGAACTGTGTTCTCCCTTGTTCCCCTCCCTTGCCTAGTCACGCTCTGAAACACTTGTGTACGAGCACGATACAAATATAATATCATATAATATCATATCATATCATAAAACAATAAGATTCACATCAGTAATGCTACAGGAATTTGATGAAATGTCCCTTGAGCACCGTAAGCATGAATTCTCAGTGAATAACTTCACAAGGCATCTAAACGACACTATATCTAAATCTGGAGTTTGTGATGCACCAGCCGTCAAAGGGGGTCTCAAGCATGAACACTGTTTTGACATTGAGGTACAAAATCAGAAGCGGCTGTCGAGACTTGATATGTCATGAAGAGTAAAGGGGCCTCTGTCCCCAAGTACCACACAGGGAGAATTAAATGCACTCCCTGTGCGATCCTTGAGGCCACAGGTGTGGATGTTGGATTGCCAGAACCACGCGACGCCGATAACCCCAAGGCCGCTGTAAAGGAAACAGGGATTAGCACAAGCAGTCACAGTAATAAATGTACAGGCGAGAGTGTAGATATAATGGCTAGAAGGCTTACCTAGATATGGTAGTGAATCACTGCTAACCACAACGGACCTGGGAGAGTGCCTGGGAGAGTTCTGCGGGAGGGCGCGTGAACAGTGCTCTCTGTTGCTGGTATGATGGAGAGGAAACACCAGCTATTGGCACACCCGATCAGTTCTTGATGGTAGAACAACCAAAGTACAATACAAATGCAAGACGTGAATTCTGGTGAGTTCGTAAGCAAGATCAGCAGTCCAAGGGTAAAGCAAAAGAAGTCAGTTGGGAAGATCCGAGGTCGAAGAGCCAGGTAATCACAAAGAAGGTCACCAATGCAAGGGAATATCCAATAGAAGTCCATAGTCCAAGTCCGTGGTTCTTGAATTGAAGCCAAAATAGATCCTGATCGATAAGCAAATGCCAAACAGAGTCGCAAAACAGCTGTGAAGAAATGAGTGCTTGCGATGACGCTGTTTTATAATGATTGTTTCCTTGTTATGTGAACAAGAGCAGAATCACGTGACCAGGATTTCGTCACGCGACCAGGAAACCGATGCGACAGCCTGACTCTGCCTGACCGTACTTGCCACGGCAGCTGCCAGTGTAGGAAGGGAAACCAACGAGACTGCACACGGCCTCCACTTGGGTTCATAGACTGTTCACGCGAATCCTGCGCTGCAGGTACGCTAATACTGGTGGGTGTAGGTGTACTGATGGAGGGTTTAGCAGGAGAACTATGTGGAACAGAGGGTGATGTCCTAGTGGGGGCGTGGATGCGGTGCATGACAGAGGCTAATGAGGAGGGAAATTCGGTCAATATTGAAAAAAGGGAAGGTTGACTCCCCCAATTTTGAACAGATAAAAAAAATCAAACAATATTATAAAAATTGGTTAATAAATCATAGGTGGATACAAGCCCAAATTGATGGCGAAAAAATGCTACACGCATTGAGAGATAACAACTCATCCGACTTTTGGCATATCATAAACTCCATGGAACTCCTTCAAAAAGAATTGCTATATAATCAGATTAGCGAAAAAAGGTGGAATGAACGAATGAACATTTTACCAAGATGTATAGATGCAACTCAAGAACTTTCTTGGGAGATAATAGTAAAAGTGGTGAATGATCCTTAGATATCTCTACATCAAATATAACTCGACTTATTGGAAAATCAAAAAATTCCACGGCCCCTGGCCCAAATAATCTCTCAAACAAGATTTTAAAGGCCAATATTGAACTTTGGGCCAAAACCCTACACATACTATATAAAAATATTTTAGAAACCAAGAATATACCTAAGTCATGGAGATTGGCATTATTACTACCAGTATTCAAAAAGGGCTCCAGACTATCTCCAGAAAGCTATAGACCAATAGCCATCTCTGACCCTGAATCAAAGATCTTTACATCAATTGTGCTTGAAGAAGTGCAAGAATGGATCAAATGTAACAACATACTACCGGTACCAACTGTGGGGGGCTTATCTTAAGAAGTATTTAATGAAAGGCTTTACTGAAAGATGGGAACCCCATTTATGTTGCTTCTACGGATTTGAGTAAACCTTTCGACTTTGTTGACCGTCCTACCTTATGGTGTCTATTAAGGGATCTGAACATGCCTAAACATCTGTTAGAGATAATTATCGAACTTTATTCCAAAACCAAAATAAAAGTAAGATTACATTTGGAAGGGCTCCTAACATCAGTGATTGACACACCTAACAGGCTTAGACAAGGTTGCATGTTAGCACCCACTTTATTCAATCTATATGTGTGCAGAGCAAACAAAGCATTAACGAAAAAAGGACTGTTTGCACCAAAACTCGGTAACAAATGCTTTGAATGGCTGGCATACGCAGATGATTTTTTACTGCTAGACTGCACGAAAATTGGACTGCAAAGAATGATTAACGTGTTTGTGATATTTGTGACAGAACTACATCTAAACATTAATGCATCTAAAACAACTATTGTATGTCTGGGCAAATATAAGAAAAATCAGCTCAAATACACTTGATATTGTGAGGACAAACGCATCAAATGCCAAAGTGGATTTAAATATTTGGGTTACACCATTATTGGTTCTGGTTTATTAACAAATATAAAAAGTCAATTGAGAACAAAGGTGGAAATGATGCTCCGAGAAATGCGCAAACTCATGACTAATTATTGTAAATTTTCATTAGCTCCTCTAAGGCATTTCTACAATATGAAAGCTATTCCAAGACTACTGTATGGTATGGAGTTTTATGGATTAGATTCTACGGTCTTTGTAAAAACTCTAGAAAGTTCAATATGGAGAGGTATTTTGTTCTTCCTACCAAAATGCATACCTATGGAAATCATTAGATATGAATTAGGTCTTCAATCTTTGAAATCGGTTATCTTGTGGAAAAAACACTATTATGGAGAAAATGCTTAAACCCAGTAGAGGACGTTTATACAGTTGTGGGAATGGACCAGACAAATGTTTTTCGCCATCAAATGAAGGGTAATATTGAAGAGCTTCTCTCGAACCTGGGTGTTTCTATCGAATTGTTATTGACTAACCCCTTGAAGGTGAAAAAGATCTTGAAAAGTGAGGATTGGCAAAAAACTACTAGAGTGGTAATGCAGTCTAAAATGTACAATCAGTCACACTCTTTCTGGAAGTTTTTTTTCCCATAATGGAGGGGTTACTTAGATAAATACCCAGGCAGAAACCTACAAAATGAATTTATGACATTTCTGACAAATGTGGTGAGGACAAATTTTATATTAAAGATTTGGAATCTGTTGACTGATTCATGGAAGTGGTGTAGATTCTGTAAAAGTGCAGGAACAGAAGAGACCTTGGAGCACATTTTACTTATGTGTCCTGCTCTTGATAGTCAGCAAATTCTATACTTTGGTCAATTTGTAGAACATTTACATTGCATGAACAGAGATTTACTGTGGTATCAGATGAGACACAGGAACTCAACTGTTTTGAAGATACGAGTTACTGCTTTTATGAAAAACTTCTGTGATCTATGATAATGTTTGGTATGGAAACACTCAGAGATATAATCATGTTGAACTTTTATGTTATTATGTGTTAACACTGCTCTAAGTAGAGTTAACTGGTTTAACTCAAATGTTGTATTGTGCAGTGTTTGGATTTGCTTTTATCGATACGTAATGGACATGTTTTGTTTTAATACTTCTTTTTAATATCTCAAATGTTTTTGATATAGCTAACATACGTTTGTAACTATTCTGTTATGTTCTGTTTTCTTTTTAATACGTGTGTACTATTTGAAATTAACTGCTTGTTTGATTAAATATTTTGTAAAGGTTTAAATAAACCAAAACAAACAAATAAAAAAATAAAAATATACTGCTGGCCGTCCCCCTGCAACCAAGGCAGCACCCCGGTGACACTGCGTATGAATCCCGTAACCCAAAACTACACCTGATAAACTGCGTACCATTTAGCGCAACTCAATTCAGTGCCCGGTAAACCTGAGAAAGAACCCTATAATTCAAGGCAGCACCACGCTTATCTGCATACGGTCACCCATAACTCCAAGCAGCACCTCAACTATGTGCTGTCACCCCTAAAATACTTCTTTTTAATATCTCAAATGTTTTTGATATATCTAACATACGTTTGTAACTATTCTGTTATGTTATGTTTTCTTTTTAATACTTTTGTACTATTTGAAATTAACTGCTTGTTTGATTAAATATTTTGTAAAGGTTTAAATAAACCAAAACAAACAAATAAAAAAATAAAAATATACTGCTGGCCGTCCCCCTGCAACCAAGGCAGCACCCCGGTGACACTGCGTATGAATCCCGTAACCCAAAACTATACCTGATAAACTGCGTACCATTTAGCGTAACTCAATTCAGTGCCCGGTAAACCTGAGAAAGAACCCTATAATTCAAGGCAGCACCACGCTTATCTGCATACGGTCACCCATAACTACAAGCAGCACCTCAACTATGTGCTGTCACCCCTAAATTGCTATGTTAACATTACCTTTGTGTTTTGGATCATATGCACGTAGTGCTTTGTGCCTCCTATTATGTGGTGGGCAATTCACAAGGTTTGTGTGTGACTTTTCCCGATGTGAAGTGGCATGTTATAATTCATGAATTCGGTTGGGTTTGCGATTGACTGGTCGTGCGATTTCATTGCATGGCCCATCCCTCAACATGCCCACGTTATACCTTGTTCTTCCTCGTTTTGCTGGGAGAATGGGGAATATGCATGTTCAACCGATTATTATTTTTTTTTTTTATTTACTTGTTTTGGTTTAAAAAACCTTTACAAAAGTTAAAATACATTACGAAATTTCCAGCAGAAGCATAAATCACATTATATTACAGTTCCAAACAGAAATCGAACAATGTACAGCAAGTAAAATAGAATCCAGTAGTCTTTAGTGGAAGTCATCGATATTCTTATATCTTGTGTAGTCATTACTATGAATGCTCATCATTTTTTTTACCAAAAGCAACAACCAACTCCTTCTCGAACTCTTACATAGTAAGAAGACCACATCAAAAATGTAATTAACACTCTAAAAAGATTCTCTATACATTTAAAACAGAGCGCAAACATTTCTTAGAAATGTTGCAACCCTGATATTCAGGTTGCCTTTGCAGTTATGTAACATTGTATACCAAATTAGCTCTCTGTCCACATTCGCAGTATTATTAACATATTGTGCAAAATATACCATTCTTTTATCCTTCAAAGCCGGACAAACCAGGAGAATATGTTTCAGGTCCTCGACCACCCCTTCTACCATACAAAACGTACACCATGGCCATAGTAGTTTACCATTGGATCTAATTGCTAGTATTTGTTTTGTAGGCAGGGCATTGAATCTGAAACGCACAAAGTCATTTCTGATTGTTATATTAGGATACTTATTTAAGTAGCATTCCATCGTTGGTAACCATTTATTTAGGGCGCAAACTTGTTGGTAAATCTTTGAATTCAGTATCACATTTTTCATATGGATCCAATCAAATCCCAAAACACTTTCTTTCACCCTAGCAGGGTTCTTTCTCAAAGAAGTGGCAGGTATCCCCATTTTCCTCAAGCTATTTGTAATTTCTACATTCAATTCCGCCATAAAAGGGTTAGAGGTGTCTTGGCCTGCATAATAATACAGGGTATTTATGTCAGAAGAATAGCATTTCCTCCATAGCGACATCCTTCTCCAGGTCACTAAGGCTTGAAATGAATTTAAGCCCAGTTCGTACTTGATTAGGTTAAATGGGATACATTTTGGCAGATAATACAGTACCGATTTCCAAATACTACTTTCAATTGCAGCCCATACACTCTCCCATGTTGAGGGGTAAAATTCAGCCCCATATGTCAATCTAGGGATCACTTTTTTTGGTATAAAATTCTCTAATGGGGATCATTGAGAACTTCCCGAATTTTGCGTCGAGGGCCCGCATTTGAGAAATAGCGATATCAGCCTTAAGTTTCAGTTGAGTGCGCATCAGTGGTCTAGAAAGAGTGCCAGCTATCGAGAAACCTAAATATTTAAATTCCCCCTTAGCTTTCAGGCTAATATTACCCGATAACCATGTCAACCTATTTAAGGTCTGGTTCTTTCTCCCAAGACGTACAATGACTGTTTTGTCAGGATTGATCTTTAATGCAATTTAATCAATGAACCCCTCAAAGGCTCTAAGCATACGCGGAAGACCCACTCTAGTTGTATCAATTAAGAGAAAATCATCAGCGTGTGCTAACCAGTCCATCCTCAAAGTCGAAATTCTAGGTGAGACTAACCCTCTATTCAATAGGGTCAAATTTGAGTGTTTTATTCGACAAATTGTTGGGTCCCGGTGCCGCAGAATTTTTAGATTTTATTCTAAGGTTTTTTTATGTCCCAAGTGGTGAAGTTCAAACACCAAAGTATATCTTGTTTCCCTAGCACATCCGTCACAGCCTCTTTGGGGCAATACAATTTTGCAAAGTGACCCTTCCATATTACTTCATTAATGGGATTCGCTAAAAATTCTTTTTGTGGTTTATCCCAGTTATTAATTAGATGCCAGAAATTTCTTGAGTTAGTACCCCTTAGTGACGCCAACAGTTTTTCCCCGTCACTCTGGCTTTTGATTATTCTGTGCTGTATAGACCAATTTTTATATGTTTGTTTAATTTTTTTGATACTATCAGTCATGTTGAAAAAAGACACTCCCGAATTCTTAATTATTCTTATATCTTTCCGCATGTTCCGTTTTTTGATTGTAATTGCTAGGTCAAAATTATGGGCATGTCCTTTCCTTGGTTGGGTAACCCTCTTATCAGTTTTATCCAATTTTTCTAAGGCACTCCGAATATATTCAGTGAAATTCCTGGCTGCATAGGTCAATTCCCTCTTCTGTTCTGAGAAATTCTCACTATCAGCTATCATAGTTGCAGTGAATTGTCTGGTTTTGGATCCAGTCCATGTAACTCGATTCCCAGCTTGGTTAACTTTAATATTATACTTAAAGGCAGTATTAGCCACAGGTTGCATAGTGATACTAAAATCCACAGACACAATGCAGTGATCGCTAACAGTGGTCTCAATGCACTTAATGTTGCCCGAACAATTAAACAGATCCCCGGAGCAAATGATATAATCAAGAATAGAATTACATCCTCTTGCTATCCAAGTAGGTTGAGTATTAATCAGGATTTCCAAACCCCAGGTCTCTGAAAAGTGAGACCACATCCCCCCTCTACATATTGGGTTGTCACCTCTAGGATTTAGTTCGGCCAATTTGCTGATCATCACTTCACCGGTGAACGAATCCCCTTGTATAGTAGCATTGAGATCACCTGCAATCACCACCTGTCCTCCTGTATTTATTACCAACCAATTCTGCAAGAGCAAGCCTAAATTACATAATTCCAGGCCTAGTTGTTTGTCCGACAAATCAGCCGGGTTCCAATATATGTTGACCAGCAAAAAAGGTGTAGCCTTGTTATTATATAACAGTACAAAAGCCACTGCCAGAAAATGATGTGCAAAGGTCCATTCTCCCATGATTTTAGGATACAAGTGGTTCTTTACTGCAATAAATAGGCCTCCTTTAGGGTGACCCCTACCACCACCATGAGCACAAAGAGAGCAAACCATAAATCCCTCCCAACATAGAGGGACTTTTGACCATGTTTCCTGAATGAACAATAAGTCATATTGTACCAGATCATCCATTAGAGTCGCACTATTTAGGAGATTTGTCAACCCTCTCGAATTCCAAGTGAACAATTTCAAAATATCATTATTCTTTACTAGAGAGGCTTCCCTAGTTTTTTGAGATTATCAATGGACTCTCTCAAGGAAAGGTGAGCCATCTCCAATCCTGTAACTCCTTCATTACCCTCTCCTCCTTCCTTTCTCCTTCGTACATATTCGAAGGATTATCTCTCTGTTCTCTACCTAGCTTTCTAGAGGTTCCACTTGGATGAGGCAGGGTCTGTACATATTCAAAAATATCAAAGCCCCTACGATACAATTCCTCTGCTTCCTTCATCTTAAGATTTCTAACCAATGGAGATGGTATCACAATACGGACATAATCCAGCCTCTGTCTATGTATATAGTCAACCAGTTATATGTCCGAAGTTTCAATTAAGCTTAAATTAAGAATCTGCCCCAAGAGAGACAAAATATATGGTCTATTTAAGGAGGTGTTTTACTGGTCCTGAAACAATCTAGTCAGTACTAGTGCCGGGAGGTCCGGTCTCACCGGATCCTTCAGGTCCAGTACATGAACCTGATGTAGCTGTTTCTTCTCCTTCCTCACATTTTCCCTTCCATGAACCACGCCCCTCCCTCCTTCGCAATATTCTTCGTAAGTCTCCTCCCCCATGTTATTCTGACTCAAGTCCCTCCCCATGCTCGGTACCTCCTGCAGTTGTTTATCTCTTAAGACTCTTAATATATTTTGATAGAGGGATTCATCGTTTGCATTTTTCTTTAAATTACCTTCCAATGTCTGGTTATCCGGGAGGGCGGTGTGTCCCATCTGAACCCCCCCCCATAACAGCCCCGGTCAAGTCTCCAGGATGCTTTGTCCCAGTCTCCACACCCACTTCCTGGCTGGGATCGTCCAAGATCATGCTTGACTGAATTTTAAGAACATTCCTCATGGGAATCTTCCAGTCCCTATTCCCCAGTCCCTCCTTAACTGCAATGGGTATTATATTCCTTACCAGGGCCTTCTCAGTATGTGTGTCATTAGTCTTCATGATATTTTTAGACATATGCCCATCCTTGCTAATACAATGATTGATGTCTTTCTCATTAACTGACCCTCACTTCTTCGTTGAATTTTCCTGAGGGGGAACCACATTAAAGATTTCATAAACCTCATCGCTTGTATTTTTATTTTTCAGAACGTCACAAAGTTGTCGCTCACCTTGTACATATGAGCTTTGTGTGGCTTGATCCTTCATCTTATCGGAGGACCTTCCCTCATCCATTGAACTCTTTTTCTTCTGCTGTTGTATATTACCTCTCATTGGAGCTTCCTCCATTTCATCATGACTAAAGTTTCTCATAAATGTTCTAGATGTTTTAGCCATTATACCATTTTTATTAGCATTTTTTTTGTTTTGTTTCGCCATTTTTTTGGTCTGTCTTTTAGATAGTTTAAAGTCAGTCGACGGAACCACATGCCCCTCAGTCCCTGTTATCACCTCCGGACCAGATGTGACAATTTCCTCCAATAAGCTACTTCCCATCATCTCAACCACTTCTTGAGGTGGTTCCTGTGTGGCGTCAACCATAATGATCTCTCCCTGTGGGGGCTCTTTAGCAGGGTCTGTCAATCTTCCCTTCGCTTCCCACTCTTTCCTAAGAGATTTTAACAATATGTCTGATAATTTGTCTGGTAATATTTTAATTTCAGTAATTAAATTTGCCACACCCTCCGTTTGCTTACGAAGTTCCGATAAAATTAAGCGGTTAAAGATAGTCATTATGACCGTGAATTCAGAAGGCGGGGAATTCGATCCAGTCTCGTTTGTCTTCTCCTTATCAAAAGTAGTACCACCAGAAAAGTCCAGCAGTTTATCATAGTTCAGATTATCATAGCCTTTATTGTGATTTGTTTTAAGGCTCTTTTCTTGCTCTTTATTTCTATTAGTTATTGCGTTACCATTACACTTAAGAATATTCACAAGCTCTTTATTTCCGTTAATTACCGTCCCTATATGTTGGTCAGAGTTCCCTAAGTCATCCTCCCCAAAAAGTGATTGAGAGGAGTCAACCAAGTCCTCGGTCATTTTCTCCAGAAGGGACCTTTCTTGGGAAATTTTTAAAAATTCTGCCTCTTGCGAGGGATCAATTTGGTCCTCAGCTTGAATTTCTAACTGGGGACCTTGTTGTGCACATTGAAGTAGGTCTGCCTCCTCCTCATTAGCCTCAGGCAGTGGTAGAGCAGCTGCCCTCGCCAAACCTGCCCTTCTAGTACTTACTGCCACAAAAAAATCTGCCCGTGCATCTTTGCGGGGCGGAAGTTTAGCTTTCCCCATATCATACACTGGAGGGTGCTTATAGCTGATTGTAACTTCAAAGATACCAAATCACTTTGAAACCACACACCCCTTAACCAACACAGCACCCCCGACACCCAAACAAAATCAACAAGGCCCACAATAGTACCTACCCCCTCCTCCCTCCGCCAGCCGAACAGCCCAACAGCCGCACTTCCATGCACTTCGGATGCACGCGCGAGATGCGCGTGCACCAGTGCCTTTAAGGAAGAGGAAGTGGCTGAGGGCGAAGGAGCCGGCGGTGGGCTGGCCCAATGGGCGTGTCTGTGGGAAAGAGAGAACCAGAGAGAGTTATTCACTCCCTAGACACAACCCGCGGTAAACCCGCGGTTGAGTCAAAACAAATGCGTCAGTGAAGGAGTGAAAACGTAAATACCCAGCAGTCCAAAAAATAATGAAGTCCACAGAAATGCGCATTACGCGCTAGCAGGGAGATGAAAGCTTCCTCTTGCCAACGCCTCCTCCTTGCGATCCGCTTCAAAAGTCACAAGTCCAAATTTCAAACTGGCAGCACGGCTCAGCCCAACAGCCGCACTTCCATGCACTTCGGATGCGCGCGCGAGATGCGCGTGCACCAGTGCCTTTAAGGAAGAGGAAGTGGCTGAGGGTGAAGGGGCCGGAGGTGGGCTGGCCCAATGGGTGTGTCTGTGGGAAAGAGAGAACCAGAGAGAGTTATTCACTCCCTAGACACAACCCGCGGTAAACCCGCGGTTGAGTCAAAACAAATGCGTCAGTGAAGGAGTGAAAACGTAAATACCCAGCAGTCCAAAAAATAACAAAGTCCACAGAAATGCACGTTACGCGCTAGCAGGGAGATGCAAGCTTCCTCTTGCCGACGCCTCCTCCTTGCGATCCGCTTCAACAGTCACAAGTCCAAATTCCAAACTGGCAGCACGGCTCAGCCCAACAGCCGCACTTCCATGCACTTCAACCGATTATCTATTTCTTTGCATGAGACCATCCCACAATTTGCGTGGAGGGTCGCGCAAAGCACTCGACTGCACGAAAAGATGTGCCAGACCCCTGCAGTGTCCCACAAATACACACAAAGTCTGATCCATGAATTGGGGAAAAGAGTTTTGCACGTTCAAAAGTGTGCTGAGTCTCTTTTCAGTGCGCAGAATATTCCATGAATCACGCCCATATGCTTTATTTGACGGGCTGTCAGTGCAGCATGCAACGTGCAGGGTTCATTTATTTGAAAGTCTTGCTGCCACACTTTGCACTGTTTGTACTTTTATCATGAGGTAATCTGGAAAGCAATGCCCTTTGTACCTTGATCATGAGGTAATCTGGGAAGCGATGATAAAGGTTGTTTTCTTAATCCAGTATTGTTAACAGCCAAGGTCATGTGTGTGAACCAAAAGTACGGTATTATTCATCATATCATGCAATGCTGGTGGAAGCAGCTTTTAGTGAAAGCTCTGACTTGTGTTTCTAGTGTGAGGCTGCCATTCATTGCTGTTCTAAGGTACTTTATTGTTTGGAAGGGCACTGGTCTAGGGAAGAGAGGATGAGGAACTCTTTGATGAGATTACATTTGCAATGCCTGAATTCGATTTTGGAGTGGTTGACCTTTAGTTTATTTGTCGTCATTCAGACATCCAGGTATGCAAGATATTCTTTTAAGTTAGGCTCAGAAGTTAAAGGGTTATTTGTCAGTGTGTAGATATTCTGGGTGTCATCTGCATAGTTGGAGCAGGAGAGTCTGGAGAGACTGATGACTTCTAGTAGTGCAGTCATGGAGATGTTAAACAGAAGGTGTGACAGTTTTGAAACCTAGGATACTTCATAGTCAAATCCACGTGGCTTGGATCTGTATGAGGTCATAAAATCGTTTTCGATTATAACACAGGGTAATGCTTTTGTTCAGGGGAAATTCCTGCCACACAGAAGCAGGTGATTGCCATACATTTCAGATGTTAAACGTGTATTCTTACTGACAAACTCCTCTGGATGGCCCTGATATTCATGATAAATGCTAACTTCACAAATCCATGTAAAACCATGTTTGCAACTCCTCAAATCTGTGGCTAGCTGGGTGCACATCCATAACAGGCCTCCCGGAATACCAAACACATATTCAACATATTGCTCCAGAATCATAATTAAATAATTATACTAAGTGATTATATTGAGAACTGTTAAATATATAGGTCCTGATTCACGGAAGTGGTTTATAATTGGTTTATAATTGCGCAATCCCTCAGGAAAATATTCCATGAATCAGGCCCATAGTGTAAAGAATTCTAATTTCAATATATTTATGTGGGTAGATTTTCCACTAACTTCAAAAAGGAAAGCCTAAATTAGGTGTAAGTATTAAATAAAGGTAAGAAGGCTAATATATGCTTGTTGTGAAGGGGATCAACAATTTTGTCTCTTAGATTGATCACTCACAATGAGAATTTGCAAACCACACATGATAATTAATTGGGAATGACAATAATCACAGCTGGACTGCCCTATAGGGAACTCTGGAGATATCCCAGTAGGCCTGTGCATCCAAGGCCTTTTTTGTGTGGTAACCCATTTTATTTCAACATTTTATCATAGGAAAAGAGTTGGACTTTCTGAAAATGAATAATATGGGCCCACTTTCAAAATGATTTCTAGGACCTCTTTAGGTTCCCAGCTCACCCCTGCCAATAATTACATTAGTGGAAGTCTTATTATATAAGTCCTCAAACATTCTTTAATGTAAATCTCGTCCCTAATTGATATTCAATGTTATATACTCCACTTCAGCAGTTAAATGTACCAAACAAACTTCATCTTTAATCATAATGCAAAACATGAGACAATCACATTTTCTTCCCCTACAGGGTTTCTTAAAATTCCATTTTAACTCCCCAATTGCAGAAGGTATATCTTGTTAGTAGAATAGGAGAAATATAACACTCTGACATGTGAATACCCAGTCTTTAAACAAACCCATCAAGTTATCTTTAAGAGGAATTAACATATAACACACTAGCAGAAGTACCCATTCTCCAAACGGGTTATAAAGACAGGAAGCTTATTGCTTGATGTGCTTTGCACCCTGAAGTAAACTGCATAGAGAATTGGCACATGTGGCTGGTGGACATATCCCTGAGCAGTCGTTGGGGCTACGCAAGACTTTGTGTGGTGCTGCATTTTGGGACCTTCTGTGCGTTATGAATTTTTTTGTGCTGTGTTGCCTTGCAAATATCTTGGAAACTGTGCATCCTAGGGCCTGGACCTCAAGTTTTGGTCCTCGTGTCAGGACAGGTCCTTCTAATACCACATTGATGTTTCTCCAATTTCAGGCAACCTTCTCATGTGTGAAGGAGCTGAAATCCTGGGGAGAGGGTGGGTTGTCCAAATGTCATGCAGCTAGTAATGTCTGGAGGGTCCAAAGAGGTAAATATGCAACATTTGATGCAGATTGGTGAAACTGTGTGGAATTCTATGAGGAAAAACGCTTTGCCAAGCCACAAGCCCACAAACAAATGTTGACTTTAGCTCAAATCTGGGAAAAGGGGCAGATGTCCAACTGTCATGTAGCAGTCATTTCTGGAGGGTGCTTACAGACAACTATACACAATGTGATTCAGATTGGTGAAACAGTGTGGAATTGTATAAGTAACAATGCTTCACCACAAATCCCATCGCAAACACATTTTGACTTTTAATATATAGATATATATCAAAGTCAATACAGTAAATTGATAAGTTTTAAACATATAACTCAAAGCATTCAATGTGACGTCTATTGCTATTAATGAAATGTATGTAGAGCATAGAATAGCACAATGTATTTTCAGTTAAATATTGTCTCAGTCTAAGTAACTGCACCCATTTATTCATTTGATTTATGTATTGTCCATCTGTATTCTGCTTTCCTTGTGGTTAGTCCTATGTTATAAATATTCCACAGCCTCTAAGGTTCAAAAACAACATTCATGGTGCGACAGGTTGCAAAATGTTTTAACTGGTTTGGTTTGCTTGTGTGTTAATGGCACGGCATCTCCCCTAATCAAATTATTGCAATGTTAGCATGATAGACATGTCTATATACCTCTTCTTTGACACAAAAAACACAACTGTTGTTCCATAGTGATTGATTATTATGATATGAAAGTCTTAGTGGTTGTGAAAATAATTGGCTTTTTTGATCATTGTGCTGAAGAAATAATAACCAATGCTTTGATGTAATGTACTTGCCGGTGTACCCGTGCTTTGGATGGCATTTCCTACTTAAGTTCTAGTTTGATGTTTTTTTTTAATGAACTAAACCAATGCTTATTTGTAGACAATATTGCTGGTCTTTCCTGTAGGAGCTAGTGATAACAAATTGTCTTTGTTTCCAACTTTGGAGCAAGCCACATAAAAGTGGCCATTAGAAAAGCATGCATCCCGTAAATCGATTCCAGCTACTTTGAGTTGTACGGCTGAAGCATGTAAGCTTCATACTGTTGAGATAGCATACAGACATCAACTTCTGTGGGAAATGAATTTTCTGTAATTGTCATGAGAGATTTGTCACGATGTGACAGGCAGTGTTATTGTGAACACCAGTGAAGAGACTGTCACCCACATTACTACAAAAGCACTGAATTGTGTCACCTGCATGACTTCAAAAGTAAGTGCTGCTATTGTCAGCTAGAATGCTGATAGCGTGGAAAGTTTAGGAACAATTAACTGCTGATGTTTTTATGAACTGCTGAACTTTAGGAACAATGAACGTAGAACTACGCCAGAACTAAGGCGCAAAGAACAATATGGCAGGGGTAAGCATTGCAGACCGCTTAAAAAATAAATAAATCCAAAAAAGGTATATGTTATACTTGTTACATTGTCAACACCATGGAACCTACCCACGTTGGAAAGTATGCTGAACAGTTCGAACAGTCACACACACATATCCAAGCCTTGAAGACTAAATACATTTTTATTTTATATGTTATACTTGTTACATTGACTACACAGTGGAACCTATACACATGCCAAATTCCAGGTTTGTATTATGTTGGGAACTATGCTGAATACATTTCAACTCAAGTCAAACAAGTTTATTCGGATTAGTGAAAAATTCATTAAACGACAAAAAACTCTGTTATGCACATATAAAATTACAATTCCATCAGAACTTCTAAATAATTAAGAACCATGAACATTCTAAGAGGATAACCTGCAATAAATCATTGATCATATAATTTCATAAATAATGACCCCATAAAAACACTAACAACATCAGTTAAAAAACACAGAATGAACGTTAAATGCCAATTGCTAAAACTGTTATAAAGTTCATAGTACTAGCTAGCATCACCTTGCAGTTTTAATAAGCCCTTTCTAAAGAACATCGCTCTCTTCAAAAACATGAGCAGTGCCCACGCTGTGTTGGGCGTGTCGGCGCTCAAAAGAAACACAAGAGCTGCCCTGTGCAAACTTATCGCTGTCTTCTTAAGGGCAGGAATCAGGGTCGCTCTACGAATGCCGGCATATCCTGCACAGAAAAACAGTAGGTGGGATAGATCCTCGAGGTGGTGGCCACAGATCGGGCAACCCGCAGAATCGGGAAAGCTTTTCCATTTGTATACATTTCAAACACACACACACACACACACACCCCCAAGCACTGCAGACTGCAAAAAATAGAAAAATGTATAAGTTATACATTTCTCATTGGCTATGCCATGGGACCTAGCTAAATGCCACATTTCAGGTTGGTAGCATGTTGGGAAGTATGCTGAACATTTCAAACAGACACACACACATATCCATAAATTCCCATTTTATATATAGGGGTGTACGTTTACTGCTGAAAATGTTGATATGTATGTCATCATTTGTGTGCTCTTTATTTCCTTTGGCTGTTGTAACTGTTTTCTTTCCAAAATGCATACATTTGAGATAGCTTTCTTTGTGTATGTGTTCACCATAACATATTTTAACATGTATTTGTTATTCATTTTTTCTTCTCCCAAGGCTAGATATGTGTTGTATGTATTGTGCATCCTTGACTTGGATACATGAGCAATTGGAAATGGTGACAAGTTACATGTATATGAACAAGATTGCTTTACAGGTGCCATTCCTCCTCCAGCTAACCCCTTAAAAGCAGAGTCTTCCTTGTAAGTTACCTGTTAAAAAAAGAGATGATGGCTGAGGGGGCTATATGAAGTAAAGTGCTTGGATTTGCTTGAATGTACCTGTCTCTTGCCTAGTGTGCCACACACCATCACCACTATACATTGTTAGTGGTACTGCTGTGGCACTGTTGAGATCACCCTACTGCATTGTGCCTATCCCTATATTACACACCTGTTCTTTTTCTACACCCCTCCTATCTTGGTGTGTACTGTAAAATAGTGTGTGTAGCCAGACTAACTTTCCACTTTTATGCTTTGAATTACTTTATGCAATATTGTCGATAAGGATTGATTTGTAGATATTTTAATGTGTTTGACTGCACCAAACTTGCCATCCCCACACAGACAGTTACTATCTTCATGAATTGGATTCAGGTAATCAGCTGAGCTGATGTTGAGGAAAATAAGCTAAAACATTTCTCCCTTGTAGGTGTTGTCCTATGGAGTACATCCTCCCACCAGGTGATCACCTGAGTCCCCCTCCAGCAAGGTAAGTGCCTGGGTATAAAAACATGCCCTATCTGGGACCAGTATGCTGGTATACTATGGTCCCTGTGAAGTCAATCCTGAGCAACTGCCCCCTGAGCATTATGGGGAGACCAATAGTGACCTAACCACTGGGAGGGGGTTCCAAGCTAGCCCACAACCTCTTCATAGCCCAAGCCCTGGTTTGCCCAGTGCTGTGCCTAGTCCTGAAGAGGCAGCACCCAGTGTAAAAACCATCAAGACAGTCCCCGCAAACTTCACTAGCTCCTCTGTGCATAGCACAAATGCAATTTCTACACCTGTGAAGAGACACACCAGACTAATCACTTCCTCCATGTCTGACACTATTAAAATGTTGTGCTGGAAAGAAAATATTGCAACACCATCTGAGCATGAGCCTTATATCTGCTTGAGACCCTTCTCATGGTGAAAGCCTACCCCAAGAGTCAAAGATGAATAGCAGATCTCTGCAGATGAAACAACTCCAATGCTGCATGACTGGAGGGCCTCTGACTGGGAGAAGTGGCAATGTATGATTGAGAGTCTGTAAAGACCAGGTTCTAGCGTGGAGCACATTTTGTATACACTGTATGAGATCGCTGGAGTTATGGAATCTAGCACTGAGTTGATGGTGCCATATTATGCCACCTGCTTCCAACATGGTGAGAGACTTTCCTAATAACTATCTAGGACTGAATTAATTCTAAACATGGCCTTTCTGCAGGAGGGGATTGAGCCAAAATGCCTGAACTTACTCAGACTGAAACATGTTGTGCAAGGGGCAAGCTTGATGCACCTGATTCTGATGCAGCTGTGACTCCGAGAATTGACTCAGAACCTACCATGCATTTTGGGCACTGGCCTGGAAGGTGCATACTCTGGAGGGAGTGATGAAGGGCATCATATACAGTCTAGCCTGGAAAGGGTGATCCCATCTACAGCCCCAGTGCATGACCTGTGACATTAAGTGGAGGAGTTTCAACAAAACATGCAGGCCATGCAGCTGCAGATGGTGCCCCTTGCAACAAAGCCTATAATGTCACCACGGCGCAAAAGCAGACGACTCTCTGCATCGCCATCCTGGGAGAGGGTACACCAGCTCTTCCAAAGTGCTCAGGAGCCAAGGCAAGACATAGAGTACCAATGGAAAGCTGCACCACTCTGCCCTGGCAGTTCTGCCATAGGTGTGGGCGGGAGGGCACGCCTGCCATATGTGCACAAACCCACCAGATCACACCATTGTCACTGAGAGGTTCCTTACATTGAAGGCCCTAGCAAACTCTATAGGCAGAAATGCCAATGATAATCTGGAAGCTGACCACCTCAAACCTCAATTGTACTACATTCCGACTGAAAAGAGATGAGAGGTATCAAGTCTGTGTTTTCAGATGGGCCCAAGCCTTCAGTGACTTTACTGGAGGGCACGTCATCTGGTAACCAACATCCACCTATGCCATCTAGCCTACCTGAAATAAACATTGTCTGCAGTCTTACTACCAGCAAGTGCAGCAGCCAAAGATCGTAGGGAGTACCTGAATGGTCAATACGACCATCAATCAACATTGCAGTTACCAAATCTAGACTTCAGGCACAAGTGCTACAGAAAAGTGGCCTTGCAATTGACCATCATGTATGCATATCCCATTGGAACCCTTTACTGGACTGAATATTCCCGGTGTGTGAGAAAATACCAGCATTTATCTGGGATTCATCAAAGTTATACTGTATTCTCCTTGTGATGTTGCCAGAGTCAGTCCACCCATTAACTTCCTCGAAGAGCCTGCAACACCAGTGGTGATAGGTATGAATTCCTCAATGTTCGGCTCACTGAATGCTCTATGTTGTGAGATGTCTTGATCGCGATACGCCAGCACACTGCCCATGCATCCCAAGTGCCAGCAGGCATACCTGTTGGGCTCCAATGATGGACGTGTTGAAAATGTTTGCACCATTCGGTTTGGACAGATATACTGAAACACCACCATGATGCTCCCTGTCAGAGTGTGATTTAGCAGGGATCAATGCCCAAGACAACTGGAGATGGAAGAGGCAGATCATGGGGCTCCCCGCAAAAGTTTCCTGATACAGCAGACTGTGGTGAAGACAGATGGGATGAACCTGAGGACCATCAAGGTATAATCATAAATGTGACTACTTGGATTATCCGCTTACCATGATGCACATTCATTGCACAGTTCCATCTGACTAAGTCTGTAGCCTCACAAGAGCTGCTACTAGCCCATCTGGGATGGAGTTGGTTCCAAAAGCCCTCAACCTATGTGGCTCACAAATCTCAGAGATGGATAAGGACTGACTGATGGAATAACTTGCCCAGCATGCTGTGGTTTTCTCCACCAGCCCGTGGGACATTGGCAAAGTCCCACGGAGTGGAACACCACATACGTGTCAGTGATGAGATGCCCCACAGGGAATTACCATGATCCCAGGCCCCAAGACATGTGGAGGATGTACCAAACCACATGGATGACCTCAAGCAGGCAGGGATCATTCAGGAGTCCATAAGCCCCTAAGTGTCTACCATTATTGTTGCCCAGACGTTGAACAGGGATGACCAGATGTGCTTCATCTACTATTAACTGAATACAACCATATTCTAGACCAATGCAACATGCCCTTGGTGAATGATCAATTGAATGCCTGAGGGGAAGTACATGGTTTTTGTTCCTGGACCTGCAGAGCAGCTACAACCAGATCCCAATGCATCTGGTGGAACATGAGAAGACAGCTTTTATCTACCCATTTGGTTTATATGAGTTTGTAAGGATGTCACATGAGATTTCTGGTGTGTCAGCAACATTCCAGTGTCTCATGGAGGAAACAGTGTGTGGCATGAACCTCTTGCATGTGCTGCTCAACCTTGATGATATCATTGCTTCCAGCAGGGCAATAGAGCACACAACTGGAGGCTATGAAGGTGCTTGGTTGTGTGCGGGAACAACCTCTTAAGTTCAGTGGGCAGTGCCCGATTTGTTAGATGAGAGTTATGTGCATCGAACACATTGTCTCCACAGGTGGCATCCAGTTGATTTAGGAAAGATGGATGCTCTCATCACCGAACCACGGCCACAGACCCTGAAGGAATTGCAGAATTTCCTGGGATTCTGCAACTATTACTGCCATGCAATGTTGGATATTAAAAGATTGCCCAAAAGCGTGTGGACCTCACCAAGGAATATCCACTTACCAAAAAGAGTATGAAATATGTGACTGGCTATATGGACAATCTGTAACATTCATGGGATCCTTTTAGTGAGATATGTACTGACCGATGCCAGCAGGCCTTCAAGGAGCTCAAGTGGACTCTCTCAACAGCACCAGTCTTGGAATAGGTGGAACACCAGATCCTGTACATGTTACAAGTGGATGTGAGCATGGGGGGATTAGGAGCTGACCCATACCAGGAGATCAACAGTAATATGAGACAAGTCTGTTCAGCAGTCGAGGCCTGCACACATTGGAAAGGAACTATCCAGTCCACAAGTTTCAAGTTTTGAAATTGAAGTGGACTGTTCCAGAGAAGTTTCATGATTAGCTCCATGGCACTACATTTACTGTGAGGATTGACATTAAACCCCTGATGTATGTGTTGAATTTGGTGAAGCTGGATGCTACTGGGCACCAATGTCTCACCCCACTGTAAAAATACAATATCAACTATCACAAATTACCTGGATGGACTAACATCAATGCTAATGCACTCTTTTAGAGGACTCTAGTGTAACGCTCACCTGATTCCCGTAGAGGCGCCGGTCTTGAATGGGCGTATACCGTATCTTCAAAGGTGATGTGTAACACACGGCTGGCTCTTTGGGCTGGACCTCTGTGCACTGTATGTCTGACTCGAAGGGTAAGATGTCTGCTGATAGAAAATATGGGATTAAGGAACTGGGTTATTGAATGTCTCTCTCTTCTTCCCTTTCTCTTCTCCTGTAGAACCCCAAAGGTTAACGCTCTCACCTTAGTTAAATGAACGCCGTGCTCTCCATCTGCCTCGGGGCAGGGTGCTGTAACCAGTTTCTTCACTGGATAAGGGGAGCAGGCCTCTTGACTTCAGAGGACTGCTGTCCGTCGTTTACTGCACGAACGGTAGGTTTCGAGTAATTCTAATGTCTTTAAAGTCTTTAGTAATGATGTTTCTTGTTTTGCAGGGTTCCAGCGATGGCGGATGATGGGCTGAAGTGAGTTGAAGATGGAGGCCGTGTGATGAATAGAAGCGCCTGGAAGCACGTAAGTAAGCGCTTGTTGCCTGCTTCACGATGCGCTCTAACTGTCTTTTTATTTTGCAGGTACAAGTTCGGAGCAGCTGCAGGGTGCCGGAATACCCACTGGGTTAGATGTGGAAAGGAGTAATGGCACGTGAGTATTAAAGTTCCCCAATGTCTTTAAACGCACCTTGTTTTGTCTTTCAGATGCGGGATGCAGCGCCGAAGGCCTCCGGAGCGTGCGAAGAGTTGGTAAGCTTTTGTCTTTCAGATGCCGGAATGCAGTGTGAAGACCTCCGGAGCGCACGAAGAGTAGGTAAGCCTTTGTCTTTCAGATGCCGGAATGCAGCGCGAGGCATTGGTGACAGCCGATGGACCAGGTAAGTGAAGAGCTGTCACTGAAGACCGTAATGCTAACCTGTTCTTTCTTGTCTTTATAGGTGTTGCTGAAGACTGGATTCAGGATGGTAAGCCTTTTTCCTTAGGCCCAGGATCAGATGCAGATGACACGATGAGCGTTCTGCTGCAGAGGATGCAGAATAACGCAAAGCATGATTCATCCATCGGGTGTGGTTTAAATAGCCTCCTGTAGTGCTTAGGTGTCTCCTTCCACAGCCACGCCTAGGTAAGAAAAGAGTTCCTGCTTTCCAGAAGAGTTCCAGTGTTCTGAATCTAGGGAGTGGCTCCTGCCCCACCCAACAGGAAAAGTAGTTCCAAACAGAAAATAATCAGAGGCTCAACTGGCAGGCAAGTAAGCAGCATGGTCTGCTGCAGGTAAGTCCACCCAAGCATTATGAGCCCGGCGCTTCCAGCGCTGGGACTGGGCATATTTATGAGCCTGGTGCCACTGGCGCCAGGACTGGGTCCAAAAGGTCCCAATTGGGACTGGTTGGCACTCGGAACCTGGGTTATGGATCTGCATCCAAGGGAGTTGGGAAAACCCTGACCTTTTGGAAGCAGAGATCATGACATCTAGCTCCACTGGGTGTTACAGCTGGATGCACCAAATGGAAGGAATTGTTTACTCCTGCCCGCCCCTGTCCCCTGTTTTCCTGCCTCCCTTTTGCCTCTGTCCCTCCTTCGCACCCAGCTCCCAGGATTGGCATCCCTTCCCTTATCACTGACCTTTCCTGGGCAGCCTCTGCCCGGCAGCCCCACGACTAAGGGCCCCTAGGCAAAGGGCACCTCCTACTTAGGTAGCTCCCTGTAGTGTCTGCAGGTGTCCGCAGGGGACGCCAGTTGCCAGTCAACCCCCTGGTTAGTTCCCACGGGCTTCCCTGCTTACCACTGCCCCCCTAGCTGACTACTAACCTTGGTGTTTTCGTCCTGTTTCAAAAAACTTGTACTTGCTTTGTTTCATCACCTTAAAATTGCATTGTGAAACCTAGGCCTTTCTCCCACTCTTCATGATTCTCAAACTTAGGTGTGTTAGCGTGTCTTTGTCTTGTCCAACTGCTCAACCGCCCCGCTTCTCGCTGTCTGGTCTACTGGCACCCTGCTCTGTGTCGCTCCCTAGTCCCCTGTTCTCTCCCTTCCCCCCTCTCTCCTCTCCCTTCACGCTCTCTGCAATCCCCTCTACTCTATGGTGCTTTCTGTCTTCCCTATTTTTTTTATTACTGGTTCTCTATCAACTATCCTGCTCTCCTCACTAAATCTGGTATGAAGAAGTTTAAAAAGGACATCCTGGTCTCCAACCCAGGCCTCCCATTCGCAGACGCATATACCAGCGCCTCCTCCAGGCAAACTTTCACCGACATCCTCTTTGTTGTTCCCTCGCCATACCTATGGACTCTTCATATGGTCTCTGTGCTCTCTCCTTTCTCTTCTTCAATTAATGGTGGCACCCTGTGGGAGGCCCTCCTGGCCTCCTTCCACTCTTCCAAGATCATCATGAATGTTTATGTGAATGGCACCATCTTGGTCCAAGGCACTCAGGCTAACCTTCTCCTCTTTGATAGACGCTTCCCGTGCCTCATCAATTTCCTTTCTTGTCCTGCTGTCCCCTCTCATCCCCCCTCAGCATCACCACCTCACCCTGCTGCTTCCTCCTCGGCTACCAAGCCCTCTCCACCTTCCTATTCTACCCCCCCTCTGGCTCCTTCTACACTCTGCAGGGTGGGCCTCTGATTTGCAACCCTCCTTGGAAGTCCTTCAAGGGTGGCAACCTTCTCCATATTGCCACTCTTAACTCTCGCTCAGCACTCCTCTGACATCTGCCGCCTCCTGGAGGAACTTGACTTCGATATCCTCGGTCTCACTGAGACATGATTCACGGCCAGCTCTGTCACAAGCTTTGACACTCTCCACCCCGATGGCTACAACATCCTCTCCACATCACGGTCCAACCTCTACAGAGGGGGTGTAGCCCTGATCTTCCCTGAGTGGATTCCTGCCTCTGTCATTCCTATGCAGGCCTACTCCTCTTTTGAATGCCTTGTCTGCAGGCCCTCTCTCTCTCTCCTAGCCATTCCCTTACTGTGGCTACTATCTATCGGCCACCTGGTCAAATCTCCTCCTTCCTCTCTGAGTGAGCTGACCTCTCCTCTTGACTCCTGGTCTCAACCACTCAACTCCTCCTTCTTGGCAACTTCAACATCCACTTGGATCTCCTGTCCTCCCTCTGGACTCTTTCACAACCTCTGTAACTCTCTCTCCCTCTCTATTCTCCCCTCCAGCCTGACTCACTCCACAGGGCACACTCTTGATGTCTTGATCTCCTCTGACCTTCCCCTTTCTGTCCCTCTCACCAGTCCTCTCTCCTGGAGTGATCACTTTCTCCTTTCCTCCCATCTCACCCTCTGTGCCCCCCAGGCCAAGCCACCTCCCTCACTGCCACCCACCTTCTCGGTCATCCGACCCATGAAGCGTGTGTCAGTTGAGGCTTTCACCTCCAATTGCCCCTCTCATGAGAATCTGCATGGAATCCAAAGGCAAGTGCAACTCCTTGTATGACTCAGACTTCATCACACTTAAACGCAAGTGCAGGGGGGCTGAGAGGAAATTGCGCATTTCATGTACATCCTCTGACAAACTGGCCTACCACCTGCTCCAAAAGCAATACCAGCTCTCTGTCCTCACCAAGAAGACAGCTCATATCCAAGCCCACATCTCTGCCGCATCCAACAACTTGGCTGAACTGTTTAAAATCTGCAAGGAACTAGCCAACCCTGCAGCAGTCTCTATCTCTCCTGTCCCTTCCCAGTCCCTTTGCACAGCACTGGCTTCTCACTTCATCTCCAAAACTCAGGACATCCTGTCCTCACTCTCCTCCTCCACCCTCCCTCCCTCTATTCACTTTCTCTGACCCTTCTGCAGCCACCGCTCCTCTCTCCTTCTCTGCCTTTCCCCTGTTTTCCGCTGACAAGGTTTCTAGACAAGTCCGATCTATGAAAGTCTCATCCAAACAGTTTCACCCCTGTTCCTCCAAAACCATCAATGACCACATTGACTCCCTGGCTCCTGCCCTGGCCGACTTCTGCAACCACTCCTTAACCACTGGAGTCTTCCAATCCCCCCTGAAGCACTCCCTTGTGCACCCTCTTCTTATGAAAACCTCTGCCGACCCCTCCTGCCCAGCTAACTATCACCCAATCTCCATCACTCCCTTCTTGGGCAAACTTCTTGAAAAGCTGGCCATTTACCAGCTCAATCTCCACACTGAATCTGTTGGTTGCGTTCACGACCATCAGTCTGGCTTCAGAGCTGCCAGAAGCACGTAAACTGCTCTCCTGAACATCTGTGAAGACCTGCTCTCTAACCTTGATTCTAAGACTCCTTGTGTCCTCATCTTGCTTGATCTCTCTTCCGCCTTTGACACGATCAACTATGCCACCCTGCTCAAACGTCTCTGTGATAACCTGGGTATAACCAGTCAAGCCCTGGCATGGCTGACTTTTTTCCTCTTGACTGACCCTCTCAGGTCCAACTCGGGTCCTTCCTCTCCGCTATCTTTTTCTCTAGCTGTGGTGTCCCCCAGGAGTCTAACCTCTCTCCCTGGCTGTTTAACCAATACCTGGCACTTCTCGCCCACCGCAGTGCCGCTCTATGCCCCAACTTTCATTGTTATGCAGACGACACTCAGCTAATTTTTAGGCTACCCTCTGCCACCTCCTCCCTGTCTCTCATCATTGACGTATGTCTGCCATCCAGGAGTGGTGTGCACCACTGACCTCTGCCTTAATGCCAGTAAGACTGAGATTCTCCTCATCGGCACACCCACTCCCTCCTTTCCTGCCTCTCTCTGGCCGGCCTCGCCTGGCGCTCTTCCTGCTCCCACTTGCGAGGCTAAGAACCTTGGGGTCATCTTCGACTCCACACTTTCCTTCTCTCCTCACATCTCTGACGTCTCTAAGAAGTTACACTACCAGCTGCAACTCCT
This sequence comes from Ambystoma mexicanum, assembly GCF_040938575.1. Classification (NCBI taxonomy): domain Eukaryota; kingdom Metazoa; phylum Chordata; class Amphibia; order Caudata; family Ambystomatidae; genus Ambystoma; species Ambystoma mexicanum. The sequence continues at coordinate 930,408,325 of NC_090929.1, read as the reverse complement.
CAGAGGTATTTTTCCTTTCCTCTCCTTCCCCCAGAAGATCACTGTCTCCAGAGCTCTAGTTCTCTATAGGCTGGACTATTTCAACAGCCTCTTTCTAAATCTTCCTGCGTCTACTCTCCGCCCTCTCCAACTCATCCAGAACAGGACTGCGAGACTTGTCCTTGGCCTCAATCCCAGGGATCGTATCTCTCCAGGACTGAAATCTCCGAACTGGCACCCAGTGGCTGCGAGGAATAAGTTCAAAACCCTCTGCATTGGGGCCTCAGTACCTTCAGCTCTCTCTTCCTAAAGATCTTCCTTTTCAAGCCCTTCACTCATCTGCCTCCAGCTCCCTCATGGTCAGGTGCTTCTCCAAGCAAGAAGTAGGTGGTAGATCTCTTACCTCAGCTGGGGCCTCCCTCTGTAGCAGCCTCCCTGCCTCCCTGAAACGTGAGGAGAACCATCTCCATTTCCGGAAGCACCTGAAAACCTTTCTCTTTGCTTCTGCTTTTTCTCCTCCTCTCCCCTGCTGACCTCCTGCCTGAAACTGTTCTGGTAACCTGGACACCCTCTAATCTCTCAACTCTGCTGCAAGTTGCACACCTGCACTGCCTTCCTGGCAAACACTGCACTTGGGGACTGTTTTTGTATCCCTACTATCCCACTTCCAGCACTTGACACGTGATGCCTGCACTTACCCCTGCACTTGCCACCTGCTGGCCTTACTTTTGCCATTGTTATTTTTTCTTTTATCCCATGTACATGTACTGCACTGTCCCCTCCCCTTCCCCCCGCACTTTCCCCTTTCCCCCTTCCCATGCACTTGCACAATCTGAATGACACCTGGCCTAGTAGGATTGTCATCTGTCTTCCCTCTTTTCCCCCTCCCTTGCCTTGTCGTGCTTTGAAACACTTGTGTATAGGCACGTTATAAATGCCATATCATATCAATACTTAAGCAGCCAGAAGAACTATCTGCCAGGCTGCTAGTCAGTAGGAGCAAGAGAGAGCTAAAGGAATGAACTGTTTGGGAAGACTGGCTGAGGCTACACCAGCCATATAGTACAATGTCACCACACTGGAAGCCTCTGATCTATCACATCTGACCCAATATCAGATCTGAATGTCCCAACTAGTAGATCCTGACATTGGTCCATTCTCCGGGCCAAGACCATGGGGCATATGTGTCCAGACCTGCCACAGAGGCCATGACGATGCCACATTGCTGAGGGATTGAGAATCTCTGATGCAGACTGGTGCAGTCTTGTACGGCAAATGCCAGGTTTGGATATAGGGTAGTACATCACCCATAGCAATGTTACCAAGCTGTATTGCATTCCCTATTTGACCAGCATGGACGTCTCAGCAGTTATATAATCTATGTGTAGGTTCATCCAAGGTTTTTCTAAACTCGACCATCCATCAACAACTGCCAGCGCTCTTCCAGATTTAGTACCCCGAAGACAGTGGCTCGTCCTGCAGCCTATCTATATCACTTGCAGAGCTCTCCACCCAAGGAGCTCATCTGTATCATCTTCATCGGTCTAGAGCTGAATTGAGGAGTTGTGGCGCACATCCAGGTGGTCACAGACAGATTTACCTGGTAAGAGCCAGTGTTTTGACCAGATCAGTGCACTGCCACAGTTGCCCGTGTGCTGTGCGAGAAATATTATGCACACCACAGGACCAAGTGGCAGTAATGGTAAGTGAGTTTGGCAGTAATTCAGCTACTTTACTGTAGTACTGCCAAAGTAACACCAAACTAGTAATGTGGCCCATATATCTTTGATAACAAATCAAAAATAGTCTAAAAGGAACAAGAGAAACACTGTGTTGATATGCATTGGAGGTGAGGGGTTCTACCACATATTCATGATGAAAATGATTGCATCAAGTCGTTGAGAGAATGTAGTGATACGGTGGCCACGTGTGTCAACAGCTGGGGATTGTGTTGTGACCTGTACCATGAGAGTAGTTAACTATAACTAGGCCAGGACCGGCTGTCCATTACCACAAGATGGTCATGAGGAACACAACTGGGTCACAGTGTACAGGGCATGCAATGCAAGTGTTATTTTTCAGCAAACCAGTTTCCAATATAACACTATGTAGCAAGGAGGGATTGTGTAAACTTGTTATAAAGAAACCTTAAGAGGGGTGACCATTCCTTCAAGGTTTGTACCTTGGAAAACACAATTATTTACATGTATTTGAACTGCCCATGTTTTGCCAAATGGTATCAATCTCTCGGAAGTAGGGGGTAACTTGTTCTTGCGATAAACAATTTGGCCTCTAGAGAAAATAGAGTCAAGTGAAACATTTTTTTTGCTACAGAGTACGGGCATTTTGGTCATCAGTTAGATTTCAATCAGGTTCGTGGATCCCCCCAAAAATGTTATCAATCAAATAGAGTGTTATTAATTACCATATTAACAACACTGAACATTAATGGAACCCGTGTATTACAGAATCAGCCAAAATGGAGGCCTTCTTATGTCATAAGGATTTTCTGCCTGTGCTCATTTGTTACCAATGTGTGTTGGGCAGAGACTTCTTGGGTTGTCACCATTGTGCTTTTGGCTAAAGTTTTTTTTTTTTTCTGAAAGTTAACCGATGACTAAAATCACTGCATGTACGAAAAGTTTTGGACTGCTTTTGAGAAGCACCATCTCTAAAGATATTTTATTCTGTAGATGTATATTTAGTCACGCTTTAAAAAACTGGAATTATTGTTAGCGACTCTTGGGTTTTGACTGCTTCCATGGTGGAAGATTATCTAATAAGAATTTAGGAAAGGAAGCAGATATTGCTTTTTATGTGTTCCACATAGAAAGAAAACACACCATACTGTATGCTGCTATTTGCTTCTGTCTGCCCACCTGCATCTATTCAGACAGGATATTTAGTGTTGCTGTCAGCAATGTCCATGATCAATGAAGGAACCTGCTACTAAAATAATGCTGAGAACTGAAGCTGTTAATGTCACACAAAGCATATTTCACCGATTCCTAGAAATTTAAAATGATCAGAGAGTCGCAGAATGCACTAGGCTCTGAAAATGATGACAGTTGTGTAAAGTACTGCGATAAAACACACATAGTTAAGTCAATTAAATTATGATGTATTGCTCAGGGTGTGATTACAGTCGGACACAGACCAGTTTACTTGTCAGTTGTGTTTATGACTGAGCCCCAACTCTCCCAATGCTGCTTACATGTTGGCACACGGTGCAGGGTAAAGGGCCTGTATTGACACAAGGCCAGATCGCCGATAAAAAGCTGTGCCAGGTGATAGTGTATTATGCTACCAAAATGCGATTATTTAAGGCGTTAGACTAGAGATGCTGCAAAATTACTCTTCAACAAAGATCATTCGAACGAAGCTTCACACGTTAGTGATATTCCTCCGTATTTGAGCATATTGGGACAACTGTGAAGATGTGCCGACAAAGTTAAGTAGCCCTGTGCAGCAAATTTCTCGTTAACAATTTGCCATTTGTAGTCTGCAGTGCTTAAAGAGGCTGACTATAAAGGGCATGCTATTACTTTACGTCAATTTAATTGATAGGATGCAGTTCATGAGTTCATGGACTTCTCCTGAACTCCCCACACAGGTGGTCTGGTGAGAAAAGATGTGAGGAGTACTATGATTTTATATAGAGGTGACCGTAACTCGAGAAGGAAGGGTTAAATGGGTTCTGGCACATCCAACTCTCTCAGGTGTGACAGACAGACCTACTCATAAAGTCAAGTAAAAAGAAGCCAGGCCACATGTGAGCGTTTTTTTCCCGTTATGACTGGCTTTTCTTCCACAGCCATTTCGGCCATAAAACATCAGCAAATGTATTCCAGAGAGTTATTTAATGTTATGATAAAGGTTCGTATACCGCGCACTGTGTGGCTTCTTGGTGCTCTGGTGGATCTGTAAAGCAAGGGGTCCGGGGTGGGGGTGGTAAGTTAGTAGGACTTAACGGGAGAAAGAGCAAGAGAGCTGTGATGTGCTGTTGTCAGCTTCAGTTCGGTTGATACCGTTCACTGAGTGTAGCTGTGATTTTCAGTTAGTAGCTGTCATGTGCTGTTGGGCGGTTTGTTCTGCTGTAGAGTTATGGGATGCGTTTTCTTTCACAATTTCAGATGTGTTTGCAGAAGGGTGAGTTTTTAGAAGGGTTGGTTGGTGGTGGTACCCTTTACCTAGTCCCTTTGTTCTGACTACCTGTGGCACATTTTCCTTCCCTTGTCATACATTCTGGTCTGCTGCAATTTCCACCACTATGGTGTATGCAGAAGTGTGGGTTTTGAGTAGTGTTATTTAGGGGTAGTACCATATCTATCCCCGTGTTCTGACTGTCCCCCAGATCCCTTCCCCTTTAGTACATTTTGATGTGCAGCAAATACCACCCCGAGGGTTCCTCCAGGGGGGTGAATGTGTTCACTTTGACTTTTGGACCATTCGTTCCGAGATCCGGACACCTCTCTCTCCCATCTTTCATCTTAGGCCCTCTGTCAGTGGTCCAATTAAGACAGACCCATCTCCATCCCATGTTGCCCCTTTAGCCCCCTAAAGGGAAGTGTACACCATAGGTCTAAAAAAGACCTATAATGAATACACAAAGCTAGTCAGATATGTATCCTCTGTTGTAGTTGTCAGTTAACTGAGTGCCTGGGTGATATTTGATCAATTCCCATTTTTCCCCCCAAGATATACAAAAAAAAGAATTGAAGTTCTCATACAATGCTCTTTAATACATTTCCAATATACAAATTGAAGATGTTACAGTCTGATATCAGCAGACTTTTTCTTGACAATCCTGATTTGCAATGTTATGCAATGGTTTCCTTGAAAACTGCAATCAGTTGGTGGGTCAGCTCACAACACACTGCTAAAAAATAGGGCACAAGACAGTCTCTTCCACCCTGACCTCCTCTATGTTGTGCTTGTATTCAAGGAGGCTGAAAAAGTATGAACATCGACTACAATAACTGATGGTGTTATAAATCATCAGGCTGCTTATGCTGTCTCCATTTGGGAGAGAGTCTGTGACAACTACTTACTTGTATAGAAGGGTAAATAAACCACAATCCAACCTGAAGCTTGGGAAATGGTGAGATTGATAATTCCGAAAAATACGAACGACAATGTAAATAAAAAACTTTAAAACAAACTAAAAACCTTTACATATTTCCCATACATCCTACTTACAGTTGCTCTTCTTCATGAGACCAGGAAACTGGTTATATTGAGGACTGTGTCAAACACATGCAGGCTATTAAGGCACTTTCATCAAACAACAGCTAATGATTAGAGATGTAAACACACCCTGAATTAATTCATGTGCATCCATTCCTATGCAGTCACCACAATTGTGGGGGTAGTCTGTCCACAAAGCTATACCAAATAAACAGTCTCAACCTACCACATGGGAAAAAAATAAGTGTTCTATAAAATTATACTAGGCAATGGAGGCGCTTGGATGAGATGCCACCTGAACCACAGACAATTGAATTGACAGAAATCTTTCTGTCCCACTGCCAGTAGTTTTCCAACCATTATTTTCATTACCCATTTTGTTTAGCTTCCTTCATAGCATGGGTTAATTAATCATGGTTAGCATGGTATGTGTAGGGTTACATCTACTGCAACACTTGATAGGAGCATGCTATACATGGTATACTCCTCTTCATTAAGGGCACCATCTGTTACCATGACTGCACCATGTCAAATATAATTGCTCTGTATGTATGCTTGGTACATTTTATATAATTGTATTTGGTACTTGCCAGATACTGTTAGAGTGAGTTAAGCAGTTCATAAGGGAGGAGGTGATTTTTACATAAGATCTATTTTTTAACTGTGAAAAGTGGCTCCTAAAGTAAATTATTTTGTTGTATTTTGTGATTTTGTTTGTTACAGGAGAGGCAAGGTAAGGTGGGGGAGGGAAGGGGCACCAGCCACAGAGATGGAGGAGCAGGTGGACAGGGGAAGATGTGGGGCGGGGTCTTAAAGTTAAGGTAGATTGCAGTATTTCTCTTGATCCTTGACCACAGCCTCAAAACCATTTTGAAATTTCTCCCCCCTGCAGATCAGTGCATCGCAGTACAAACATAGTACTGTGACCATTGAAAGATAAGGGTCAACAGCATTATATATGGCATGCAAGGTGGCTGCTGGTATCCTCTGCTCCACAGGAGTACCTTGTGAGGTGGCAGGAGCGGTCAAGGAATATGGGGTAGACGTCATCAACCTGCTTCTCCTTGAGAAAGGAACAGCCTTTCTCAGAGCAATCGGGTGGTTGGATCTGGTGTGGTGGCACATGGAGGTGGTTCCATAGGAGTACAGTCCAGGTTTTCTGTGACTGAGCATGACCCCACACTCATCTCACCATGGCTGCCCAAGCCTTTGGTACTCACCCAACAGTGGTGAAAAACCACCAAGTCCATGACTCACTCATGGAACTGGAGGTAGGCAATTCCTCCACCTCATCTTGCTCTTCCTCTTCATCCTCTTCTGCATCTATGCATCTGTTCCCCTCTCTAGGCCCTTCAGGATGTTGTAGTGGTGGTGGGAAGGAGTATGGATGGCCATAGCAGATGCCATTGATGCAGGTTGCAAGATTTCCAAAGTCATCTTGAAATCTGGTGCTCTCTAAAGTAATGGGTGGGTCCCTTCAGAGGAACCGTCTGCAGACCGCGCAACTGTCTGTGTACTACTGAGCCAGAAATAAGCCTTGGATAGTTCTAAAAAGTTGCCAGAACAACTAAGAATGGCTCTAGGAACTCTGTAAGGGTAAACCTTCAACTTGAAACATCCTAGATTGGCCAACAATGCAGTCTTAAACTGTCCGCATTGCGGTCACATGATGATGACCCCAGACATTGGCAGCGATGGTGGGTGTCCGCGGACACCAATAGGGCAGGAGCCAAAGGGTGCATGCACATGATTGTCCACAAACGGGCACGCTCACCACAGACTAATGAAAAGTGCATCATGGTAGACTGGATATGTCCAGACACGGTGCAATGTCTGCAGACACCCCATTGCGTAAATGGACACCCTGAACAGTCATATAGTCTGCAGACTATTAAATGTTTTTTATAACAACAACATGTATGTCAGAACAATACATAGGATATTTGTAGTGTATAACAAACATGTATTTATGAAAGGGATGGGGTATCAGAATGGGAAACATAAATGGGAGAATTTGAAATTTCTATTCAATGATCATCAGGGGAAAGAGGGAGTGAAGTTTCATCAGAGTCTCTTTCATTTATATGTTGGAAATTTGATGGTTGTTATTGCTGTGGGTAAGGAGTACGGGTACAAAAGGGACAGTAATAATCAACACTTATTATGACATGTTTTACAAGTTCCTTAAAGTTATTACTAAGTTCATCCAATTGTGCAGACACAATTATGATTTCATTATGTACAGTTAGGGATAGAGATTGTCTTTGTAATTCTTGGGATTCTACATAATTACATTGGGGTATTGTATCTTCATGTAAAGTATGTGCTATAAGCAAAGAAGAAATCATAATTTAATTGAGCTCTGTATAAATTGCATTTTTTGTTTATATTGAAAGATGTATTGTTTACTATTAGAGATGTTATCATCGCTCATTTCATCTTTTGGGAAGTTTTCTTCCAACCACTCAAGTGTGCTTGTCATTTATGTGAAAATAAAACAAAATAGCTTTTTGCTTATAAGTAATGTTTACATAATGTATGGTAATATTAGAGAAATGAATGCAGTGTACTTACTATTTTGTAAGAAGCTGTTTTGGAATAAGTGCCGGGTGTATGTGAGTCTGCATGAAGAGTTGTACTGAAGTGGAGATATGAGGTGGACATTTATTTTGGTGCTTGATGCATTTAATTATATTATGGGCTAAATGAAAAAAAATAATGTGTACATTTTCTAATGATAATTCTGTACAAAAAAGTATATTGGGGTTTACTAAATATAAGTAATGTTGTTTTAAGTATATGTGTTTGTTGGTTGAAGGGTAGAACATGTTTTGCTGTCCCTTTGGTCTGGGCTTTGTGAATGCTACCTGATGTCTGTGGACTTTCGTACTGGCCACAGACTATCCGGCTGCTACATTGTAGGTAAGTATGATACAAGGAACTAATTAAGTGTGCACTGGTAAAAACTTATAAATTCAATGAAAAAAACAAAATAATTCTGATGAAAAGTCTATACAAGGGGTTGTATTTACAATGTTTTTAGCAACATACCAGGGATAATTGGGAGTGCTCTCATAAAGTACTTGCTGTATTAAAAAATGTATTCATTTAAATAAAATCATATATTGGAGTGTTCTTGTAAATAAAAGAACAAAATAATATATAGATATAGACAATTGATGCAGTATGCAATTTTTTAATCTGGTAATATTGGTCCGTAAAATAATGAATGCAAGGCTATCAGAATGTTGACTAATGTAAAAGGTGGAATTTATAACTAGCAATACAAGACTTAAAATGCACTTTTGTTTGTACAAACAATACATATGAATATCCACAATGCACAGGAATCTAAGGCACATACAATGAAATGCCTGTAAGGAGGAAAGAAATAACATCACTAGACAATGACAAGAAGATTAGAGTTTATTGTCATGTATACAAATGAATTGTTTTCCTTAGCCCAATGTATCTGCACCATGAGCTGAGGCTATATCTTAAAGAAAGTATCTTAACAACATAGGACAAGCTTAACGTCTAGATATAAGCACCTTTTCAATTATACAATTATTTATGTCATTAAAGAAAAACAACTAGCCTAGACATGTCAGTGAACAAAAACAAGTGGCCAACACATGTGATGGCATCAGTGATGTCATCAGTTACATGAGTGATGTAATCTTTGATGGCCTGAGTGTTAGTCTTAGCAGTGCATGCTGGTGGTGCGAGTTATGATTGATTAGTTTTGCCATAACTGGCACATTTCTGGGGGTTTTCAGTTCTACTTGTAACCAAATACAATCTTTATAATATATCTTGTAATTATTGCTGCACGACTTTTTTATTTTCCCTAGATGGGTTAGGTATTTCTACATAGTGGCTCCTTGAAAAATATAACTAGTCAAATTGGGTTTTTGAAAAAGATGGGAGAGGCATTAATGAGCACATTTGCATAGACTATGTCAATAAATAGCCACTCTGTGCTTTGTGTCAATATGATGGTCGCCTTCAGCATTCAAAATCAATTGCCTCCAATTCTTAGTATGTCAATAAGTGAAGACTTAGAAGACGGTCTATTTTGATGATGCTGCCTTCTAGCTCTGGATTTTTAATTTCGGTATAATTGCAGCACATCTTTACTTAGATTGGTTAGGTATTTTAATACTGCGTGCTTTTGAAATTAATACGGGTCAAAATGGATTTTTGAAAAAGTTCAGATTACCTTGGTATAAGGATTTGAAAGACTCGCTGAAAATACATGAAGGGTTGTACATGTGTGTGTTCTAGGTTGAATGTGTGCCAGAGCATGTCTCTCTTTTGTTTAGTATTGTTGTGGTATATGATAGTATGATAGTGACACCTTTATGTACTAACCTCACAGTGCGAAACAATTTAAAGAAAATGTATTGGTGCGTCCATGATAGGTGATAAAAGGCTGTCACCGCGGGTGTTTTTTTCTTGTGTAATATGAATTGATTTGTTTATCTTAAAAAAATGACCTATTCAACTGTTTTTAACAGATTTCTGGTTGTGTGCAGTGGACCTTTCAACGATGAGACTGGCATATGTAGGCCAGACAGTTTTGTTTACTAACAGTCAGAATATGAACATTGAAAAGGTGCTATATATGTAGAGATTGACCTTCTTGTATGTTATTACATTACTTTCCTTACTGTATGTACTTTCCTTAGGGATTGGTCTCCTCTCATGGTGCACATATATTGAGCAATAAGCAGTCTTCAAACACACAATTCATTTGTATTCATTTGCATACATAATGATGAACATTAATTATGAACTTTAATGTTATTGACATTTTCGGTTCATGTTTCTTTTTTTCTTACTTTACTTTCCCTGTCTATGCCTCTGATTTGTATGCATTGTATACCATCATATGTATTGTTTGTACAAACACAAATATGTAGTAAGTTTTGAATTATTACTATGTATTCCATGTTTAACATCACTTAAAACTCTTGTAAAGCAGCATTCATTATTTTAGTAGCCAAAATGGCCACATTAAACATGCTGATATGATATGATATGATATGATATGATAGTTTATTTATGTAGAGCCAATACACAATGTGCTTCAAAGCGTCTCAATGCAAGGGAGGGAACAAGGGAAAATACAATGACACGCGTGCAGGCCATGAACAGTAAGGATGTGAAATTAACTATCGTACTCGGCCTGACGACATTTCAGATAGTGCAAGAGCTAAGACATAGATAAGGAAGGGAGGGGGAGAGTGGGAAGGAAATGAAAATAAGCAGGCGACTACCATAGTAAGCCTGACAACATTTCTGGTAGAGCCTGAGAAAACAAAAGGTGAGGGAGAGGGGTGCAGAAAGGGAGGGAAGGAACAAAACAAGCGACTGTCGTACTAGACCTGATGACATTTCAGATAGCGCTGGAGGGGCGGGGGGACTAAATAAGGGGAGGGAGTAGGAGACAGGCAAGGTTGCTATCATACTAGGTCCAGGGATAATTCTGATAGAGTAAGTGCATAGAAGAAAGTAAGGGGAAGAGGGGAGGAGATAGGAAAAGGGAGCAAAGGAAAAGAAGTTGGAGGGCTCCTTAAGTAGGGAAAAAGAGCGGCAACCAGGAAGGCACCAGGTGGGTGGTGCTTAGGCCAGGTGACCTAGATACACTTTCACCTGCTCCCCATTTGCAAAGGAAAAGAGGCTGGAGGGCTCCTTGCATTTGGAAAATTAGCAGCAACCAGGAAGGCACCAGGTGAGCTGGGCTTGCTAAGTGGGGAAAAAGAGCGGCAACCAGGAAAGCAACGGGTGGGTGGGACTTAGTCCAGGTGACCAAGATCCACTTGCACCTGCTCCCCATCTGCAAAGGAAAAGAGACTGGAGGGCTCCTTAATTAGGGAAAAACAGCGCCAACCAGGAAGGCAACAGGTGGGCAGGGCTTGCTGGCTACTGTACTTCTATGTGCATGCTGCACCATTACCTATGTGTATGCACGATGAGGTTCCTATATTAACAACACTCGAATATAATATGTTGTTTGTATGAGTGCATTCTTTAATACATGAAGTACATCATGATATTTCTCCTAATCACCCCTGACATCTTTCTACCAACATTGTAATCACAACTGCTCTTAGGAACGTTCTATCACAATTAATTTTATATGTGATCAATTATATTTGTTATGCCATGTTCAATGTCCTGGGTGTTAGTGTTAGCAGTGCACGGTGGATGCCCAAGTTATGGCTGCTTAGCTTACTCTAACTGGTGAATTTCTGGGGGTTTTCAGTTTTAATTGTAACTATAACGTCCCGTTAACAAAGTGTTTTCACTTAATTTTTTTAAAGGTTTTTATTAATGCAACTTAAACATAATGTCCCTTTAACAAAGTTTTTTCACAGAATTTCATGGGTTTTTACCAGTGCACCCTAATTTGCTACAACTTCCTAATATCATACTTACCCCCAATATATCAGCATTTTCGGCCGATTTAGAAAGTGTAAAATTAACACTTTATTTACCTAGTGTCCGGGAACCCTCCTAGTGTTGCTTAAAATTAGCTGAGATTAAATTTAGAATAGTGGGGTGCAAGGGAGAATGACCATCCCTGGCACTGGGCAGTTTCAACTATGTAAATACAACAGATGTCAACCAACCGGTGGAACTCTCCCTTCCCTCGCACACCCTGGTTGTGTACAATAACAACAAACAACTATTTATGTGATCCCCATGTTCGGGACCGGCACAAAACGTTTCGAGAAAGACCTACCGACTCTACAAATCTAGACGTGCACAAGGCAGGCACATGCCTGAAAAATATTGAGGACAAAGACCACTAGACATTGAAGGTCTATTTGAAAGCATGGGGATCAACATACATTATTGGGATGCCCTGCACAAATAAAGCCTTGGAAAAACATCACCGTTATCTATGTACCTTTGACGCTGATCTACAGAGTTCATATAGCCTCTTCAGCCATAGGCACCAGTGAATCCTTACCACACCAAAAGAGAAGAAAACTAGCAGACTACACTGTTCCGTTCTACAAACAAGAACAAAGACAAAAATACCATCCAGATACATACCAGTAGGAAGAGAAATACTGAACAAATGGAATAAAATGCTTCTGATGAATGGAAATAAAGTCCCAAAATGCATAAAGCTAACCTTAAGGACTGCTTTACACAAGGAACTAATTTCTATCACCATATGAAAGTAGAATTACTTGATTTATGCACTTATTTTTGTTAACCAATTGAGCACAAATCGGGATGAAAATTGATGTATGCAAATTCCAATGCATTACGAAATCAGAACCTTTAATTTGTTTTTGTGAATCTAATCTTTTTTAGAACATTTCATTTGTTTGGTGAATCTAATTTTGTTTATGTAAATAACATAATATATAAATAATTATTACTTTTACAAATCTTTTTGTAGTTATTGTACACAACCAGGGTGTGCGAGGGACAGGAGAGTTCCACGAGTTGGTGGACATATGTTGTATCAAATCAACACTCTGCCATTCTCCATCTCTCAGCAACATTTGCAAAACTTCTACGAACTTTTTGCATAGTTTTTTGTTCACTGACGATCGCAAACGTCTGACATCATCGCAGGTATGCGGGCAGTGTCAAGTGACCAAATGCGCACATTGTGAATGGGTGCTTGCGAACGGGTCCATGATACGCGAACTGGTCCATGCTTCGTGAACAGTTTGAAACTGCATTGTCAGCTAATCTAGGAAGTTTCAAGTTGAAAATGTACCCTTGCACAGCTCCTACACCAATTATTGCTGATTGTCCATCTACAAACCAGGAGAGAGCATGTGCTTGTAAGAATATTAGCACAACTCTATTTAACTTCAAAAATGCCATCAGCCTTGGCCATTCCTCCTCTCCAGGAGCCACCACCACCAACACCCCCAGCAACATCAGCTTGAGAGCCTGGACAACAGAAAAAACACATCTTCCCCTGTTCACCTGTCCCTCCATATCTGCGGTTGGTGCCACATACATCATTTCCCTCCACCACCTTACTTCCTGGCCTCTCCTGCAAACATTTTATTTTTCAATTCAAAATCAAAAAACACAAAAAAGGAACCACCTTTCACAGTTAAAAAAATAGAACTAAAATATAAGCTTATAGAGTCCATCTACTTTACATTTACAAGTCGTTAAACTCAATAAGATTCTTCAATATTTTCATTAGGATTTTCTACTATGCTAATGGGAATGTTGGACAATTGTATACAAGAGAAAAAGTAAAAAACCACAGAAAAATGTTCTGTCCCAAATACATTTCTTTAGCATGCAATAAGGACCATAATGCATGGACCTTTATGACTCTCAGCCATCTCCTCAGTCCCATTTTCAATTCATACATCATTAAAAAACCCAGATTGCATGTGCACACCATCACACAAGACAGCCTTTCTACCCTTTTTATTGTTATGTTTGTAACACTCTCTCATTGCCTGGTTTTAAACAGTCGCATATCTATTCACCAATCAATTCCAAAAACTCTATATATGGCACTATCAAAATATTATACTTCCACACACCAACAGCCACTTACCAATGTTCTAGAAACATTTTGAATCTGCATTTCATTTGCTTATCACAAAACATTCTACACAATGCAGCCATAAATGCATATATGCATTGTGCAGTAAAAGAGGTGCATGAATGGTAGGAGTATTGATTGATAAGTGCTGAAAGGAACCCTGAAGAAAAATGCAAAGAAGTGACACGGTGGGAGGCCATTGGCTAACTGCTTGGGCAGAGGACTCAAGGGTGGGGTACACAGCCACCAAGCGGTAGACCCACAAGCACAATGATGATGTACTGGTGTCGACTAGCTATAGGGCTTGGAACCTTTGAGGTTCATGAGGGACCAGGCCACCAGTCTCAGTGGCAGTGGTTTGGGTTAGCAGGGAAGAGATTAAGTGAAACAGGAAGAGAAAAGCAGAGTTTTCAGAAGTTTCCAGAATTTAAGGAAGTCCAGCTCAATTACAAGAGGCGTGGGAAGACTGTTCCAAAGGGAGGCACCGGACAAAGATAGATACATGCCTTCTGCTCTCTGTTTCAAAAAGCGTCGAACAATCAGATAATTGGAGTTAGAAGAGTGCAAGGTTCTAGCAGGGGAGTATCTAGGGAGACAAAGTTGGAGATAGTGTAGCCCCAGGCCCAAGAAAGCCCTGTCAATGATACAGAGGATTTTGATTTTCATCCTTGCAACCACCAGGAGCCAATGTGCACATTTTAGGGGTGCAGCATTACGATCCCTGGGCTTGAGGCCAAGGATAAGTCTTGCAGCCCTATTCTAAATTAGCCGAAGAGGTTGTAGACAACACATGAGAGGTTAAGGAAGAGGCTGTTGCAGTAGTCCAGCCTAGAGAGGACCAGAACTCTAGAGATTATGAGCTTCTTGAGGAATGTGAAGAACGGTAGAATGCCTGCAAAGAGGTGAAGCTGAAAGTAAGCTTTCTTTCCAAGCTTCAAAATGTAAGCAATAAAGGAGAAAGAGGACTTAAAGATGACCCAAAGGTTTTTGCCATAAAAGGATGGTGAGAGTAGAGGGTCCGAAGAGGGTGGCCAGAGGGTAGGATGAAAACAGGGCACAGGTGTCATAATAGGAAAGATCTCTGGCTTGCTTGCATTGAGACAGAGATTGTTAGCCGCACACAAGGCCTGGATGGTGTTCACCCAATCAGGGATAAAACACGAGGAGAAGAAATTAGGGAAGTTTAAGGAAAGCTGTGTGTCATTAACATAACAATTGAGAAAATAAGAAGGATATCAGGTGAGCCAGAAGTTTTTCAGTGAGATGGTGTTACCATGCACAACAAGCAGGTACCTTTGTTAAATATGAAGTTTGTGTTTTCTGCACAGACTTTGACCAGATGAGACTCAATAATGTTTTTCTCTTGGTTATACATGTGAATTGATTCTGGTCTGTAGCAGTGGTGACTGTTTTCTCTTTTATTTTCCTTTCTTATGATCACCTTTGATGTGTGAGATATATTGATGAAAAGGTTCTTTTGTCGTCGTCAATAAATATGAGAAAGAAAAAAAAACACTGACCATACACGAATCAGAAGCATCACTAAAGAACATCAGTGGAAATCCCATGATGAATGTCCAACCATTGTGGTCTAGGGAAAGAAACATATTGGGCCGACAATTGCTGTTACACAAATTGCACTAGACAGGACTTATCACTTATGTTATTGTGGTAGATGGAATGGTTTTATGTGTTTGTATTTATTATAATAAATATGTGTCATATGTGAGGTGATTGTTTTATCTTATCATTTTATTGTGGGTTTTGTTTCTATAGAACTGTTTTACATTCATGCTATTTTTAAAAATGAATATGAATCTGTAATAAAATTGAATCTTTAATTTTATGAACATGCTAGTGTGTCAATTTTTTCAGGACCAAACTATAGCGTTCAAATAAGAATCAGTGACCAGTTTGAGTTGTATGCTGCTTTTCCCTTTCTCTTCTTTTTTCATAAACATTCCTTCGACCCCAGACAGCGAGGTGACGTGGTTTTGGGTCAACCTTTGGTGCTAAGATTACCTCTATTTTATTGGTCATAAACAAATATCACATTTTTTTATTTGAACAGAAATGGCAAACACATTTCAGTGGCTAGAAGAACACTTTCCCAAAGATTAAATGGGTGAAGATAAAACCTCTAATGGTAAACAATTCCTCTATTAAAATTGACAAATATAATTTATGGAGAGCTCTTTGAAATGTTTTCTTCTTTTTTTATAGTGCATAGTTTACATTAAAAAAAAATTACACCACAGATGAATTATACAGAATCCCAACAATCAGGAATACAATCCCAAACCCCAACTGTACAGAATTAAAGAATGATCTTGTCTTTAATAAACTTAGCAATATTTTTAAAGAACTATTAAACGATGTTAAAAATCATTTTATTACAACATGTTTCACTCTCCTACTTGTAGCTATCCCCTTTGCACCCTGCACTCACCCCAAACAAATTCACAAAACTCAAATTCACAAAACATAAATCAAACACGGTTCCCCAGATGATAACTTTATTGAAATTCAAATCTCTCCTGTTTATGTTTCCCCTTCTGATACCCCAACCCTTTCATGAATACATGTACGTTTACTACTATAAATATCTTGTGTATTTTTGTTTAATACATTCTTATATTTTTTATAAAACTCCAATCAATAGTCCGTGAACATCTTGACCATTCAGACGGTCCGTTTGTGTAAAGGGGCATCCGCGGACATGGCACCCTCACCGTGCATGTCCGGTCCGCATTTAAAATGAGTCCACAGACAACAAGCCCATTTGCTAACAGTCCCATATATGCGCTCTGAGTCTTCTGCCAACCGATGTCCATGGACACCCGCTGACACCACGGACACTCCAAAGACATCATCATGCCACGGCACCCGTGCAGCGTGCCAATGTGTCCACATACAGTGTCCCTGACCACAGACGGTTGAAACTGCAGTTTCAACCAATCTAGAATGTTTCAAGTTGAAAGTGTACCCCTCCAGATCTAATAGACCTATTCTTAGTTGATCTATCAAATTTTTCCAAGTTCTATTTTAAACTTGTTAGCCCGCTCACAGTTGCAAGATCCACGAAGGTTCCTCTGAAAGGACCCATCCATTACATTTAGTCGTTCTCAATCTGGCAGACCAGGAGAGAGCCTCTTTACAGAGCTACTTCCAGGAAACCTCCAGAAGGTCAAATGGCATCTGTGATGGCCATCCTACCGTCCCAGGTGCCACCAACACCACATGCAGGGTCTAGACGGGGAACCAGCATCATGATGTGGAGGAGGATGACAAGAAACGGGAAGATGAGGTAGTGGTAGTTCCTACCTCCAGCACCCAGAGAGAATCATGGGTGTGGCAGTTCTTTAAAACTGTTGGGACTATACCAAAGACTCAGACAGCCAAGGTTCAATACATTGAGAGCAGTGTCATATTCAATCACAGACAATCTGGGCAGAACTATTTTGTGACCACCTCCATGTGACACCACAGGTGCTCTAAGAAAGTATATTCCTTTCTCATGGAGAAGTAGGTTATATTTCTCTACCCTATCTTCATTAAGCACTCTTACTACCACACAGTCTATTCCTGTGGCACAGAGGATCCCACCAGCTGCCTTCCATGCCACACAGAACATTGTTCACCCTAACATTTTGAAAAAGTCACAATACTCTGGTTTGTACTGTGACAAACCACTCTGCAGGGGGGAGAAGTTTCAGAGTGCTTTCGAGACTGCAGTCAATGAGCACAAAACACACTGCCACCTACCTTAAATATAAGGCAATCCCAACATCTTCCCCTGTCTACCTTCCCCTCCATATCTGTGGTTGGTGCCCCTTCCCTACCTTCCCTCCTCCACCTTATCTCCTCACCTCTCCTATAAAAAAACAAAAAAACAAAAAAGAGAAAGGCAAAAGAAAAAAGTTCCTTTAGGACCCACCATTCGCAGTTCAAACAACAAACTAAAAATAAAAATCCCAGGACCTTTTGCAGTCTGCATAGTCCGTGGACAGTACGAAAGTCTGACAACATCTGGAACATTCCAGCCAAGGAGTCTGGAAATTAAAATCAATTAACTTGTTTTTCATTGAGAAATGGTGGCTCTTAAAAGAACCTTTTTAAAAAAATGTCTTCAGGGTTTTATATACTACACAAACAAATGTTCTACTGAACTTAATTATTTATTCTAACTTTCAAACAAACTACTCTCTTTTTGTTTTTTATTTACTACAACTATTAAAAAAATCCTTAAAAACATATTTCACGAGTTCACCAAAAACAATTCTGTGCATGTTGTTATATATAAAAGAAAAATCTGATTTCCGACATCCTTCAAAAGCACTGCATCGCCTCGAAAATGATTTACACCATCCAACTTGATATTTGCATTGTTAAAAGATTCCATTCTTAAACCAAATAAAAAAGCACATACACCTTTATTGACATGCTGTCTAGCTTCTTCCATTTTAGAACAGAACAAGTTTGGACATCTCCATATTTGACTTTCATAGATTTAAAAATAAAGAACCTTCGCAGCTGGAAACAGTTCCATTAGACTTTTCAACATGCCCTTCATTGCAAACTGCAAACATCTTGCGCAAACTGTTGCCTCCACAATGCATAATAATAATATCTGGATGTTTACAGTGAGCCGTACTCTCACAGAATGGTAGTTAAGTTGCTAACTTTAATCCACAATCGGCATACCCTGAAACCTCCACTTTCTCCAATAAAATAGTAGCAGAGATGCCATGAGATTCAGTACAAACCTTCAATAAATATATCCAAGAATCAACCACCATCTACACACTCTGCTTCTTCATAGCCATGGCCAGAGCCATCTTCACTACATACAACACATAAAAGACTTGCTATCCTGTACTCCTGTACAATTCAACTCCTCCTCCACAACCACAAAACCTAATTAGCGAGTCACCCAATGTCCTCGTTCCATGCCAGGCTGCCTTAAAAGACCCGGATTGCACATATGGGTCTGTGCACTACTACGGTGTCCGTGGACACCGTTGCACAGGGCAACCCTTCGATCTACACTGGCCACAACCACCACAATAGAATTAATCCATATAACAAGTACAAACAATACACCTTCAAATAACAAGACTCACCCTGAATCTCCCCACTCCCAAAGATATCTATGGACACCAACATTGGGTGCAGACTCAGTGGCACCAGCAACACTTTTATTCACCTATAAAAACAGCTCCATATTAACTTTATTCAAGCCACACCCTTCCTGGGCCCTCTTTCGATGGACAAATAACCCAAAATGTGTTTTCCTCACTTTTTCCTCACCGCACTATCGGCGGACATGGGCGGCTGTCGGCTGATCCAACATGTTGACCGTTCCAAGATATATAACGCAGCTCATGTTTTTTGAACATTCAATAAGCGGGCGAGTATGATGTCTGCAGACATCACACCACTCTCTGATTGGTCCACAGGCGTCCACAGACCCAAATCAGGAAATGACTCTGTGGACCAGACCCAGGTCTCACTCATTTATTTTTACCTACTTTTTAGTCATTTTTTAAAAGAAAATACTAGTCAGATGTACACCAAATTTACAAACACAGGCTTTGGGATCAGGTCTCCACTCTGAGGGCAAATCTGGTAAAAATCCATCTAGCGGTTTGTGCTGTAGGGACTAGCAAACATTGTTTTACATTGCGTCTATGAGGTTTGCCACACATTTTGGGATCCCCCTATAACTTTGCCCCCCTGACAAATCCGCACCAAACATCTCAAAAGCATTCTGAGGGAACTATGTACTTTTTTTGCAAAGTTTGGTGAGGAAGCTTCATCCGGGGGGCAACGTTATAAGCCGCCCAAAAAGTGCTCTGTACCTGTGTTTACAACTTAACCATAACTACAGGGCCACTACCGCAGGCCCTCTAATATATTATAGGGTGGTAACATCTCTGTGTGCTCTGGGGTGAAAGGGAGAGGGCAGGAGGCCATCTGGGAAGTGAGGGGAGCTGGCACATAGGAGGGGGGCACTTGGTGATGGCCTGTGGGACAGAGAAACATGTTGTCCTCCATTTTTGTACAGCTCATTTGGCATTCAGGTCTCCCATTCATGAAGTAACCAGGAAATACTCTGCTTAGCATCAAAGTGTGAAAGTGGTCAGGCCACTAAGGCCTTGTTGCCTAATATATGGGGCCCTCCTTAGAAAGACACTTAGAGAAACATGGCCTCAGGCGGCTGAATCCTTCCTCTCTTTCAAACTAAGCAGGGTCTGTCCCATTTACTGCATGGATGGTAGACAGTTGGTAGTCCTGAATGCTGTGTGTTTTCTTAGTTTTAAATATCTCATAACACACAGCATCTGCATTTTTTCAAAAATAGAACAAATTAAATTTAAAAAAAACACATGTATGCTCAACACTGATGTTATTGTTTGGATTTTCACAAGTTTCATACATAACCTTTTATCATTGAACGTATTCAATTATAGGTTAAGTATGAAATGTATGCCGCAAGAAGCACAAAGCTGTTGTGGCCTCGTGGTTAAGTGCTTAGCCTCAAACTCTGGCAGACCAGAGTTCAAGGGTGTATGTTTTATTTTTATTTAACTAATTTAATTAACTTAAAAGAAAAGCATGTGTCCAATCTGTCTGCCTGTTTGCTAAAATAAAGTGTTAAAAAAAATAAAAGCAACACAAGTGGGTGATAGCAAGGTTTATTGCAGTGCAGTCCTGTCATCTTATTAAACCTGAGGTAATTTAGACGTTGCTGCAATGTCAGCCACATCCAAAGATCCCTCTTGCCAAAATGGCTTTCATGATGAAAAGAGTGCTGAGGCTGAATGGGCATGCCAAATCGGCCTGTGCCAAAAAT
Organism: Ambystoma mexicanum; assembly: GCF_040938575.1. NCBI lineage: Eukaryota > Metazoa > Chordata > Amphibia > Caudata > Ambystomatidae > Ambystoma > Ambystoma mexicanum. The sequence continues at coordinate 930,387,755 of NC_090929.1, read as the reverse complement.
GATGGCTGTGAAAAGGGGTGTTCCGCTTGGAGAACGCTGCTTAACCAATGTGTGAGGTCCTTGGCAAATTATATAATCTCACTCTGCATTGCCTAAAAACCTGCAATCGGAAGGCCATGGCTAGTGGTCTGATAATATTTTAAAATGGACAGTGGGCAAAGACCATGCCAGTGGTCTGGAAGCATTCTAAAAATCTATGGAATAACAAAACTTTTGAAAAACAATGAAGGTGAGAGCAATACTGTAACAAAACCTTTGAAGTTCAAGGAAAAAACATTAGTTGCAGGAACGTTAAGGTGAGATTTTAATGCAAAAAAACCCAGGAAATTAATCGAAATCTACCTTAACTTCACATTCCTGTTGCGCATACTATGACCACAAGGATGAAATCACTAATCACATCACTGATCACATCACTAATTACATTACAACAGTAACTGGCATTAAGCATGGCATTCATCCATGGTCAGTGTGCATGGCCAAATATATTTTAACACATGAATGGGTACTAGTCATGGCCTACAGTTATGGACAGTGATGACAACTTGTGTACACTGAATATTTTAAAACACTAACAAGCCACACACCATAGACTTTGGCCTTTACCAGTGGGTGCAGCTTTCAACAGTGGCCACTGTATATTATACACACTGAACAGGCACTAGCGATGGACATTAGCACAATACTGGCAAGTGGCCACAATCTTTGACTGTGCCCACTATATATTCTAAAATGTAAATGGGCCACTAGCCATATCCTTTGACCTTGATTAGTTTGTACATCTTTTGGCCATGTCCACTATACATTTTAAAATGATAAAATGCAATAAGCAATGGCCTTCGGCTGTGCCCACTGTGTATTACACAACACTAACCAGCTACTAGCTATGGCCTTCGACCATGCCCACTGTACATTATATACACTACCTAGCCGGTAGCCATGATTTTCAAAACAATACGAGCCAGTGGCCATGGCCTTTGGCTGTTCTGACTGTATAATCAGACATATTAAAGGGCACTAGCTATGGCCTTTAGCCCTAGCCACTGACTACAGCTTTCAATGTTGCCCACTGTATATTTTAAAACAGAGGCGGGCTACTAGGCATGGCTTTTAACCATGCACATTGGTATCTTTGAACACTAACCGACCACTAGCTGTGGCCTTTGGTGACCACCACTAGCTGTGGCCTAAACTGTTATTAAGGTAATCAAAGTTTTCATGAGCTAACTTATTAGTGATGTTCTGTCTAATTCCATTATTGATGCAATCAGTTATATTCAATGCAATTAGTGTTGTCACCAGTGATGGCATCAGTGATGTGATGTGTGATGTCACCATTGTGGTCATATGGCTGCTCTACAGGGGGTGTGAAGTTAAGGAGGCTTTAGCTGAATTTCAGGGGTTTTGTTGCGTTAGGTTCTCGCCTTAACGTCCCTGCAACTAAAACACTTTTGTAATTAGTGATGTATAAAAATGCATGTTTCATAAAAGAAAGTAAATCAGATAAAATAGATTTTTAGACCATTTTTAATGGGCACTCAGTGTGTACCAGTTTAATATATTGACAGTACAAGTATACTTCCTAAAATAACCCATTCCAATCTTTAGCTGCTTATGCAGTCCTCATTTTTTCTCTCCAACCTGGGACTTGTACTACAACTTTTAAATGGAAAAAGTGGAACTACAAGTCCCATAACGCAAAACAAATATCTACTGCTACATAAACACCTACAGATTACAATGCATCATGTTGACAGGTATGCATATACTCCTAACCTATTACACTTCCCCACACCAACTGCCATTTAAAAGTCTACTACAAATCTATTCCACCAACTGTTCTTAATTTTTACAAAACATTATGCATGTCTTAACTTTCCTGAAAATGCTCCTAAAAACAAACATCCTGCAATTTAATTAACTGTTTTTTCCCAACAACTCATCCTAACTTCATAAATAATGTAATTAGAGCAGCAACATTTCACTATATATTACCGCAGACTACTCTTTTCAAACCAACATTTTTTTTCACTCTAGCCATTATATTGAACCATTCACACTCTTCCTATTCCCATTTTAACATCACCATTGCAACACCCCCTCGTTTCCTTAAAACAGCACAATGTTCCTAAGGATTCAATCACACCACCACTCCCTTACTCACTAACCAAACTCCATCAGTTGTCTGCAGACTCTTACTCTCACAACCTTCCAAACCACACCTAATATACCACATGAGAATCAAATAGCATAGTATTTAGCTCCCCAATCACACCCCCGCACCCATGCAAAATATATGCATATAAATTGTACAACTTTCAAAACCAATCTTTCTCATTTCCCAACAGACACAGCATAATGCCTACTAAACAGTAACTCCATAGAAAATAAAGAACATATAGAGCAGATAAGAATGAAACCAAACTATAAAGTCATCCACATCTAAAACAATGTTTTGAAAACATTAAAACAAAAGAGTTTGTAACCTCACTCAACAAAACTAAACCAGCCATGTCTAAAAAGTAAAACAAATATGTACAAAGAATAGGAGACCTACTAACAAACCAAACACTGTATCTACCAGTGTCAACATTGTAACAGTAAAGCAATCCAACAAATGTATCTTACAAAAAATGTTCCACCGTAGAGTTTTTCACAATCTTATAAAAACAACTGAAAAATCACAATCTACCCTTAAAAACTACTTCAGGAGACTAATACTGGAAACTCTAATTGACAGTGCTTTTCTGCTAAAGAGAAAATTGATTTAAACAGAATGAAACCACCAAGTAAATTAATCAATAAATTACAAAACATACTTCTAAACATGTGCAGTGTCTATATAGAGACCTTTTCAAACTTCTGTGATGGTGAATGGATTCACAGAAGCAGCACAGAACCATATTTCAGTGAAGAAGCTTATAAACAGGAATAACAAAAAACAATTGCCATAGACAATAAAGGCAGACAGTGTGAAATTGTAGAAGACACCATTAAGGCAAAATAAATCTATATAGAAACAATTTTCCCAACAAACTTTCAACCAAATCCTCTTTTCTCCCGAACAAACCATCCAATGTACAAATGGACTTGCAGTGCAATGTATAACGTATGGCAAACAGTCCTTTCAATCTTTACAAAAATTTCTCAAACACTATGTGATACAAAAAGACAAAAGTAGAATGAAAACTTTAAAAACCATGGACTCCTAGCCAGTGCGCAGCCACATTGGACTTCAAGGACATTCATTAGCCTACATTTTAGGAACTGCTAGCAAAAGCACCTTCCACCACTTCACAATCTTATCAACACACCATTCTGCTATACAGAATCATGTGCATAGATTATACTATGCAAAAAGTCCTGCTCAAGAACTGTAACATTTAAATAGAATTCTCATACATGAAACAGCTGAAGAACTGCTTCAAGAAATAGAGCACACCCAAAGTAAATACTTTGGTACTGAAGTTGACCTAGAAAATTCTGTACATTTAGAAAACATTACTGAAAACCTCATAAACACTAACGTCCTAACAAAGACACACAAAAAAGAAATAGCGAAGCTTCAAAACACATCAGCTGAAACACCAGACCAACTATGTGTCTGTTGTTGCAGACCTTTTTATAAAAAGAGCACAAACATGGTAGATATTGCCTACAAAATAGTGGACAATGAGGAATCCCAATTAGCTTTATATCTATCAGCAGAAACTAAATACAAAATAACTGACCCCTCAATAGTTTGCTTGTACTGCAACACAAAGCTTGATAATAACCAAATCACGTGTTATCACTAATAACTTTGAAATATTCCCACTTCTAAAAACTCTCCAACAGCTTAACTTCTATGATAGCATCATAATCCAAACAGTACACCCTTTTCAAGCTATAATACGCCTTCAACTGAAATGAGTCAAATTACCTTCATACGAGTTACTAAAGGGCATCCTTGGAAAATTAGTATATTTGCCACTAAATCTCAAAGAAAACGTAGAAACTCTAGGAGTACCGAGAACAATAGATCAATCTTTGATTGTTCTATTTAATGGTGTACCAACAAAAGAAAAAACAATTTGACAACAACTACTCAACGTAAATAAATTTAGACAAGCCCTACAATATCTAAAAGAAAACCAATGAATACCACAAAGATATACACATAGAGGAACACTTAAGCAAAACCACCCGAATAATTCAAGACTCAACAGCAACTGGCCAATTTGAATGTGTAGATCCCGTTACTGCAACCAACATTTTAAACCAGTATACAATTCACGCACTACACTCCAAAGACACCATTGATGATGCATTAGAAACATATCAAATGCATCAAGCCAAACAATGCTGAAAGAGCATATGAGAAAAACGTTTAGAAGAATGTTAATTTCCTCTAGTCTTTCGTACAGGAAAGGGAGGAAGAAGATGAGATGAAAGGTCCACGCAAATTAGTGCATCAGAATAACGCTGTTTAAGAATGTATTCTGAAGACCCCAGATTCAGATAAAATGTCAAATTCCTGTTCCACCTCCTCTACGAAAGTGACCTAGATATGCTATGTAATGGAGTTGCACACACGTTAAAAACAGGCTCTACCTTTTAAACATATCCCCTAACCAACTACTTAAAAAAATGAAAGACAAAGATGAAGTTTTTAAGTCAACTATCACAAATCTCTTTTCAAATATGCGTGGTACAAAAGAATGCTGGTTCCAACATCACACTGATGTACGTTGTATGCTAAGGAACCTAGGCCCACCCACACGGTTTGTTACTTTAAGTTGTGCATAGTATGGATGGGAAGACTTGCATGAATTCTCATGCACGGCAAACCAAAATAAAGATGGACTACATATACAAACACCAGGAGAACTCTGTTGTCATGACCCTGTCAATGTATCAAGCTACTTTCACCATCACTTACCTCCACATGGAGAAGTGCAACACTTCTTTTGGGGAAAAGAATATCAATCTAGAGGAGCACCACACATCCACATGCTTTTGTAGATACAAGATGCTCCTAAATTTGACCATGATAGTGATGCCACTGTTTTACAGGTTATTGAAAAATACATTACCTACAACATCCCTTCAGAAACCGCACATAGAAAGCTACATACACAAATCATATGCTTCCAAAAACATAAGTGTTGTAAATACTGCCTATGTAGATATAACAACAAAGAAAATAATGTACCAAATGTCACTTTGGCTTCCTTAGACCAGTTTTCACAAAAAGAGAAGCACATAGCTTGATGTCTTCTATTAGAAACAGCGTAAAACGCAAATCCCCTAAAAACACATACATAATTAAAAGGGGCAAATCATCCCAAGTACATCATTGATTACAAAGCAATCATTGCCCTCTTGTGTAATGCAAACATAGACATACAATACATTGCAGACATTTCCACTGCACTTCCAAGATATGTCACAGCTGAGAAAACAAAGCTAAAAGAACCCTGTGATGACATATCATCTGACAAAACATTGTAACAAAGTTTGTACAGCTTCGTTAACAAAATGCTTTCCCATAGAGAATGCAGGTGCTATGAAGCTACAGAACGATTAACATATATCTTATATGGCAAATCTGACCACATTGTCTGGTTGAACTTTGGTCCAGCTTCATCCCAAAACAGAGTACTAAAATCCTACCAAGAGATTGAAAACATACCCACAAACGATCCCAACAGCCATGACATTTAAAAAAACTATTTAATTGACACATACTACCCAAAAAGAAGTACTGCTTTAGAAAACATATGTCTGTATGATATTGCCCAAAACTACACATACAAAAACCATCTGACACCAATTGAGACACCTGGCAAATATTCATTCTGAACCTGTGAAGGATGTCTAGTGATACTAACAAAACTCATATATAAATAATCATATAAAAATCCACCACATAGAGAACTGTATTACATGGTCATACTCCACCTTTTTAAACCTTGGAGAAAAAAAAAAACAATTATTAGGTGACTATGATTCATTTGAAGCTTCATTCAAAGCAAGTGAAAGCAGTATAACAAATGACAATTTCAAACAATACAAATAAATGTTGGACAATGAACGGCAACAAGAGGATGAACTTGAAGCTCAACTAGATAAAGATTCTTCTAAGGGCAGTCAATCTTCCCTTACAGGAAGCCAAGAACGACTTGGAGAACCACTCATTCTAAATGAAGCTGAAATAGCCATGACTGAGGTACAAAATACCATGTATCATTGTAAACAATCCGAGGAAGGCGTGTCAGTGCTCGAATCACAGTTAAATGATTAACAACTCACCATTTATCTAGAATTCACTCAAGAAATTGAACATGGTTTTAAACATGAAACTAAAATGTATTGCTGTAAAACGTGTAAACCTCTGCTCCTGCTTGTAAGTGGTGAAGCTGGTTCTGGAAAAACATTCTTAATTAAAATAATGAGCACAGTTCTACAAAACTTAATAAACAGCAACCTTTTGGCTGTAGTATCAGCCCCCACAGGTTTTGCTGCCTACAACATAGAAGGTGTAGCTTTACACCGACTACTGCTCCTCCATGTGGAACACCAAAACACAGTAGAATACTACATATTATCGGCAGAAGCTGCTACTGAAGTACACAGAATTCTGAAACAAATGAAAGTGCTCCTGAAAGATGAAGTAAGCATGATTTCCAACCTCCTGTTGGCTTTAATTCATCTCTGAATGCAAGAAGACCTAAAAACCAACTACGAAGTAGTGTTTGGAGGAAAACATGTTATTGTTTTCAAAGACCTCCTACAGTTAACACCAGAAAAAAGTCAACCTATTTTCAAAACATTAGGACACAAACAATGCTGCAATACACTCAGCAGCATTGGAAATGTAATTCTCTGCCAACATTTTCACTACAGAGAACTAACTCAAAACATATGCCAGTCTGCAGACCTTACCTATGCTAACATTTTAAAAAGCATTAGAACTGGTCTGCTTACTAAAGATGCAAAATCCATCTTAAATAGTAGACTAACCCATGAGCTATTTGGCCAAAACACATCTGCTCCTGATGTCATGTCATTATAAAAAGGGTGGCAAAGATTCTCCAGCCAACTACCGCCCCATTTCTCATATGGACGGGGTTGGTAAACTCCTTGGAAATGAACACTTAAACTACTGCAAGAGTGGGTGGATCACGAAAATGTGATTACCTACTTTCAGTTGGGTTTAAGGACTAACAGGTGCACAATAGATCATTGTTTTCTGTTCTTTATGATTATTGCCAAATACACTATGTTAAAGAAAATATATCTTTATTCGCTCTTCTTGGACCTAAAAACGACATTTGACACCATTTCAAAAGAGCAACTGTGGGGTATTTTGCTGAAACGTAACGTCCCGTCTGACCTGGTTGCCATTGCAGGTTCACTACATTCTGCTAACACAGCTACTGTCAGATGGGGGTTGGGAGGCGAGCAGACACAGGAGTTTGGGATAAATGTTGGAGTAAGGCAAGGTTGTACCCTGGCCCCCATTCTATTCAACAGTTATATATAAGGAATCATTGACAAACTGATGAGCGGGTGCCAGAACTGCAACAGGATGGATAAAGATAAATATCCCGCTCTTTTCTATGTCATTGACACAGTCTTCCTGGCTACAACACCCCAGGGCCTGAAGTGTGCCCTGACATTTTTGGAAGTAAATGCTCAGATTTGCAGTTATCCCTAAATAATGCAAAATGCAGAGTGCTGGTCTTTAGGCCACTGTATGCAAACATAGATTATTAAGGTTGCATACATGTGATGACATTATTGAACAAGTCACTCACTTCGATTACCTTGGAGTGCAGTTTGAGGACTCTGGTAGCTGGGAGCCACAGGTAACAAAATCAGCTCTATCCCTAAAAAAATGAATACTGTGGTGGAATTATGTCTTTCTTCACGAAACACGGTAGAGGTGCAATTTCCCCTGCCTTGGAACTTTACAATAAACAAGCGGTACTAGCATCCATATATGGCTCGGAACTATGGGGACATACTAACACGGTTAGCTGTCTGTATGTAAACATGCATTCCTAAAGAAACTTACTCCTGCCTGTGTCAGCTCCAACCACTCTGGTTCATTTAGAACTCAATAATAGCAGGGTCTTTGCACAGATCTCTCTCCGACCCATAATGTTCTGGGCCAGGGTTTGAAATGTTAAGGGGCTAGAGGCATATAGGAATGCTCTGTCCCACATTATTAGCTTTGAAGGGGGGAAAAGCCTAAAGTGGTATGTGCATGTGAAGGAAAGTCTCCTTAACTTGGTCAGGTATAGGATTTGAATACCCTGAGAATAAGGTTAAAATGCTTATGTATGAAGAACTTATAAAAGCTTTTTATTGTATAATAATTCAAAATAAGCTAAACTTTTACAATATTTAAAATTATTAAGACTTAACACAAGGCATGCATTTTAACTCACACATCTCAAATAATACAAATCCAACACTTTAAAAGAATATGCGTACAACTTAAAATAATAAAACACATCACATTAAAAGAAAAAGGGACAGAAGAACCAAATCGTTATTTAGCAATTGCCCAATAAACCACATGGAGGCCCCACTGTTTACTTTTACCCGGACAAACCACTGGGCAGGATTATCCCAATATAACTCTTTACATCAAATGCACTAAACCAGCAATAACTTAACAGTCGTCCAGGCCCTAAAGAGGGCCAGTACTGCTGAAATTGAAGTAGTGTTAACACAGAATGCCCAGAACTCGTCACTTTTAATAATATCTAAATTGTGTACAAGATGTCCCAAAGAAACCATGTACAGGGAACCAAGTCTTGGGCATTCCGTTAGCACATGCTTTGCTGTCTCAGAGTTGGTAACAATTTTGAAAATCCTGCAATATCTGACTTTGCAGGGGATCTTTTTCCATAAACCACAAATAGAGAACACCGGCAATTGGTTTGTACACAGCCGCAGATATAAATGTCAGACTTGCGGGTCGGGACAGTGTGTGAGGTAGCACTCAGTTATCATGTACCCATGTACCACAAGCGCAACAAGCGTAACACTCATATGGCTTTTCAAAGTACTAAGGTGGTTATTATTACATACCCAGTCGTGATTCTGTATTCTGTGTTTAAAGATGCCTTTCAAGGTTTCAAAGTTGGCACAGAGATCATAATTCGGTTGCCATCCCACCTCCTCACTGAGCTCTAGAGACAATAGAACATGGGCAGAATTATTATTGTCACCCGGTTTGAGCTCATAGCTCGCTCCCAAAATACTCAAAACAGAGCAGGCAAGGGAGGTTGTGGATTTAAGTATCAGACAACCTCTTAGGATTAGCAACTGGGCTCTAAGAGATGTAAGTCCTAGTTCCAAATAGATATATTCAACAGAAGTTGATTTGGGTAAACCTAATACAGATCTCCATAATCTAGCCTCCAACCATTCAGCCATTTCAGATCTTTCATCTCTAGGGCCTGGAGCCCTTACAATACTGTTGGGCATAATCACTGCTTATAGAGTGCTTTAACCCCTGTTCATGTGACCCCTGAGTGTTCCTTGATGAATTTCCTGCAAACCCCTGTTATTTGCCTGGCCCTACGTACCTTAGTTGCTATAATGTCAGTATATCCATGAGTCCCAGAGATCTCCAAACCCAGATTTTTTTATTCATCTACGTACTCAATGGTCCCGATTGAGTTTGACTGCTTCACCCTACAGATCTTCTTGGAGGGTACTAACATCCCCTTGGTCTTATCAAGGTTAATTGATCATTTAAATTCAACAGCTTAAGCGGCCAATTCCTCCAACATCACCTTCAGACCCTTAACTATATGATCAAAAAGTGCCAGGTGGTCCGCGTATAACATACTGCCGATACTGATGTTTTCAATCTTCTGGGAACAACTATGGTCAGTCAATAAATCTGGCAGATATTAAAGAGTAGCGGGACCAGCATACACCCCTGCCTCACCACATGTTAATGTGTATTTCATCAGACAGGGTCCCTTCATCACTCAATCTGATCCTGGAAGTGTTATCCTCGTGCAATGCCCTGATGACCTCCAAAAGCCAGCTGGGACACCCCCACTGCTGTAGCTTTCCCCACAACAGACCCCGGTCCACCTGATCAAAAGTCAATCGAAATTCGACAAAACAAAGGGCCTGCCGCAGTTCTAGCCTGGGTAATTAATGTGTCCAAAACTCAAAGAATATGGACCATACCTGATCCAGGTCTATACCCAGTCTGGCATAGATGGAGAATGTTGGCTTCACTAACCCAGGCTTGTAGGTGTTCCAGCACGTAGGTAGCGAACACCTAAACAGTTACATTGAGTATTTTTATTTATTTATTTATTTATTTATTTATTTATTTATTGCATTTATTACTCGCCCAAACCCTTGGGTACCACGGCGATGTTACAGACAGCTTGGTTAAAACATTTCTTAGAAATTGCCAATCGGGCGCAGTGCATGTGAATACAAAATAATCATACACGAAGACATTTAATGCAGGGCTTCAGTACAGTGATATTTCCTGAAGCATGGAAGGGGATTTTAGTCTTGGTTAAATAGCCACGTTTTCAGGGATTCCTTGAAGCCTGAGAACGTTTGCTCATTTTTGATGGGGAGGGGAAGAGTGTTCCAATATGTGGGTGCGAGGTATTGGAAACTACTGCCTCCTGCCTTGGTTGTCTTGTAGCGGGGGATGGCTAGGAGTAGTTGACTGTTAGATCTGAGGGGCCTCTTTGATACTTTTTTGGTGATGGCGTGGTTGAGGTAGATGGGGACACAAGAGTGGATGCATTTGAATGTGACGCACAGGGCTTTGAATGTGACCCTGGCTTTGATGGGGAGCCAGTGATGGTTTCTTCTAATATTTGAGATGTGATCTGACTTCCTTAATCCAAGGGCCGCCCGAAGGGCTTTATTTTGAATAAGCTGTAGTTTGTTTAGATTGGCTTTTGAGGTACCCAGGTAGAGTACGTTGCAGTAGTCGAGCCTGGATAAGATTAAAGCTCTTGCCAGCGTGATACAGTTGGTGGGTGTCAAGAATTGGCGACTGAGAGCAATAAGTTTTGCGGTGTAGGAGGTAGAGGAAGAGAGGGCGTTAATGTGCTTGGTCATGGTGAGGTTGGCATCTAGGTAGACACCTAGTGTTTTTACTTGTTTGAGTACTGATATGTTTGTGCCATCGATGTTGATGGATGAGTAATCAGCATGTAATGCTTCTATTTTGGATTGGGAGCCCACAATGAGAACCTCAGTCTTCTCATCATTGAGACAGAGGCTATTTAGTGCCATCCAATTTTGGATTATGGCATATATTTTGTTGATAGTGTCGGTGTCTTGAGTGTAGTCTCCGGATAAAGGGGTGAGGATCTGGGTGTCGTCTGCAAAGTTGGTGTAGATGACACCCATGTCGTCTAGTGCTGAGAAGAGGAGTTTAGTGTATGCATTGTATAATGTTGGTGCGAGACAGGAACCTTGGGGGACACCAATGGGTGGTATGATGGGGTTGGCGGCTTCTTTACCTATGGCGACCCTGGAGGTGCGGTCAGCAAGAAAAGATTTGATCCAGGTAGTAACTTTGGTGGAGAAGTTGAAGTCTTTCGCTAGTGTGGCGCACAGTTTATTATGGTCTACTAAATGAAACGCTGCGGAGAGATCGAGTAGGAGGAGGATGCAGAGTTTTCCTGAGTCTGATGGTATCCATCTGGATTTTGAAATCAAGGAGTGCCGTTTCTGTGCTATGGTTGGGGCGGAAGCCTGATTGCCTCGTGCCAAGGAGGTGGTTTTGTTCAAGGTGAGTTTGGACTTGGTTGTATGCTAATTTATCCAATATTTTGAGGAGAAATGGGACAGTTGTTATTGGCCTGTAATTAGTGGGCACAGTAGGGTCTCGGGTAGGTTTTTTCAGGAGAGGGGTGACCCAGGCTTCTTTGATGCTAGCTGGTACTAGGTTAGTATTGAAGGATGCGTTCACGAAGTTGGTGATAATGGGGGTGAGGGTGTGGGCGCAGGATTTGACTACTGATGCGGGGACAGAATCTCCTTTGCAGTTGGAGGCTTTAAGTTTGGCGATGGTGTCAAACACTACATTTTGGGATACTGGTGTGAAGTGGAATGGGGAGCTGGTGAATTCCTGATGTGGTCGATTTAGATTAAGGAGGGCAGGTTTGTTGGCTAGTGATTGTTTTTTGGATGTGATTTTTATTTGGAGTAGTTCAATTTTGGCTGTTAGTGCGTCTTGAATAGTGGTGCACCATTCCTTGCTGGGGATGGTTGGGTTATGGCTGAGTAACAACAAAAGCCTATAATTGTCTGGAACCAAACGTTCCCCAGCCTTAAAGACCAGAACCAGAATAGCCTTCTTTCAGGAATCATGGATGCTTTTATCCTGGCATACCTTAATAAACAGAGGGTGTAAGACATTGGGCCATAAAATGGGATCATTTTCAGAACAGCAGAGGAAATACCATGCGGCCTGGCACTCTACAATGCTTTACAGCAAGTAAATGACTACCAATGTTATTTCAGGTAAAGTTAATAGGCCAGCTGAGATCGAACTGTTCAATCAGGGGGTTAGGATCCATAACTGTAAGCATTTTATTCTCAATGTGGGCAATCCAAACCCCTACTGCAATGGGGTTCAGGATTGGGGAGCCCGTTGGTTTCTGGGCACTCAACGGGAAAAACAGGGTCTGAATCCAATGCTCCCAGTTCTCCAGCTTCCCTTCTCAGGTTCTTCTTCTCACCCAATTATGAAATTGGGTCTACAGTCAAGATCTCAGATTTGTTACCATACTGGGGGAAACATTTGAGACTCGGACAGCACGTAATTTTCTCCTAAGTAATCTTTTTGACATGTTAATCTCGGGTCCATACCCATGTTTATGTAACTTCTGTGATGTGGTCAGAGGCTTGGACTTATGTTTGCCTGTGCAGTTAGAAAGGAATATAAGCCAAACTTTGATGTTATTAGGAGTACATGCATACAGGTTTAGCCTATAATCGCTAAACTCCTTTCTTAGCATTTCACAGGCCTTACTAACATTTCTGTCCGACTATTGGGGTCAATGGCCCTCATTACGATACTGGCGCTAAACCATGGCGCTAATAGCACCATGGTTGGTGCCGGTATCGTAACGAGTCCGCCAATGTTCAATGGGGAATTACCACCCCATTCCACGGTTGGCGGGGCGGTAATTCCCCATTGAACATTGGCCCTTCCCCATTCCCATTTTTGCCCCATAGGGCTCATCGAGTTCAGGTCATTCACTGGTACACTTACACCAGAGCCACCAATCACCCCACCAGAGCACATCTGGTAACATACCCGCAATAAAACGTTGTTGCCTATCTCTCTGACAAGTGGAGACAATTGTGGCTCCCAAGGGGCCGGCACCTGCTGATCTATTATGTCTGGCACTGTCTTTATGGAGGTCAGTCAAGGTTCAGGTGGTTTTAGCTCTCTTTGAGAGGATGTACTTAGTGATCGGACCCTTAGCGGGAAGGGGAGTGGTTCCCCCCTTCTCAACACAATCCCTTCTTCTCCAATCATCAGTTTTAGCTTGCAGGCTGTCGGCTGGTGTAGGCAAACTTGTCTTTTATTCCAATAGGGTTTATTTGTTTGTTAGTTTTTAGATTTGTGCAGATTGCACATGTGCTGTTTATATGGGGCCTTTCCAGGCATGATTGACTCCTCACTTAATGGAATCAGGGAAGTACGGTTTGCACATCGTTCAGTGCAAACACTACAAAACGCAAAGCTCAAAAACCAACTATTTGAGCTAGCTAGCTCAGCAGAACCTAAATCAAAGGGTATAACACTACACAGTCTCTAGGTTATCAGGTTATCAGCAGCAGGTGGAGCCACAAACGCCCCCCTCACCGGTGCAGCACTAAAATAGCTGCACTAAAATAACTGGTCAGGTGGGCCTTCACCTCCCAGCCCGGCCCCTCGCAACAGGCGAACAGGTTGTAGATTAGACTTTGCCCTTTGGGCTTTGGGTCACTGAGCTCTTATCAAACTGGGACAGCCTTTATAAAGCTGTCCGCATATACCCCAGCTCCCAAGTCAGTTGGCAACAGTCAGGGCAAACAGAACAGCGCATATAACAAGGGCAATGTATACAATAAGTATACAGTTTATAGAGGATGCAAGCTGCAAGCTACAAGTAATGAGACTCTGTACCGTCTGGCTCACCGCTCCAAATTCTGGCTCAGGAACTGGCTCTCCAGCTTTCCAGCTCTCAAGCTCCTCTGAGGCTCCTCTCCATTCGTCCCTGCTCTCAACATGTGGCAGGGGACTTGCGGTTTTCCCTTTAGCATTAGAGGGCTCTAGTAGCTTCAGCAACTCTGAGGAAAGGACCCAAAGGACAGAGACGTCCCGCACTCCACGTAACACATAATGCATGTCAAGTCGCACTGATTCGCATTACACTATTACAGCCACTTCTGACACACCCTTGTGCTGTAAAGTGTTAATTTAGTAAGAACTTATAGGCCCTCATTACAACACCCGCGGTAACCAATGGCGCTATTAGCACCATGGTTGCTGCCGGTATTGTAACGAGTCCGCCAATGGTAAATGGGGAAATACCGCCCCATTCCAAGGTTGGCAGGGCGGTAATTCCCCATTTACAATTGGCCCTTCCCCATTCCCATTTTTGCCCCATAGGGCTCAATGGGACTGGGGAAGGCAGTAATTGCAGTACCGCAAATTGCGGTACCGTAATTACCTCGGAAGTCCCTTTGCGGGTGCCTACTTTAACGGCTGGTCCAGACCAGCCGTTAAGGTCGTGAGCCGCAAAAGGACCTCGTAATCTGACGTTAAGGGTTTAACGGCGCCAACACCTTTTACGGCGCTGTTAAACCCTTAACGCCAGGGTCGTAATGACCCCCATAGTCAATTCCACAAAACTGAAATTTGGAGTGGAATATACTGAGACCACAGTAGAATTAGGGTGTAAGGTTTATATTGACACCATTATCTCGCCTCTTGAGAAAACTCTCTGATTCCGGCTTGTATTTCTACCATTAGCCTGTACAAATAAGAGGTGGCAGGGGAGTCAATATGACCTCTGCCCAATGTGTGGATCTGGCATAGAAAACATTCTACACTTTTTAATAACCTGTAAAAAATATGACAGTTTGGGTCGTAAGTAGCTGCGAGCTATCTGAAATAATGCTGGTATTTGCCATTCTATGCCTGCCATAAGATATCTAAGAGAATGTTTGCTCCCTTAGGTGGTATTTGGCACTGTGCGTTTCATACACAGGGCATGGCTGTTGAGAGGCAGGATCATCAAGTATGGCCCTGGTAATACGGAGATTGATGAATAGTGGCCAGAAGCTGCGAGCATTGCTCACCTTGACTACTATTGAATCAATCTTCTGTTAGCTACACAGCCTTGCACTCAACCAGTACTATATGCATTTTATTTGGTAATGCAGTGATGTTTAAACACATTAATTACCAACATTTTTCTCTTTACTTGCTGTTAAATCTGGATGCTTAGTGTGCAATATGTAATTTCCTTGCACTGATTGACCTGCAACGTTGCGCTCCCTCCCCTCTATGGCACAAATACTGGGTATCATCCAGGCTTTATATATGTATGAATTGTCTTTTTTAGAACTTGAAGGTTAAAAACCGAATAAAAGTATGTTTTAAAAAAAAATAATAGATAAAATAATTTAAAAATAAATAAATACATACATGTCCAGACATTATAGCTGTGCATTGTGGAGGGAACAGTTTGGGGTATGTGACTGGAATGTATTTGCAGTTTGCCCTGAATTATTTCCTGCTGTAAAGATTTTTTTTTTTTTGCAAATGAACCAGAGGCCATCATGGAGAATCGCAGCTTCTTTTGAATAAATCTGTATCTGCTTTTTTATGTGCTACAGGAATGTCATCTCTTAAGAATGACAATATAAGGTATTTTGGATGTGAATATTTTTCATGAAAATGGAGTTTATTTCACAAATGTCAGAAATGTGATTTTTCATTACAATGTTGGGAATGCATTGAGACAGCTCTGTAAGAAAATTGTACTACTGTACATAAAAGCAAGATAAAGAAAAAAAAGGATTTCTTAAGAAACCCACAAAAGCTATAAAAAAGGCTCTTTTGGAGCCAGCACTTAAGAATAAATAACTGAAATTGAGTTAAAATGTTCCCACCCATTTGGTTGGCCGTGGCATCCGTGGACAATGTAGTTGTCAGTGGGCATCGGGGGATTAGCTAATCAGGATTTGTCGGTGTGGAGTACAGGAAGAGAGAATAGCAGGAGTTTTGTTTGGTGAGTGCATTGAAGATGACTATGGCTACATCTTTGAGGAGTCAGAGTGTATGGATGTTGGGGACTGTTCGATCCATTGGCTGAAGGTCTATTTTGAGCACTGTGGATTGGCTGAAAATCTTGGCTTCAATGAATTTGAAGAGTCATGGTATGGATTGCAAGAAATAAAGTGGGCCGACTTACTCTCGTTTTGTAAGAATATAGTTCATTTAAAACATCTGGGGCCAGATTACAGAAACGTTGCACTGGTGCAAGTGCAAACTTTGCACAGTATTAGCACTAGGACAAAGTTTGCCCTATTTTGAAAAACACTGGGACACATTAAAAAACCATTGCACCTTGACAAGTGCAGTTTGGCATATTAAAAGCACCAGGGCTAAAATTGCCTTAGTGCCAAAAAGATACATTGTTGGTGCATTTTTGCATCAGGGCAAGGTTTGCCCTAGTGCTAATACCAATCGTATTAGCACTAGGGCAAACATGTAGTGAAAATACATCTTTTTTGCACTAGGGCAATTTTTGCCCTGTTGCTTTTAATATGCAAAACTGCACTTGTCGAGGTGCAATGGTTTTTTAATGTGTCCCAATGTTTTCAAAAATAGGGACAAAACCATCAGTAAGTTCCCTGGGGAGTTAACTGGTGATGGACTAGCAGCTCGAAAGATCCTTATAAAGGAAAGGAGGGTGGCTCTTGCAGAACATATGCTGACAGATGAGAGATAGTGACAAAGGGAGGCAGCAACTATTTGAGAATAGAAATGCAAAGATAAAGTGGTGCTAGATCTGTGCCAGCTGGAACTTGAGGGCACAAGGGAGGCCCACAGAACCTCTAGTGGGGAGGGACATGTTTCCAGTGGTGGCACCTAGGGAAGCCCATGCACAACATCCCAAGGACAACCATATGAGGAGGGGAAGGTTATCTTAAACTGGCTTGAAGCACTGGAACTAGCTTTTTGCCCAAAGGAGACGTCCATATGAGCTCCCTGCCGATGGCTGTAATTGATGCATACATTCAGTTGGATGCTAAAGAGGGGCCCGCTCATGCCAAAACTATGGCTGCTGTACTCAAGACCCCAGATAAATACCTTAAGATCTTTAGAGAGCTTACCAAAAAGGGCAATCAAACCTTTGAACAGTTTACGCATCTGCCCTGAAGTATCTAAAAGGCTGTGGGCCAATTTTTCATTGGTACCCAAGACTATTTATAGCCCAGTCCAACCCTGCTCAACACCCAAAGTGCGTTTGCTGTTTAGGAAAGCAGACAGACCTTGTACGGGAAAACACAAAAAAGGCCATTTTGGCTTCTGGTCACATGGAAGAGGCTATAGTCAGTGTGGGCAGTGAATTCCCCCAATAAACTGTCAGAGGGAACAGTACAGGTTTTCTAGGGGATACCCTAGTTCCCAGAAATACTTTTATATTTTTAGAGCATGTATATCTATAAATGGGGAAAAATATCCCACCTAAAGTTACAATGCTGCTAGTGTCACAGCTGTCATCTGACAATGGGCGAAGGAAGGCCAGATTATGCTAGCACCAAACCAATTGGTATATGTGTGTGATTGCCTTGGCTACTGTCCGACAATGGTAGAGCTTTGTTGGAAGGGTAAAACCTCAATGCTGCATGTTGCTGTCAAAGTCTCTATTCCAGTAGGATGTCTGTTAGGTAATAACCTCACTTACCCTGTCATAGTCACAGCAGTCACTAGAGTGAGAACTCTACAAGCAGTGTAGGGAAAAGTCTTTAAAACCTGTGAACCAGTAGTTCTTTTAGCTACATTGTGCAAGAGGTGGATTTTGTGTGTGTTTTTTAGCTAGTTATTAAATTTATTTTGTTTAAAAGACTATGGGGGTAATTCATAGAAATTCGCACAAAAGTGGTGCACGCGGCTGGCGCACAGTGTTCCCGTGCGAATGTCTGCGCCAGTCGCGTGCGCTAAAATCAATTTCCGCGCACAGCGTATTCATGGATTTTAGCCTCCAAAAGCAGCCGTGGCGCAGCGTGGCGCAGCGACCCTGCAGCAGCGCCAGTTACGCCCCCAAGAACGCCTTCGCGCAAGGAAAAGCCATCAAAATACCCAATCCAGTGCAAAGGGCTGCGCCAACCCTGGACCAGTTTACCGGACTGCCAAACAGCAAACGCCAAGCGGGGAACATGTATTACGGGTTTCGCGGTAACTTCCACACGCGAAAGGGCCTGTGCGAGTGGGATACGTGTATAACTGTTGTTCGAGTGAATTTTCCTACGCGATTGGCCTGGGTACGTGTATTCCAGGGGTGCGCGGGAAGTTACACATGCGATCGGGCCTGGGGGAGCAGGGTACCTGTATTTCAGGGGAGCGCGGCAAGTTTTACACGCGATTGGCCTGGGTATGTGTATTTCAGGGGCTCGCGGGTAGTTCCACACGCGATTGGGCCTGGGGGAGCGGCGTATGTGTATTTCAGGGGCTCAGGGGTAGTTTCGCACGCGATTGGGCCTGGGGGAGCAGGGTACGTGTATTTCAGGGGCTCGTGGGTAGTTTCACACGCGATTGGCCTGGGTACGTGTATTTCAGGGGTGCGCAGGAAGTTTCACACGCGATTGGCCTGGGTACGTGTATTTCAGGGGTGCATGGGAAGTTTTACATGTGAATTGGCAGTGTGGGTCCTCCCAGGTGTCCCCTCTACCCCCTCCACGGCCCCTGCAGGCAGCCCACACCACAGGGGACTACACTGCACCGCTGGTCATGTCCCGCAGGCAGCCCATCCACCATGGGCATGCCCCTCAGCCAAGCCACACGTCACGTTGCAATATGATCACCAACTCATGTCTCCCAGCACCCCCACCCCCCAGCAGTCAGGGGCACCTGCCAGCAGGCCCCCACTCATGTCCCACTCTCATGTCCCCAGCACCCCCACCCCCCAGCAGTTAGGGGCACCTGCCAGCAGGCCCCCACTCATGTCCCACTCATGCCCCCCCCAACATGTCAACATGACCCACAATCATGGCCCTCATGTCCACCAAAATCCCACGGCACGCCACCCCTGCCCAAATAACCAACCAAGCATAAAATACACCCCACATTGAAATGCTCATTACATGAAACAACCCAAATGGCATGTATGTACATCAGCACATGTCCGTCACACACACACAATGGGTGCCAGTGAATGTGAATA
Organism: Ambystoma mexicanum; assembly: GCF_040938575.1. Taxonomy (NCBI): domain Eukaryota; kingdom Metazoa; phylum Chordata; class Amphibia; order Caudata; family Ambystomatidae; genus Ambystoma; species Ambystoma mexicanum. The sequence continues at coordinate 930,368,304 of NC_090929.1, read as the reverse complement.
CCCACATCGTGACATGCATGAAACCAATGAGAGAATACCACACATTGAAGTACGGGAACAAATGTATTGAACAAAAAATGTGGTTAAAGAAAATCAAATACCAAACAATGGACATAAGGAAAACAATGCAGAATGTCACATAATGATAAAAAAAGGAAATCAGAATCCAAAATATATGAAATCAAAAATGTCTCCAAAGTCTCCTTCCAACAAAGCAAATCCAAACCGAAATGAAAAAGTAAAATCCATTGCTCCATGGAAAAATCAAAGAAGAAAAAGCCGACAAATGCACACTCCAACTATTTACAAGGATGAAATCCTGGGTCCATGTCACTGTCCCTGACACTGTGACTGCACCACTTGCACCAGTGGTACCACCCCCACCAGGCCAACCTGGATGGCTCCACACCGTCTTCTGCCGTTGCAAGCCCCTGTGGGGGCTCACCCACGCCTTCCGCTGCACCCATAGGGGCATCCCCGCCGCTTTGCTCCGCCCTCTTCTTCACTTGCCGCTGTGTAGAGGGAGACATAGAACACAAGCATCAGGGTACTGTACAATGGTCCCCTAGACAGGAAGCAATAGCAGATGAGTGGCACTGTCAAACATCACTTCCATCATGTCCCTCCACAACACATGGGTCAGTGCAGGCAAAACACATGCAGTAACAGGCATGGCACATGCTATGGACATTAGCATACATGTCCAAGGGACTATTGAAACATATAATGTTGGTTTGAAACTCACATGCATCATGGGTCATGCCTATCACATGAACACACTTCACCGTAGTTTCATCCATCTGGCCTTGTACACCCCAGACACAGTGGATACAAGGATGACTAGGCTGCATCAGTGAATCTGAACATTGTCACAGACATGTGTCATGCATCCATGGCATTCACAAGTCACAGACACGCAGGTCAGACACACAGACATGGACACCATACATGTACATGGCATCAGCACCCATCCCTCACCCCCACCCATGTCCAGGAACAGAGACTGGCATGCTCTCATGTGTCCATTCCGCATAGAGCTCCCCATGTTGCATTTAAACACATGCACCAACCATGTGGTTCACACATTACTGGTCTCACATGCATGACCATGCATCTCCCTGCACACACACATACGTACATGGCCTTTGTCACACATACAGGCAAGTATCAGACAACCAGCACACTGCAACATGCCCTGTCTCACACAGCAATGCTTGTCCACTTACCGCTCAACTCCAGACATGTCTGTCTCTCAAGGATCTGGGCGTGGAGCGCTGGGCGTACGCATTCCAGGACCCTCAGCTGGATTGTACTCATGCGGCCCTGGTCCCCCTCCACGAGGCGCCAGGCCTTTAAGAGGGTCCTGGACCTCAAATACTCCCAGCGCTTCTTGAATTGCTTGATGTTGCGGGTTGCCACCCCCTCTGCGTTGATTGCAACCACAAAGTTGTCCCAGATCCTGTCCCGTACTTCCTTGTTGGCACGTGATGATCTGAAGAGGGCATCATAATGCCCCAGGACAAGCTCCACCAGGACACCAACTTCCTTCTGACAGAAACTGGTGGCCCTCTGCCCCTCTGGCTGGGGGTCGCCAGTGGTCTCAGATGGTGTTTGCCCCGACATGGCGACCCCCGAGGCAGGCGTGGGTGGGCAACTGGGTCCTGGGGCTAGGCTGTGGAGCGATGGTATACCAGTCGGGAGACTTCTGTTCCAGCAGGGGTGGACACAGCAACTGGACCCCTGCAGATGGCAGATGTGCAGGCACAAAATGGCAGGGCACGATGGGAGCAGGCAGGCAGTCAGCAGCAGATGGCTCGTGGGAGGCTGGTCAGGACTGTGGGGGTCAGTAATTCGGCCTTTTGGGCAGGAGCGTGGTCTTCCGTGTGTTTTCGCGTGGTCAGCTTGATACAGAGTGATTTGGCATGTGAAATTCCTGCACGTCAGCGTGTAATTCGAGGAAAGTCCCTTAGCGCGTAAGCTCGTCAGCACGCATACGTGATTTCATCGGACCAAAAGCCCTCAGCGGGTAAGTGCATCTGTGACGTATCGCGCACGGGCCTGTACGTGCTTTTCGTGGGGTGCGGTGCGTGTGTTTTCCAGGCATTGGGGTTCACACGCTATTACTTCACAGCGGGTGGGTGTTGGTTACGCCTTCTTCTACACGCAAGGCAGACGGTGAGTGGTACCCCACTCGCCCAGGCCCAATCGCGCGTGAAACTTCACGCGCACCCCTGAAATACACGTACCCAGGCCAATCGCGTGTGAAACTTCACACGCACCCCTGAAATGCACGTACCCAGGCCAATTGCGTGTGAAACTTCACGCGCACCCCTGAAATACACGTACCCACGCCAATCGCGTGTGAAACTTCACGCGCACCCCTGAAATGCACGTACCAGGGCCAGTCGCGTGTGAAACTTCACGCGCATCCCTGAAATGCACGTACCCAGGCAAATCACGTGTGAAACTTCACGCGCACCCCTGAAATACATGTACCCAGGCCAATCGCATGTGAAACTTCACGCGCACGCCTGAAATGCAAGTACCCAGGACAATCGCGTGTGAAACTTCACGCGCACCCCTGAAATACACGTACCCAGGCCAATCGCATGTGAAACTTCCCACGAACCCCAGATGTACACGTACCCCGCTCGACCAAGGCCTATCACGTGTGAAACTTCACACGAACCCCTGTAATACACGTACCCCGCTCCCCCAGGGCAAATAGCATGTAGAACTTCCCACGCACCCCTGAAATACACACGCTATTTTTCACACAGCGGGTGTCCGTGTTTGTCGCGTACCCCTTTGCACATCATTTATCCTAGAGGCCCACAGTATGGGACATTCTACATAGCTGTATATACCTGCTTTTTGTGGGCGCATATTTTGGCGCACATTTTTTTCATGTGCAGGGACGCGACCGCCTGCCTTCATGTGGCGGATGTGTTTAGGCCTGTGCACGTCTTTGCCCGTGTGCTGTTTTGCCCTATTCGATTCCATGAATACGTGTTGTAGGCGAGTGTGTGGGCGTTTCGCACACTTTCCTCCTCTACTTCCCCCATGACGCCCACATTTTCACGAGGTGTTCCCCATTCCGCGTGTCACGCCCCATGTTCCGCCTACTTTTGTTATGTGCGCCGTGCTATGTGCGCTTTCGCTGTGCCTTAGCGCACGCCATTAGATGACCTGTGCGCCAGCGTGCGCCGCGCACTTTTTCAGCGCACATCCCAGATTTTTCTCGCGCACGGACTTCCATAAATAGATGTGCGCTGGTTTCCCTGCGATATTCGCACTTGCACTGCGATTTTTGCTCTTTCACTGCGAATCGCACATTTTCGCACGTTTGCGCCGATATTTTCAGCGCACATTAATTCCATGAATTGGCCTGTATATATTTGTAGAACCTTAAGTGGGCATTCTTGCATGTAAGAATCGTTGCACTGTTGTTGTTTTGATGGCTACTGCTATTATTTCACACTGCTCCTGATTACCATAATCTGTCTTTGGCCCATGTTACCACAGAAGGCGTTTGAGGTACACCTGTTGGGTTGTGTCTCTATCTCCTGTACGATTGGGATTACTGTTGGTTCAGTAGTATTTATCGCTGAATAGTTGGTTTAGCCCCCACTCACCCTTGTGCTCCTGCAGAGCATTAAGACTTTTCATCACAGGTTTCCCCCAAAACTCCTGTTCAAGTCATATTAATAATGAGTGTACCACATGAAACCAACTTGGAGATTGCTTTTCTCCAAATTCCTCTTGGATTTGCAGTTGACCCTACAAGGGGAATGCAGGTTCCAAATAGTTTCATGACAAACATATGGGGAAATACATATGATGTGTGCTAAACCAGCACAAATCAGCACTTAGTTGCTCTTTACATCAATGTAAAGCAACTCCAACATGCAATGGCTTGCCCAGACTCTTTTGAGCGGGGTGGCCAAAGTTAGGCACTGGCCTATGCAGGGGTGGCATGAAGTCCGAGCATGCACGCGCGCCCACACACACACGCACGCACGCACACATAGCACACACAGGTCTGAATAGCATTCCTTTAATATTTGTCTCCACTACCCACTTTAATTACTAACATTAGTGTCTTATATTTCTGTGTTTAAAGTTTAATAATCATGGTTTAGGATAAGGGGGTGGCACCTGAGTGACCAATCAGATTCCAGGGGTAGCACATGCCGCTCCATACCCCTCCTTGGCACAGCTATGCCAACACGAAACTGCGTGTTTCTGATTTTACGATCCTGATTGCAATGTGTAATAAAACATCGTGATCTACAGAGGCACATTATCAAAAAGGCATATGAGCCAGCCATGAATAGTGCATAATTTGGATGGGTTCACCATTAGACCTTTCACTAACTGTTCTTGCGTGTCCTTCCAGAATATTCATTTTATCCAACTCCAACATGCACCTCGTTATGGGATAGGGATTATAATGGCAGTAACCAAGTACCACAATCTTCAAGAATGGGGTCTACTGTCATATGCAAAACTCTATCGATGTAGGTGAACAACTACAAAATGGGTCACAATATAGTGGATCAGCCTCGTGATTAATTAATTGCACAGGCCATCTGCTCCTGGTTGCATCGCAGCATGTGGGGATTTCCATGGCTCTCATTGTGGACAGGTGGCCGCTCAACCCATGGCCCTGTGTCAGAAAAGGTCTGCAACGTGATACTGATGCACCCTATGCAAGCATGGCTGGTGTACCTATAAAGTTGTGACGCTGGAAAGCACAATCGCTTATTAGTGATGGAGACATAGGGCCTTGTTACAAGGTTGGAGGTAGCCTTGCCGGTAAAACCGGCAAGGCTACATCCAAACTTGCAAGAAAGTCCGGCCCCTCGAATGGGCAATTACTGGGGTATTCCGGCCCCGCCGGACCTGGTTATTGTGCTTTCGCGGGTGCTGTAATCGGGTGATCCCCATTCCCATTTGAGCCACATAGAGCTCAATGGGAATGGGGATGCTGTAGCGCCGGTACGGTTCATAACGTTGCTGGTGCTACAGGCATGCTGTGCTCGCGTGTGCCCTTCATTCCGCCAGGTCAGACCTGGCGGAATGAAAGGCACCCGCGAGCAAAACTCGGAGTTTGCCAGTCAGGATACAATGGTACCGTCAATCTTACCGGTACCATTGTATCCGGACCAGCTAGCTCATAATGAGGCCCATTGTACCGATTCCTGATGAATCAGTTTCACGTTTTATTTAGAAAGGAGAACTAAGACAAATTGGGATATGGAAACCATATCTTAACCTCTGTTGACATATAGAATATCATATGAAAAAAAAAATGTGCCCTGCAATCTTTGTTTCTGTAGCAGCACCTCCTGTAATATTTATCAGAAAATATAAAATGGGAACACACATATTCTAGTGACAACACAGAATGACGCGAAACATAGGACTTTGCAGATACAAATTCCGCTAATATCAATGGGCACTTTCCTAAATCATAGAATTATTGGCATTCCGTTGATCAGACTCTGCAAGATGTCCTTTTCAAAATCTGCTTTGAGATGTTGATCTTTTGCCACATTTATCACATGGAAAACGACATCCCCCACAGCTCACACACACAGAATATGTGAATCAAGCATTTTGATCTGCAATGAAGATCATCCCTTGAATGCTGATAGCAGCTTCATCCCCAGACACCCTGTGATGTTGGATAGAATTACAACTTCATAGAGCAGAGGCCTGGGTAAATTGAGTGAGTCAACCCCATGCACTGCTTCGGAGAGCAGAACACTGAAAACAGTTTTAAGCCTGCATCAAAGCAAATGAAGCCTGATTATGCAATGTAGCTCCTTACACTTTAATTAAGATACGTCCTCACTCCTCCCACTTGACCTCCTTCTTCCACTCTCTGGCGCCTGTCTCTAGGCACACTTTTGGTTCATCTACTATGTTCTTATTTAAAAATGAATGTTGTTTAAATGCAGGTTCTTAGAAATCAGTTGCATTAAAGGCACAGATTTCCAATTCACTGAGGTAATTTTCCTCCAGTACATGTATGTATGTATGTATGTATGTATGTATGTATGTATGTATGTATGTATTTATTTATTTATAAAGTACACAAACAACCCTGAGGCATGGAGGTGCTGTTGCTGGTACAAATCAGGAAGCATACAAGTCACACAGATGGAAGCTTGCAAGCATAGTAAGTAACAAGATAGGATCAAGCAAAAATCCAAGATGGAAGAAAGCAGAAAAGAAACAATCATGTAGATGAGAAGAATGCTGAATATATTTACAGAACTAGAGGGAGTGTGGTGCGTTGCGAGAAAAGATGTGTTTTGAGAGCCCTGCGAATAAATTGCATGGAGAGAACCTGTTACGTTTGCATTTATGTAGGAAAGCATGTCCCCTCATTGGCACTACAAAGTGCAAAACAAAACTTTAAAAAAACGCAAAACCGCCCCTGCAGCTTCTATTTGCACTAAACAATGCACATTCAGTAATCTCCACCTTTAATGTATGCATGGCAAGCAGTGTTTACAATGGATTCCTAGTTGTTCTACCTGCTTTGTAGAAAGCAGGCAGGTTCAGCAGGAAGCCACATTGTCAACAGCTGAATATGTCATACTGGTGTAACTTAGGTTTCATTTGTATCATCAAGAGGATGGGGGTGGCAGAACTGGATGCTCCATGCCGTAGTCCATCTTCGACATAAACATGATGGAAAAGTTAGAGTAGAGAATAAAAAAGGGGAACATTGTTACACATGCGTTTTACATCTTATTTTTCCTCTACTCCAAAATGAAAATGACCTCCATTGTAGTGAAGGGGATGTCAGCATCACCCCTTCCTTTCATTGCACACATATGTCCCGTGTTTATAAACAATTGTCATGGACATTTCACACCTTTAAAGAAACATGTTCATATACTGTGTATGATGCTCTGATTCTCCATTATCTCAATATGGCATGGTTTTCAGCTATGTCATATGTTTTACCTGCTGCTCTATAGACACTGTCAAGCACAAACTTCTCTGCAATGTGTTCCTTTCAAATTCTATGTATTACAATCCTCGACAATACATTGATGAACGCATTGTGACCAATTCACAAAAGTGATGGGGTGCAGGCTACGATGGGCACGGTGCCGCCCATATTGTATTTCTCTGCCCAGAAGCCCCTTCATTCACAATGGGGAATAGCCTTTAGGAGGAGGAACCAGTTGCATGGGAACTCAAGCCAGCCTAACCATGTCTATGTGAGTTTCTGACACTTGCATAATCATTGTCACTTATGCCCACGTTGTTGGGAAACTGAAATCAGCCTCCGACACTTTTACATTTCAATCAGGGGCTATAGAGTGGCCAAGGGTCTGTAAAAAAATTACCTGCCACGTCTGTGGTTTTGTCTGTAATTGGCCTGCACCAGAAGATAAAAATGAACGACACAGGGGCTGTTCCATCACTAAGTACCTCTCTTTGTGAATCATTGATTAACTCCCCTAAGCAGGACTCGCACCTACTACATGTTACCTGGCTGTGAATTCTCTGCATGGTGACAATCTATCTGCTGGTGCAAAGCCATTTGGGATGGAACATTTACTTCTTTATATATTATTTTTGATACATGTAGTATGGTTTATACAAACCTATTAAATACAGTACATCATCACCTTCCATCATCCTTAACAAAGTCAACGTTAATCCCTCAATTAAAAGTGATAATTTTCCCTCCCATGATCTACCAACTTCATTTCAATTAACCATTTTCCAAAATGTTCTCCAAATTGTCCTTGCTGCTAGGGTTAGGCTCACATCCAATCTACCTACAATGCTTTCCCACCACTCATCTGCAGATAACGAAGACGTTCTAGTTCAACGTTTCACAAGTAAGATGTTCTGAAATGCCTCAAGGCTGGGCAACTAATCAGAAGATGCTGAGATGTTTCAGGCCCTTGTATTGTCTTGCAGAATCTGCACCATGGGATGTCATACGGATGTTTCTTCCAAAGGAACAGGATTGCACCCGTTGGTAGTATATTAAGTCTCAATCTCAGGAACATGTCCCGTTGGTACCTTGATGGAAATTGCTTCTCATAGCCAGGCATTTCATTTAGGGCTCCTATTTCAATGGTATTCAAGGTTCTCCTTTTGCTTGCAGATTTCTTCGCTTGCATTTGGATCCAGTTGTGATCTTTTAGTTTTATGTTTACCAAGTGCGGATTCATTTTCAACATGTCTGTTCTTGCTCCTATTTCATTGAGCCACAATAGGCACTTATCCTTCCAAAGACCCAGCAGCTGTTCTCTTCTTGCACTCTTTTCTGTTCTTAGTAATTCGAAGGGTGGAGAGTGATCTTCTGATATGCATTTTCTTAGCAAGGATAGGGATTTCCATAGTACTTCGGATTCCATTGACTGCAGTCCCAGTTCATTTCTGATGGCACTAATTGGTAATCTTCTAGGTATAAACAGTACCTTTCTCCTGAAGAGGCCTTCCAGAATTGACCATGTTTTCCACAGTAGGTTTAGCAGGGCTTCCGCTCCATATCTTAGTACAGACATTACCTTTGTTGGTAGAATACACACACCGGGATTAGTGTGTACCTTCCATATTGGTTAATTATGTCTTTAGCCTGTGCAGTAGGATTTCCAATTTTAGTGCACAGTATATCAAGCCATTCCTTCTCACTTATATTACAGTTGAAAAGGATGCCCAGATATACAATGGATTTAACTTCATTCACTTTTTGACCCCCAATATATCAACTACACAGGCTGTTGGTTCCTCTAGACTTTCCCTGGTTGGTTCTAAGTTCTAATACACAGGTTATTTTGATATTTATCCGCAAGTTATTGACAGTGGTGTACTCTACGAAGGCATTCAAACTTCTTTGCAATTCCGGTTTGTTTCCAAATCCACATCAACAATGTCCAAGTCTCAACTGCTAGGCCACATCCATTCTACGCAAGATAAGAAGCAAGCCCTTACATTGTTCAGCCTCAATGTATATCATGATTGGAACTCATCCTTTAAAAACCCATTTGCGGCACGGGGTCCTGCCCTTTTGTGCTGTTATAGAGTGCAGTCAGCGGCATTTGGACATTTTAGCTCATGAGCTCCTGTTTCTGGAGGACAACATTTGGTGAAACACGTCCTTTAAAACCCATTTGCAGTGTGGAGCACTGCGCGTGAGTGCTGTGATAGAGTGCAGCCAGCTGCAGTTGGACCTTTTGGCTCACAAGTTCCTGTTTCTGGAGGACAGCATTTGGTGGAAACACATTCCTTAAAAAATCCATTTGCAGGATGGAGCACTGTGTGTGAGTGCTGTGATACAGTGAATTCTGCTGGAGTGCTGCTGACTGCTGAAGAGCTACGGGAGACTTGGTGAACCATTTGTCATTGGGGAGAATGACAGCAAATTATGCTTTCTGCAGTAAAACTGTAAATCTTCCTGACATCCCTTTGAACAGTTAACTGACAATCATGTGAGTTTGTCCATGACTCCAAAGGCTGCTGTGGGGGGCTGCAGGACCTGCAATGCATCAACCAGAAAAGCATTTAGCAATAACGGTGTCCTAAAATCTTCTTCATTTGTTATATTGGTGAAGGCGGTGTGAGAGAAGGGGTAACCTATGCAAAGATCACCTCTTTTTTTCCAAACAAACGTCCCCTCTCGTCATTGGGTCCTTCTTCTCTTGAAACAGAGCTTTAACCAAACACTGCCTTAGGCATGGAGACCCTTGAGGGTCTCACTAATGACATATTTTTAAATAATTGCCAAACAGGATGTCGGGTTTGTCAGGTGTGGCTTCATTAGAAGTACTTATAACTTCGAATGATAATGTCTTTCAGCCTGTTGGATATATGGAAAACTCAGTGGGTCTCATTTTCAATAAACATAGGAAAAAACGGGAGGTTCATTAAGCTCATCTCCATCCCTTTTGTCACCAATTGTGAATCATGAGCATGTTATTCCCGTACTGGATGCCACAGCGATTTTGGAACTCAATTTTGTTTTAAAGTCCATTGTTCGTTTATAAGAAAATATAAACAAAGGTGTAAAGGATCATACGCATCTTTTAATTCAAATGAATTCAAAAATATAATTTCTTGAAGGCTTTATGATGGGTGCAAAAAATTAGATTGCCAGTGAATATGTCTGACGTTACTTCTAAGGAACTTCCCTTAATTACATCAGGGGTTTGCTCATCCACAATTCTCATCAGAGGTGCCTCACATTCAGGAGGTAGATAACACTGGTTGCCATGTTCCAACTAATAACGCTTTGTTGAACATGTTGCAATCCTCTGTCTTTTTAGTAGCTGAGGAAACCCCAGCCACTGACCTGGAAGAGGACACTTCACATTGTCAGACCCCGATGTGTGGTCTGGCTGTAACACCCTTATGGCAAAAGAAGGTGTGCTAGTTAGCGATAGTCTCCATCGCTCTAATTCATCAATGGATTTATTTCTTCAAGACATTTCAGTTTACGACATGGAAGGAAACAACTTTACTACATCTGAAGGGTTGGAAACTAACCATCAAGTGGTTATGGAAATCAATAGGCCATGATCAACAAAAGTTGGCACCTTGAGACTGAGAAGGTCTTTCCCAAACCAACATCTTTGGACATTGCAGATTGGCCTTTTATGACTCTAGAGCATTGTAGACTTACCTTAGATCCCAAAGCCAAGCTGCTTATTATTACGAAAGTGACTCCTTTGATTGAGCCGAAGAAGAGTCTGCACTAGACGGAGAGGACACAATGTTTATTGTTGGAGAAATGTTCTATTGTGAAAGAAAACATTGTCCTCAGTAAAGCAAATATTCTAGCCCTGTGTGTGCCAATATCTGAGTTAAATAATATCATTTTCAATAATGTCGACTGGGTTGAATTCATGGATGATCGCATTCTAGATAGGGTTAGCTTACATTTTCAATCCAAACTATTAATTAAAACCTTAGTAAGAGCGCAGGGCAATTACTACCACCATGCCATGATCTGACTTAAAAACTGTTTTACCTTTAGAACCTCAGAGTTCAAACCGATTTGCCCAAAATGAGCAACCTAATTTGGACATGGATGGTGGGTAATTATGAATCACGTGCCACAATGGGTGATTATTTCTCAGGAGGGCAATACAAGAAATATGATCGGAGATCATTGGACTTGGTTGGCTAACGCACTACATACTAAACCAACTTCCATGCAATAGCTCCCTGTTCAGGAGGTATCTGAAAATTTGGATTCATTATCAGGGAATACAAGAGGCTTTGCACAGTTATTTCAAGCAGGGTCAATAGACCTGTGAGTGGTGGACATAGTTTTATTCCAGGAAACTTGGTTAAGTCATGGTCCCTTGATTGATGACTTTTCTGTCTTTTTTAATATGGCCATAAAGAACATGCAGGGATGGCTGTCAGCTGGCCTAATAGCCAGGGTCCACAGTTGGAGAGGTATTATTGAAACAGAAATCAAATCTCCTAATTCTTTCTTGCAAATTATTAGATTGAAGTAAGATGACGATTTGTGTATGGATAGTATCCCTCCCATCCCACTAATACATTTGTATTGCAATACTGTTGGGGTTTTCTCTAAAAGAAATGATGGACACTCCAGAAGACTTCCTAGACAATTTGTTAAACACATGTGACGTCCTCGAGTTTATCAGATGTGTACATTTTAATAGTTGCATTATTGAGAATGGGGAGAATATTGGGAATATATCAGTATATATGAAAACCTTCTTGAGTGGGAGAAAATGGCCTGCCTTACTCACTGATTAGGGATTAGTAAAAACACATGATAATTTGTTGGGACATGTCCCTGCTAAAATGACTTGGAGAAGGGGCATACAATCCTCGACGATTAATGATATTTTTGTCACTTTACTAATACAACTCACCATTAAGGGATCATGCTCCACTCCTTCTGAATTGGGAGTGTAAACATTATGTAAAACATAGTTTGGATTATAAACCCATGGTGTATATTAATAACTAATGGTATCAATTGCAATGAATATCAATTCTCTTCAGAAATTTGAAGCCCTTTTTAGTGGTGTTGATGTGGACACATATTTCAAGTTGTGCAATTATGAAGATGCTCTCTTGCTCATTTATAGAACATTTCATAATTGAGTTCCGAAATCAACAAGACTTAAACATGTTTTTGGTTCAGTCATACAGGAGTAAAAGAGAGAAAATCTAAGGCGGCAATTATAAGCCTTGAAAATGAAATCCCCTATTTCTCGTTATACCCAACCGCAAACATTGAAAAACCATTTTTAGAACTGTTTACGACAATATAAAACTCTTACCGAGGGACGCAGAAAACACGCTCGAGAGCATGACTTGCCGCAACCTGGTACATTTTGGAAGCTTATTAACACCTCAACTTTTATGGTAAAAATCCAAGTAAACCCTACTGAAAAGTATAAATTGATAGATTTTTATGCTTTAGTAAATGCATTAAATGTGCCCCCTCAAACCGATATGGCATCTGCAATCCTGAATTCTGGTCTTTGCCACTGTGCAGAGAAAATCTTAAAGACAGAATTATAAGAAGTAAAAATTCTAGGGCCCCTGGCCCTGATGGTTTATCGAACCTGACGCTAAACGGTTATCCAAAGCAATGCTCCCCCCTGCTAAAGATAATTTTTGAGAACATTTTATTTGAAAGAAAGGTTCCTGCATCCTGGAAAAATTCTATAAGTATACGTATCTACAAGCAGGTTCATGTGTTTAATCCAGCAAACTTCCATCCAATAGCACTTTTGGATGATCCAGGAAAAAACATTTGTTTATTAATTGAACAGCAACTGTGAATCTGGGCAACTGATACAGGTATTTTAGACTGTTTACAAAATAAATGTGTTGACAAACTCAGCACTACACTATATGTTCTTGTTTTAAATCTGTTGAAGACCAGATCTATATACAAAATTGCAAGTTTTTATGTAAATTTCATTGATTTTGCAATACTTGCTGTGGACTAAATTGCAGAGTGTCAGTTAACAGCTCCTATCAAAACTGATAGGGTGCTCAAGGAGCGGTGGGCATTAACTAAAATCCTCTTGTAACTGTCTATCTCCGATATAGCTATCACGTTGAAGAATGCATGTTCCTTTTCACCTAAATTAGGTGCACTCCCTCCCGCCCGCACCTCCATATCCTGCTTCCTGGTCCATCGAAATCCCACCCCCAGCCCTCGACTTATGCAATCCGATTGGCCCTAGTACCTTCCTGCTCTGGTAGTCCTCCGTGTGAGCGCCCCCAAGCCCTCTTTCTCCCTCCAGGCCCCAAGGTGAGTGGTCCTCCTGTCAAAATAGAAATTATATCATGCCAGCTATTGCAATAAATATATGTATATTGGCCTAGCTAAGCTGCTCGAAAGTCGCTTGCGTGAGAATCTGTGTTGCAAGGTCCTGACCTTAAATCAATGGAAGCCACCATTTTAGGCCAATCCGCCATTTTAGGATTTGCTTTGTAAAAGTCACCCTGTGAGTTAAAATGGTGGACGATGTCATTCCAAAATACAACATGGCCGTCTTGACCTCTGTACATAGCTAATATGTAACTTGCCTGCAGACCACTTGTTGAGGTCGTGAACTGAGACCTTGTCCTTCGTTGACCTGTGTGTAAAAGGATTACTCGTGCAACTAAATGAATCCACGAGCATATGTTGAAACAATGTATTCAAATACTGAATGTAGAACACTTGTTTTACTACATTGTATTAATGTTTGAGAAGGCCTGCATGGAAAAATCTTCGAATACACGGTTATTGCATAGGCTTGTTGATACATGTATTAAAGGCAAACCAGTTAAATGCGGTTGTTCGAGACTTGGCACGAACCCTAGATCGGTGATGTATTACATGGAATATAGACCGAAGTGGGGCTGGACATCGTGCCCACCAAGTGTATAAAAAGCAAATGCATTCTAATGTACAACGTCTCTCACTGAACACACTGAGCCATGCAGGAGTTCGTTGTGTTGTACTGAGTGTCGAGAGCTATCTGATTTTGCTCTGTTTTTGTAACTGGATTCAGTATAAAATGAAGTATTTTGTATATTCCTTTGTAACCCGTGTTCAGTGTATCGGACCGGGATCGGAGGGTGTGACAAAAAGGGGCCCCCTTGAACGAGACGCGACACCTCAGCGGCGCAGCATGACCCGATCCCTGGACGATTAGCTTGTGGTCTGAGACGGCATCTTGACGAGGGTCCACTTATCGAGGCGGGCAGATTTGCCGAAATCACCATACAAGAGGTAAGATTAGTTAGGTAAGATTCTTTGAAATCCGATCGGACCTCCTTAGGTTTGTTCAGGTGAGTCGTGACCCGACTCTTAATTCAACCCTGAAAATTTGAATTTGGCGCATTGTATCTGCAGACACAATTATTGACCAGGTAACACCAATAATTTGATATGCCTGGGAAATTATCTACCTGTATCAGGGCATTGTTCTGCAGCGATTGACAATCTTTGGAATTTAGCTGTCCGGCACCACAGGAGGGGTCGCCGGCATGTACTATGTACTGTAAGCATGGCATTGGAAGTATAGTATTTAATGACATTTGGCACAGACAAACCAGACATGCCTGCGAACTTCATTGGCCAATCAATGGTAGTTTCGAAATCTCTCGTATTGAGTATTTAGAGTCAATTCTATTAAAGAAAAAGGCTAGACCTGCAGCATTTGATGTTTTGCAGAATTGGAAAAAAGAAGTGTTGCAACAACTTACAAGTAGAGCGAAGCATGCGCGCCGTCATAAGACGAACGCCGAAAAAGCACTATTATATGACCAAGATAAACATTCTGAATCGACTAGAAATAAGGACAGGGCTTTCTCAATTGGAATTCAAAAAATATATCCGTCCAAAGATCTCCATGCTTCTGATGAATTTATAGATAAATTATTAAATGAACGAAGGCCTGGTGCTTCTGGGCCACCTCCGTATGTTCCTCTTCCTGCTGCTTTGCCTCTTCCTCCTGTTATTCCTGCTCCACCTGCTGTTGTTCCTGTTGTTCTTGCTCCTCCTAATATTCCCTTTCCTCCAGCTCCTCCACCTCTTCTTATCGCACCAGTTACAGTACCTCCATTGAATTTGATTGCTCCTTCTCTTCCAAGTGGTCCTGAGCCGCTTGTAATCGATTGAGGTGCAGCGTCTAAGGTTGTTACTCGCAATACTCTACCACCGGAGAAGAAACGTGAATTAATTTCATGTGCTAAGCATTGTATGGAGAAGGATGATCAAGCTAGTGTTTTTGCCACACTTTGTAATATGGATAATTTTCCTGGGAAAAATGTTTTTATTGAAGGTTTAGGGATTCAGTTACGTATAATGTGGGGATAATTAAATAATGCGGATCTCCCGCAAGGGTTAAGGGATCTAAATAATCTAGCTTTTTCTAGAGACACTGTGGAGAAGGTAAATGAGCATGTCGAGAGGTTATTTTGGTATAGAAAGGAGTTAGAAAAGTTACAGAATGAGGATGATGAGGAGGAAAATATGTATGTACAGAAATGGTTCCTTCCTTGTCGTAAATCGATATCTGAGGAAACACGAATTTGTACGAAAGATGCACTTAGATGGATTTCGGATATGTCGAAAACTCCAGTTGAAGTACATGACACGTATAGTCAGTATACGCCAGAAATGCAGAGTAAAGTGATACAGGTAATGATAGAGTACCTACAGGATGATTGTGTAAAAAGAAGGATTAGTTGTCCCACAGAGTTATTGAGTATTTACAAGAGAGCTTTTTCACTTGACACTTCTTCGACTGCTTTAGTGCTCGATTTAGCTCTGTTGCTTAGTAACCGTTCGGAGTCACCTACTTCTCAGTTGCCTATGAGAGAGGTTCCTCCGACATTTGTCCCGAAGGTTGAGATTGCGGCAGATGCTGCACAGGGTATAGTCGCTGTGGACATTCCTGCACATTATGTATCACAGTTCGTTCACGTCCCGTTCTCAAGACAGGAAGTGAATACTATTAGGCAATCCATTCCTGATATTAGGAAAAATCAGACAATATTCTATAATGAAATAGAGTCTGTCTTGCAATCCTCAGTGTTCACCTTAGGTGATATTGATTTGTTATTCCCTGTACTCCAGTCTGTAGATTTGTGGAAGCAAGTTGGAACTATAGACGACGTACCAGGGTTGGGAGATACATGGGTGTATATAACTAGACTTGATGGAGAAAGGCCAGCTGGTGAAAGACCGCCTCAGGTGATACTAACTTTGCCTGATAGAATTATTGCAAAATTAAAAACTGTAATTCCAGAAAAAAGAATTATATGGGACAAACTTACAGCCTGTGTCCAAGGAAAGTCTGAGGGTGCTACCGAGTTCTTTAATCGGTTCAAACAGGTATTCTCGGATTTCAGTGGACAAGACCTAGACACAGAGTCTGGGAAAAGGTTGTTCGTGGATAAATTTGTGCGTGGATTGCTGCCTGACATCCAGTCACAAATTATGTCTTCTGAGAGCGATTGGCAGGCGAAATCACAATCAGAAGTACTGCACATGGCTCAGTACTACGAGAACCGTGTCAATAATGAAAAGGATAGGGTTGAAAAACAAAAAGGAGATTTGAAAACTAAAGTGCTATTGCAGCAAATTGTTAGAGGCCCCAGAGGGGGTAGTTCTCAGGTTAGAGGTCAGTATGTCCCGCAGGGGAATGTGCCCTTGGGTCCTGTGAACATTAACCAGTGCACTTATTGTCGTCGAGAGCGTCATTGGCGAGCACAATGGCCCGTCCTTCAATAAAGGGCAAATAATACATATGGAAATATGGGTAGGCGATCCAGAGGTTGCCGGGTGTAGGGTGCCCTGGTAGAGGTCAGTTTGCACAGGACCCTCAGCAACCTTTCTCGCAGGACAATCAGACATCGAGTGTGGACACCGGGAACATATTTGATCATCCTTCCGCTGCATATTTATCTGAAGAGCTTCCTTTTGATGACATTCTGTTTCGTTAGGATTGCCCGAAGCAGAGTTTGGAACCTACACCTATTCCCATCAATCAGAAAGATCCCTACGTTGAAATGGTGGTGGGAAATAGGAAACATCAGTTTTTAATAGACAATGGAGCACAGAAGTGTTCCATTGATCATTCACGGGTTCCAAACATTCCACTGTCAGGGCAAACCAATGTTTCTCTAGGGTTTTCTGGTACACCAGTTGTTTGTCCTGTTTCTATGCGGGTACCTATTTCTTTGGGTCCCTTTATGGACCATTGTCCGTTTCTGTTGACTTCGGATTGCGGGAGAACTTGCTGGGGTTGAATCTGTTAAAAGAATTAAATGCGGTGATTTATTGTTCTTCTGATGTAGTACGCTTGACGATTTCACCACAGAAATTTTCTGTCTCGCAATTCTTGACTAGTCTTTTGCCTCCAGAATTCATTAATGTACCAGAGAGCATTTTGGCTGTCGTCGATAATGCTGTCAATGTTTTACAGATTGAACCTGTCAAGATAGTTTTGAAACATGAAATTGAGCTGCCACGCATTCCCCAGTATAAGATTTGAATTGAGGGCGAGCAAGCTATGAAATGCATTGTTTCCGATTTTGTGCATCGCGGGGTGATTGAAGAAATTTCAAGAAGTTTGTGTAATAGTCCGATCTTACCCGTGTACAAGAAAGGCGATAATGCAATTCCATTCCATTTCATAATTGATTTACGTGCCATTAATAAAGTCGTGGATCCACAATTTCCAATTGTGCCTGATGTAACGACAATCCTAAACATGATTCCAGCTACAGCTACTTACTTTAGTGTGGTGGTTCTAAAGAATGCTTTCTTTAGTATTCCTATACACAAGGATAGAAGATACTTGTTCGCATTCACCTTAGGGGACGCTCATTCACATTTACTTGTGCACCTCAAGGGTACACAGAGAGTCCTAGCATTTATAGTAGGGCTTTGAAAGAACAACTTGATACCCTTGAATTGCCCTCTACCTGTAATTTGCTTCAGTACATTGATGATTTGCTTTTTGCTGCTGACTCTGAGAGTGCCTGTAAGGAGGGTACTGTGTTATTGCTTATCCATCTGGCCAAGCATGGTCACAAAGCTTTGCTTAAAAAATGTCAATATTGTTGTCAGGAGTTCACCTATTTAGGCTATCTCCTGTCAAAGGAGGGAAGAAGATTGACACCTGAAAGAATAAAACACATTTCTGGCATGTCTGTCCCAAATACAGAGAAGGAAGTTAAAGCCTTGATAGGTATGGCTTCTTACTGTAGGTTGTGGATCCCAAATTTTTCACTAGTGTTCAAACCGATGTTGGCTTTGACGAAGAAGGGCATTTCTTCGCCATTGCCATGGAACGCGAACACCAGCAATTGTTTGACTTGCTTAAGACTGCATTATGCTCTGCACCAGTTTTGGGCACACCAAACTATGAAAAGGCCTTTGTGTTGTTTGTGCATGAATGGGATGGATGTGCTTTGGCTGTATTAATGCAGGAACATGGAGGGAAGAATAGGCCGTGAGGTTACTTTTCTTCTGCCCTTGATCCTGTAGCATGCGCTTTGCCAAGATTTTTGCGAGCTGTCGCTGCTGCTGCTGCTGCGTCTGTAAAACAGAGTGAGGGAATGGTCCTAGGCCATGATCTAACTTTGATGGTGCCTCACTGGGTAGATGTTCTACTGAACCAAACTCAAATGCAACACCTCACTTCTGCATGGTTGACAACCTATGAATTGATCTTGTTTGCTCCTCACATTCAAATTAAGAAGTGTTGTGTTCTTAATCCAGCTGAACTCCTACCTTTCCCGCAAGATGCTATTTGCGGCGATGAAGTGCCACATGATTGTTTATATACAACCGAGCGAGAGACAAAGGGTAGAATTGATTTGAAAGATACTGCTTTGGATAATCCGCAAGGAGATCTGTTTTGTGATGGCTCCTGCTTCAAACTTACAGATGATACATCCACAGCTGCTTATGCGATCACTACATTAAGCACGGTTGTGGAAACTAAGAGAATCACGCATAATTCTGCGCAGGCCGCAAAGATTATAGCACTGACCCGAGCTTGTGAACTTTCCGAAGGGCTTGCAGTAAATATATGTATACTGAAAGTCAGTATGCCTTTGGGGTGGTTCACAACTTTGGGAGACTTTGGTCAGAGAGAGGGTTCCTAACTTCACATGGCACCAAAATCCAACATGGCTCCCTAATAGTACAACTACTCTCAGCGCTTGCGCTCCCTACTCAGTTAGCAGTTATGAAATGTGCAGCACATCGAAAGATTACAGATGATATAGGGAAAGGGAATAGCTAGACAAACTGCTACCGTCCCCATACGGAGATGTATCTTTCAAGGGAGACTGTAAATGCTTATGCGATGGATGAGGGTGTTGGGTCTGTACGGGATATCCAAGCTGATGCCACGTTAGAAGAATCCAAAAGGTGGGCTGAAGGCTTGGGGAAACCTGATGATGACGGGTGTTGCGTGGATATAGTGGAAGGGAAATAGCCACTCCCTGACACGTATGTAATGATGATGGTCATCATGGCCCATGGTCCTATGCATGTATGTGCCCAGAAGATGACACAAATGTTAGAGAAAGTTTGGGTAAATGACAAGATTTCAAAAAATTGCCCAGCGCTACGTCCAGGACTGCATGATTTGCCTACAACACAATGTGGGAAAGGTGACAGTAACTCCAAGGGGAAGTTTTGGGCCACCCTCTGTCCCCTTCGAAGTAATCCACTTTGACTTTATTGAAATGGAACGATGTGATAATAAGAAATATGTGCTGGTGGTTATCTGCGCCTTTAGTAAATGGGTTGAGGCCTTCCCTGTTAAAGATGCTACAGCTATGACTACTGCAAAAATCATTTTAAGGGAATACTTCCCACGGTTCGGGCTACCAAGAGTTATCTGGTCGGACAATGGTCCACATTTTGTCACTGCTGTAATTCTGCAGATATGTACGGCATTATGAATTGACAAACGGTTCCATTCGGCCAGACATGCTCAGAGCGCCAGACTAGTAGAAAGGCACAACGGTATTATTAAGAACAAGCCCGCTAAGACGTGTGCCGGCACCAAACTAAAATGGCCGGACGCCTTACCGATCGTGTTGTTATCCATGCGTGCAAACCCTCAAACTAAGACTGGGCTCTCTCCATTTGAGGTCGTAATGCGGAGACCTGCCAATATTTGGAACCTTCCTAAATGCAATTCATTGAGACAAGTTGAAAATATATTACTTTCAGATTATTGTAGTCAGTTGACTAAAAACCTGTATTTGATTAATCACCCAGTACGAGAAGCTTTACCTGTGTGATACGAGGGCCCGGGCCACAGCATACGGCCTGGAAGTTGGGTGCTCGTCAAATCGTTTGAGCGCTCCTCTTGCCTCGCGCCTCGCTGGCGTGGGCCATTCCAAGTCCTGTTGGTCACCCAGACAGCGGTGCTGGTCGCTGGGAGAAAGAACTGGATACACGCATCCCACGTCAACTTCCTCACCGTGTGCCACACGTTACAGAAGAAACAGAACCCCTCGCTGATACTGCAACCAATGATCCCAAAGCAGTAAGTAGCACTGAGAGTGTGTCTGAGAATCTCTCTGAGCCCGTGAGGCTTGGGGAAGCTGCCATTTTGTCTCCACACTCTCCAAAGGTTTTGCATCCGGAAACTGCCATTTCAAATTCGGCACCTTCACATGCTTCCGACACGTTGCTTCCAGCAGGAAGTGACGACATATTGTTTCCGGATCACTCAGTACCAGGAAAAGTAAGGTACAATCTACGTCAAAGAAAATAGACATACGGCACGGTTTTGCTGTGCATCTGATAAACTTACGGCATGGTTTTGCTGTGCATCTTATAGACTTACGGCACAGTTCGGCTGTGCATTTGAAGAAGAAAAGGAGCATCGAGGGCTTGTTTTTGCCCAAATTTGAGAAAAGGGATTCTGTTGGCTAGGGTTGTGGAAGGACTAAGAAGACGCTCGACCGGGAGGTTGCCAGCAACGAACTTTGGAGTATCCGTTTGAAGACTACAATGCCTGCTACCGCTACCGCCCGTATGGGACTTGTAAATAAGGGGGTGACCAACCAGGACAATGGACAAAATGCCTGGTCCTCGAAAATGTATTGCTGTATCTTTATAATGATATTTGTTTTTTTAATAGTCTCTGCCTTAGGATTGTGGTACCTCGAGGAAACTCATTCTTTAGAACTTTTGTTGCCTAATGAAAGTACACCTATTGTTCCTACTCCGTTTGTACATTTGCATACTCTATCCCCTACGGATTATCAGCACAGACAAAGGTACCACATTAACACTCTACTGCTTATCATGAATGCTACGCATGCCATTTTTAATAAATCTAACTGTTGGGTCTGCTCACATTTACCGCAACACAGGGATAAGGGGCTAGGTTGGTATATTCATCCTTTACCTTTGAAAACTGCTTGGTATGCTTCTCTTAGAGAACTGTTCTTTGGCCGGTGGAATGATAGCATCTCAGGGAACTTTGATGGCATGAATTTGAATAGTTTTGAGAAACATTTTTTAACTCCCCTGGGATGCTCGCTTTTCGCAAACAGGAGTAAACCGAATGTTGCTTCTATTAGGCCTTCTGATAAATTGTCTCGTCCTTTCCAATATTTGATTTCCTTTAAAATGGCTCCAATAGGCAATAAGGATGCCATGCCTCCTTACAACACTATTAATCATAGCCCCGATTCAGTTTCTTTTTGCATACAAAGGAATGGAGCTCAGTCAATGGGACATTTTCTAGGCTGTGCCAACATTGCAAATTTGACTGGGGAAAACAGACCTTTGTATGTAGGTGAAGTTTCGAAGGCTCGTCCATGGCGGGATGAGAATGGTGACACCCCAGCACAAATCTTGGGAGATATAGCTAAATCAGTTGTGCCACTTTGGGGGCAGATAGCGAATTCAGAAGATATCAGAAAACTAGCAAGAGTACTGGAGAGAACCATCAACCGGACCACTGACATACTCTATAATATGATGTTAGAACAAAAGGCGATAAGATTAGTAGCACTTCAAAACCGAATGGCATTAGATGTCATTCTGGCTGAGCGTGGTGGAGTGTGTAAATTAGTGGGGTCCGCTTGCTGTGTTTTCGTACCAGATTCCTCACCAACTATCTTCAAGGCAATACAGAATCTGCACGTCCTTAGTTCCGAAGTGCATGTTCCCGAGGGAAACTGGGATCTAAGCACTTGGTTCTGGGACTTCTTGCGATCTTGGGGTTGGAACGTACTTTCGGTCTTGCTAATTATTTTGGGAATCCTGTTGTTTCTTTGTTCTGTATTCGGTGTCTACCTGGTATGTGTTCGATGCTAGGGGGATGTTGCAAACAAGCAATAGGTTCGATAGGACATAAAGTGTATGCCCCGGATAAAACTTCCAAAGAATATGTGTTGATAGATATTTTAGCAAATGACTTAATGGCAATAGATATTTCCGATAGTGATTCAGGGTGCATGGACGATGATGCATGGAGTTATTTTCAAGGAGATCCAAAGTAGTTTTTAGCACTTGGCATAGGCCAATAGGAGGGTTTGTCAAAAGATAAATTATATCGTGCCTCCTATTGCAATAAATATATGTATATTGGCCTACGCCAAGCTGCTCGTAAGTCGCTTGCGAGAGAATCTGTGTTGCAAGGTCCTGACCTTAAATCAATGTAAGCTGCCATTTTAGGCCAATCTGCCATTTTAGGATTCGCTTTGTAAAAGTCACCCTGTGAGTTAAAATGGTTGACGATGTCTTTCCAAAATACAACATGGCCGTCTTGACCTCTGTACATAGCTAATATGTAACTTGCTTGCAGGCCACTTGTTGAGGTCGTGAACTGAGACCTTGTCCTTCGTTGACCTGTATGTAAAAGGATTACTCGTGCAATGAAACTAATCCACGAGCATATGTTGAAACAATGTATTCAAATACTGAATGTAGAACACTTATTTTACTACATTGTATTAATGTTTGAGAAGGCCTGCATGGAAAAATCTTAGAATACAGTTATTGCATAGGCTTGTTGATACATGTATTAAAGGCAAACCAGTTATATGCGGTTGTTTGAGACTTGGCATGAACCCTAGATCGGTGATGTATTACATGGAATATTAACCCGAAGTGGGGCTGGACATCGTGCCCACCAAGTGTGTAAAAAGCAAATGCATTCTAATGTACAACGTCTCTCACTGAACACACTGAGCCACGCTGGAGTTCGTTGTGTTGTACTGAGGGCCGATAGCTATCCGATTTTGCTTTGTTTTTGTAACTGGATTCAGTATAAAATAAAGTATTTTGTATGTTCCTTTGTAACCCGTGTTCGGTGTATTTCCTTTTGGGGTACTCAGGCTCAATATTTTGATTCTGTTTTCACACTCCTTCCTGAGCCCCCATTCCGGCTGAGAAATAAAAAAAAAAGACCCCCAGCCCTCCTGCCCGCACCCCCTCGCTCCCGCTTCCTGGTTCATCGAAATCCCACCCCCAGCCCTCGACTTGTGCAATCTGATTGGCTCTAGTACTTTCCTGCTCTGGTAGTCCTCCATATGAGAGCCCCCAAGAACCCCTTTCACCCTCCAAATACCAAGGTGAGTGGTCCTCTTTCCTGAGCCCCCATTCCGGCTGAGAAATCCAAAAAAGACCGTCAGCCCTCCCGCACCCCCTGGCTCCCGCTTCCTAGTCCATCGAAATCCCGCCCCCAGCCCTCGACTTGTGCGATTCGTTTGGCCCTAGTACCTTCCTGCTCTGGTAGTCCTCTGTGTGAGCGCCCCCCAAACCCCATTTCGCCCTCCAGACACCAAGGTGAGTGGTCCTCCTTCTTGAGCCCCCATTCCGGCAGAGAAATCCAAAATAAAGACCCCCAGCCCTCCCTCCCGCACCACCCTCTCTCCCGCTTCCTGGACCATCGAAATCCTGCCCCCAGCCCTCGCCTTGTGCGATCCAATTGGCCCTTCCTTGAGCACATTAAGGTTCAACCCAGGGCAGCCTCTGCCCGGCAGCCCCATCAGCTAAGGGCCCCAAGGCAAAGGACGGGTCCTACTGAGACAGCTCCAAGCAGTATCTGCAGGTATCCGCAGAAGAAGCAAGAGGCCAACAATAAATAAGTGTGGCAAGGGTAGGGACAGAAGCAATTACTTCATGCCAAACTACCCTACCACTCAACCCATCAAGCTTTTCTGTTGTAAACTCTTCATTCTGCATAATAGCATTCATTCAGTAAGTCTCCCAAAAGCATATCGGTGGCATAATTGCATTTGAAGCTAAACTATTGTAAATATCTTCATACTGTGGTAGCATTGCATTTGGAAGTCCGCCTTTACAGCATGTCTGTGATATAGTTGCATTTAGAAAGCAGGAATTTGCCATTGACTTTAGAAGTGTGCCTAATATTCTCTCTGTACAAAATTGTATAGGGTTGCCTAATATCTTCTCTGTGCAAAGTTGAAGCTAGAAGTGTGCCTAATATCTTCTCTGTGCAAAGTTGAACTTAGAAGTGTGCCTAATAGCATGCCCTGGTTGACATTAGAAGTGTGCCTATTAGCGTGCCTTGGTTGAATTTAGAAGTGTGCCTAATATCCTCTCTGTGCAAAACTGAATTTGGTTGCCTAATATCCTCTCTGTGCAAAGTTGAATTTAGAAGTGTGACTAATAGCGTGGCCTGGCTGACTTTAGAAGTGTGCCTATTAGCGTGCCTTGGTTGAATTTAGAAGTGCGCCTAATATCATCTCTGTGCAAAATTGAATTTGGTTGCCTAATATCCTCTTTGTACAAAGTTGAACTTAGAAGTGTGCCTAATATCCTCTCTGTGCGAAGTTGAATTTAGAAGTGAGCCTAATAGCGTGCCCTGGCTGACTTTAGAAGTGTGCCTAATAGCCTGCCGTGGTTGAATTTAGAAGTGTGCCTAATATCCTCTCTGTGCAAAGTTGAATTAAGAAGTGTGCCTAATAGCGTGCCTTGGTTGAATTTAGAAGCGTCCCTAATATCCTCTCTGTGCAAAAGTTGAATTTAGAAGTGTGCCCAATAGCGTGCCTTAGTTGAATTTAGAAGTGTGCCTATTAGCGTGCCTTGGTTGAATTTAGAAGTGTGCCTAATATCATCCCTGTCCATAGTTGAATTTGGTTGCCTAATATCCTCTTTGTGCACAGTTGAATTTAGAAGTGTGCCTTATATCCTCTCTGTGCAAAGTTGAATTTAGAAGTGTGCCTAATAGCATGCCCTGGTTTAATTTTGAAGTGTGCCTAATAGCGTGCCCTGGTTTTCCTTAGAAGTGTGTCTATTAGCGGGATTTGGGAGAATTTAGAAATGTCCCTAATATCCTCGCTGTGCAAAATTAAATTTGGTTGCCTAATATCATCCCTTTCCAAAATTGAATTTGGTTGCCTAATATCCTCTTTGTGCACAGTTGAATTTAGAAGAGTGCCTTATATCCTCTCTGTGCAAAGTTCAATTTAGAAGTGTGCCTAATAGCGTACCTTGCTTGAACTTAGAAGTGTGCCTAATATCAATCTCGGTGCAAAGTTGAATTTAGAAGTGTATATAACAACATCACTTTGGCATAGCGGAATTTAGTCAGTGTCCCTGATAACGTCACTGTGCCAAAGTCTAGAAAGTCTGCCTTGTAGCTTATCTGCGTCATAACTGCATTTAGAAAGTCTACCCTATAGCATATCTGTGGCATAATTGCATTTACAAAGTCTGCCCTATAGCTTATCTATGTCATAATTGCAATAAAAAACTCTGCCCTATATGTCATAATTGCATATAAAAGTTGAATTTAGAAAGTTTAGCCTATAGCATATCTGGGTTATAACTGCATTTAGAAAGTCCTCCTAAATTGCACTTAAAAGTCCACCTAAAAGCATATCTGAGGTGTTGTTACATTAAAAATTCTGCCTAATAGCATACCTGTGTCTCAGCTTGCTAGAAGAAAGTCTACCTAACAGCATAACTGAGCTGTAGTTGCAACTAGATAGTCTAACTAATAGCATATTCTATGGTCTGGCTACATTTCAAAACTGCCTAAAGGCATACCTGCAGCCTAGTTTCCAATTAGAACATTAAAACTTAGTATATGTGAATAATATCACCCTGTTTAGTTAAACACAAAAACCTTGAATAATCTCACCCAGAGGTACACATTTACTAACCATGAGTGCACCCAATCCACAAAGGTCTACCAGAAACAACCCCTGTGCACCGCTCGCCTCCTGTCAGCCCTACCTCCCTTCCCCCCTCCACAAATCATCCCACCCTCCAACACATCCCCTACCCATCACCTTTCCAAACACCAAGCCAGAGGGGAACGATGGCGAGCTAACCACACTAAAACCACTGCTCCTCTGAACCCCTCGACTGATCAGCCTACTATGATCATACCAGCTCCCCTCACTAGCCTCCTAGGCACACCCTGCCCAGCAATCATGCACCCCCCGCTTTTCCCACCAACCCCCACCATCATCCCACCCCGACCACACTCCTTCCCCTACCTAAAAACTGCACGCCTAGCCCTAGCAAGAACGGAAGCCTCATCCCTCTCCCTCTCTGACCCCCCTACCCTCTCGCACACACCAGTTGCAACAAAGACACTAAAGTGGAAACGTACCTGGTCCCCCTCAATCTCTCAGCACTCATTGCCTCCCCTGTCTCGACCCACCACCTCATCCCCCATTCACCACCCTCCCCATACCTCACCCTGCCTGAAACCCCTCTCCCTAGATTTCTCACCGACCACAACTGAAACTCCTAACCCCCCACACCCCACCTTCAAATCCCCAGTGCCAAACCCAATCATCCCAACACACGCGTCCATCCACTCCCACCCGAAACCCACCAACTTTTCTGCTCGCCCACTCTTCCCATCAACCATCAACCACCCCACCCCTCTCGCTCACCAGTTTCCACCCTCTGCCCCCCACACCCCATCTCTGCAGCTCTGACATCAACCTCATCTACCAAAGTGAACTGCATCCTATTTAATGCCCGATCCGTAGCAAACAACAGACACAGCATCTTTGACCTCCTCGCCTCTGAAAAACCAGACCTGGTCTTCATCATCGAAATCTGGTTCTCTGACGACTTCGCCCCTATCGCCAATGAAGCCTTCCCCCCCAACAACTCCCTCATTCCACTGACCTGTCCCTTTAGAGGAGGAGGAATAGCAATTGCCTTCAAGTCTCGATTCCATGCCTCAATCATCGACAACCAACCTTCCATTCCTTCCTGTGAATCACTCCTCGTTAAACTATCCCTTTCCCCTTCGTTCTCCCACAGCTTCCTAATAATCTACAGACCCCCTGGTTATGATAGAAAATTCTCAAACAACCTCTGTGGCTATATTGCCACCCTCCAACTAAACCATCCCAACCTCACCCTTCTAGGAGATTTCAACATATGGCTCGACATTCCACCCCACATAAACGGCCTGACTCACTATAAATGACACACTCTTGATGCCATCTTCAGCTCCCACAACCGGATACATCTAAAACCCCCCACCCCTATCATCTGGTCTGATCACTTCATAGTTTCTTTCGCCATTTGCTCACCCAACCCTCTTCCCGTACCCGAACCTGAACCTCTGAATCTACGGAAATGCTGGAAGAAACTAATAATCCTTCCTGATCTAGCCGACACACTCCTCCAGTCTCCTCCGCCTACCTTCCTACTCAATAATCAACTAACCGCTGATGCCTTTGACTCATGGCTCAACACCACACTAATGTGGCTAACACCCTCTTGCAAACCATCAGCCCGCCGTGGCCTTTTGCCTAGATGGTTCACGCCTGAATTGAAGACCATTAAACAACTATATAAATACCTAGAACGCAAATGGCGGAAAGACAAAACTCCCCTGAGCAGATTCACCTTGGCCCGGCACCTTCATCAGTACAAGGCTGAAATCCGAAAAGCAAAAAAAGCCCATTACAACTCCTGAATCCTAAACTGTAAAAACCCCAGCAAAGAACTTCACAAAATCATCACCGAATTCACCAAAGCATCATGCACCACCACCGTCCCGACCCCCTCACAATCGCTGTGCGACTCACTCTCTCTCCACTTTTACACCACAGCTCTTGAAAGAACAAATGCTCTAACCAACAAACTAGCTCTCTTACACCCACCAGGCAACCCACCCTCCATACCGGCCAACCCACCGCCTGCGTTCACTACCCAACCAACGTTCGACTCCTTTAGTCCAATATCAGCTGACCAATTTCTCAAACTTCTCTCTGCCCGCAAACCATCCGGCTCTCCGCTGGACCCTTGCCCGGCTACAACTCTCAAAGAAATTTTCGCATCTACCTGCGCAGGAGAACACGCAAGAACCATCATAAATGACTCCCTTGCCTCGGGAATTTCTCCCGACGCATTCAAAACGGTTCACGTCAAACCTTTAATAAAAAACCTTCCCTCGACCCTCTCGAGCCCAAAAACTACCACCCCATCTCAAACACAAGGTTCGTTGCCAAACTCATCGACCACCTACTCCCAACTAAATGCCTTTGTCGAAGCCAACAATCTCCTAGACCCCGCTCAATCAGGTTTCAGAGCCTGACACGGAACTGAAACCACCCTAACCTCAATCTGGGATGGCCTTAAAAACACGGCAGATTCTGCGGGATGCGCCGCATTAATCCTTCTTGACCTATCCGCCACCTTTGACACAATCAACCACTCAATCCTCCATGACCCCCTTGACTCCCTAGGAATTCGTGGAACCGTCTCTTAAATGGATAGCATCTTTCCTCAAAAATAGGAACCAAATAACCCTACTCTCCAGCTATTCCTCCCAAGCCCGACCAGTCGACAAAGGAGTTCCACAAGGAGCATGCCTATAAGCCCACCTGTTCAATCTCTACATGGCCACCCTCCCACGAATAATTTGTTCACACAACATCTCGTGCTACAACTACGCTGATGACACTCAACTAATTCTAAAAATCCTGAACTGAAAACCCAACTGCCGACCTGACCTTGCTTCCTACCTCCTCAACATAGAGCTCTGGATGACCACAAACCACCTCTTGCTAAACCCCTCCAAAACCGAAATCATGATATGTGGCAACACCAAACTTCTCCTACACCCACCCTGGCCAGCTGCCATGTGCAACTCACTGACTCCCTCTAATTCAGTAAAAAACCTTGGATGCACCCTAGACTCTGACCTAATACTCTCGCGCCAAGTCAACGTCTCAAAGTCCTGCCACTACCACCTTAAATCTCATATATGCATTTTTCCATACCTCCCCTTTCCCAACAGACTCTCCGCGGTCCAATCAATTGTTATTTCAAGACTGGACTACGCTAACCCCCTCTACCTCGGAGTCCACGCATACCAACTGACTAAACTACAAAGAGCACAAAACGCCACCGCCAAACTGCTACTAGCGCTTGGCCCGAGAGACCACATCTCTCCAGCCCTCAAAACTCTGCATTGTCTTCCAGTTGCCCGAAGGGTGACCTTCAAAACCTTATGCATTTCTCACCGAGCACTACATAAAACCGGACCTCAATATCTTCAAGACAATCTAAAACCCTATCACCCTGCACGTACGCTAAGATCAAGCTCAGCCGGCCTCCTAGTCATACCAAAAACAAACTCAGTCAGGTTAGGCGGATCATCATTCTCAGCCTTGGCCCCCACATTGTGGAAGGCACTCCCATCCCACATCCGCAAATTACTGAAAACTTGGCTCTTCCCCTAAAACCGACCCCGAACTCAAACTAACTCAAACTGGATAACAGCATCGCATTGACTTTGCCAAATGCTAGATCATTAATAGCAATGCAGCCTCTTGATCCGAGCAAGAAATCTAAAACTATTAACCTCTAAAAAAAGATCAAACCTGCGAAGTAGATAAAAAGAATAAGCTGTACGAGAGCAGTAAAGTGGCTGAAATTAATGCAATGGACGAAATAAATGTAATGGACAAGAGGAACAATGTGGACATGAGGAATAAAGTGAATAACAACAATTCAACTAACCCAAACTACTAAACCTTAAATAACAATAAAACAAATAACAATACAACATCAAGACCCAAGTGAGAATTTGATAACTAATAACCTCTAATGTAAACTAAAATGTACAAACAGAATAGAACAAATAAAATAGATGAAAGCAGTGAGTGCACAAACAGATGACATGGAATGTATGAGGGCATGGTATAAATGGAAAGTACAGAATAGACGATTCAAGTACATCTGACGGGGGTAGTGCATGGGACAGATGGAGAGCACGGAACGGATCGAGTGAGTGCGACAAGTGACATAGGCAGAACCGATAATGCAGGATGAATAAACGAAGTGAGTGAAGAGGATGGAAAGATGAATACAGGAGACGGATGAGTGCACACACAGATGTCATGGAATCTATGAGGGCATGGTATAAATGGTAAGTACAGAATAGACAATTCGAGTACATCTGACAGGGGAAGTGCATGGGACAGATGGAGAGCACGGAACGGATCGAGTGCGTGCGACAAGTGACATAGGCTGAACTGATAATGCAGGATGAATAAACGAAGTGAGTGGAGCGGATGAAGTTGGTGGAGTGGTTGAAGTGCGTAGAGCGGATGAGTGTGTTGAGGGGATGAGTGCGCTGAGCGGATGAGTGTGTAAAGTGGATGAGTGTGAAGAGCCGATGATTGCATAGAGCGGATGAGTGTTGGGTGTTGAGCAGATTTAGGGTGTTGAGCGGATGTAGGGCATGATGGTATTGAGCAGATGTAGGGTATTGAGCAGATTTAGGGTATTGAGCAGATGTAGGGTGCGGTGGTGTTGAGCCAATGTAGGGTGTTGAGCGGATGTAGGGTATGGTGCGGAGCGAGTGTAGAGTGCGGAGCGGGTGTAGAGTGCCAAGCAGGTATTGAACACTGAGCGAGGAGCAGATGTAGAGTGCAGAGCGGGTGTGGACTGTGGAGCGGGTGTCGAGTGTGGAGCAAACGGGTGAGGGATGTGGATGGAATGGGTGAAGTAGTTGGAGGGAACGATGAAGTGGGTGGAGGGGACGGGTGAAGTAATTGGAGGGAACGGGTGAAGTGGTTTGAAGGAACGGGTGTAGTAAGGCAAAGAAATGGGTGAAGTTGGTGATATGAACGGAGGATGGGTCTGGAAGAATGGGTGATGTATATGGACAGACGGGTAAAGTTTGAGGAAGGAACGGGTGGAGTATGTTGACAAAATGGGTCAAATATACTGAATAGAACGATTGAAGTATGTGGTTGGAACGTGTGATGTGGATGGATCAAATGAAAAATGTGGTTGGAATGGAGGAAGTATAAGTATGAGGTTGGAACGGATGAAGTATGTGAGAGGAATGGATGAACTGGGTTGAAAGGATGAACTGGGTGGAAAGGATGAACTGGGTTGAACGGATGAACTGGGTGGAACGGATGAACTGGGTGGAACGGATGAACTGGATGGAATGGATGAACTGGGTGGAACGGATGAACTGTGTGGTACGGATGAACAGGGTGGAATGGGTGAACAGGGTGGAACGGGTAAAATATGTGGACAGAAAGGGTGAAGTATGTAGATGGAAAAGGGGAAGTATGTGGATGGAACGCGTGAAGTATGTGGATGGAACGGTGAAGTATGTGGATGGAACGGGTGAAGTATGTAGAAGGAATGGGTGAAATATGTGGAAGGAATGGGTGAAATATGTGGATGGAATGGGTGAAGTATGTGGATGGAACAGATGAAGTATGTGGATGAAACGGATAAACTGATGTAGAATGGATGAAGTGGGTGGAACGGGTGAAATGGTATAAGGGATGAAGTAGGTGGATGAACGGGTGATGTGTTTGGAACCAGTGAAGTAGGTGGAACCGGTGAAGTGGGTGAACGGGTGAAGTGGATGGAACGTGTGAAATGGGTGGAACCAGTTAAGTGGATGGAACGTGTGAAGATCACGTACTTGGATGGATGATACCTGGAGAAAGGATAACATGGGCAGAACAAATGAAAGGAGTGGTGCATAAAATGCTTAGAGTACATAGAAGGGGTTGAAGTGCATGGAACGGATGCGAGTGCATGGAATGGTTTGGAGGGCATGGAATGTTTGAAAGAGCATTGAAAGGAACGTTTTTGAGTACTTGAAATGGTCATAATGCATGGAAGGGATGGAGTACATGGAACTATTGAGTGGGCTCGATCTCAAGCACCTAGAGTAAATAACCATATTCACATCTCCATGCTTACTCTCTTCTTTACACCACCATTCAAATAGAACACAGCGAAACTATGTAGCTGTTCTCATACCATCATTGCCTCATACTCCCCATCACCCTAACTAAACATTGCTGGTTACACACCCTCCAGCCTAGGCGTTCTCCTCAGGCCTAACGCAGCCAAAATTGGTCTGGATAACAACCTGCCAGAACGAACACATACTCTTGATCTCTCAACCTCCACACCTACTGCTAAGAAGCAGCTATCACACGAAAGACACACCAGCTGCACACATATCCGGTGCTCACACGCACCTTTTGTCTCTCTCTATTCTCTCTACTGACCTGAACTTCGGTTCCCGAGGGCATTCAACCTACCAGCGCCTTGAGACCATACCAATGGTACATAAGGCGCTATATAAATGCAAAGTAACATAACATAACGTAACTGTTTATTGGCTTGCTGCGTTAACTAATAACCCTCCAACAATACGCTATGGCGAATTGCCTGTTTGTAAACTGCAATAAGTTGCGGGCCATGACTTTTAATAGGCATAAAAAAATAAAGCCTGTAAATAGTTGAGTAACATTTGATCAGGAACACAATTAGAGGTTGTCCCTGAGTTTACTTATTTAGGTTTCACTTTAACAGGAGGAACAGGCCTAAACCTCCTGATTCTTATGTTGAAATGTATGTTGCAGGTTTTGACTGCACAGGCTAAATTCACTACTTAACATTATGTTCAATAACCCTGCCTCCCACTGATGAGATTTTACAAAAGCAAGATTATTCCTATTTTAACATATAGGTCTGACCCTCTGCTGGATGGTAATAAAGTCGCTTGGAACACCCTGCAAAGTTACTTTTGGAAACATGTACTTAGTCGTCCTTTTGGAATGCCAAGTGCCTTGGTTCGTTTCAAATTGGGACTACTCTCTATTAGAGGTATTGTTATGTGGAAAATGTTATCCTCATTCATGAAAATATATGTTGATGACAAATCATTGCTCTTCGATTCCCTATTGAAGGTGGTTGAACTAAGAAGTGAATCAAGTATGAATACATACATAGATGATTGCATTTCTACAGTGAATTCAATAGGTTTACCCATTAGCATGTTAGTAGTAAACCCCTTACTTATTAAAAAGAAAACATGGGAACAAGATTGGATACTCATGACTGAGCATTGCAAGAAATACAGTTTTAAACATTACTTATTATTGGATGCTAAATGTGTTAATTCATTGCCTAATTACCTGATCAAATTTCCTGATGCTCTCTGGCACTTATACTTCCTATAAAATATGATTAAATATTATCCCAACTAATGATATTTTTGGAGGTAGACATAATATCCCATGATGCGCTAGATTCTGACAAACTTTCTTTTACAATTACTGGAATGAAGAAGATTGCTGAAAACAGCTACCGAAAAAATAACACTCTTCACATCCAACAAAGTATGTACATTATTATAGCATGTACATCTATCTAATTGCAACAATGTGCCTCATTACGAGGGTGGCAGTAATCCGTCTGTGCTACCAGCAGTTTGCCACCAACCCATAGCACTGATTCCGCCGCCTCATATTCCGGTGCCACAGTAAATTACAATTCCCATGGAGTCCTTCAGGACTCCATGGAATGGGGACACTGAAGCACTGGCACCATTGCTAATGGTGCTGGTGCTTCAGTGAGAGACATGCCGCTGGGGGCATGATTTCGAAGCAGGTCAGGCCAGCCAGGGGATTTGTGCCCATACCGGCATTCCCGTAGAATGGTGGTCTGCAAAGGGTGCCGCTACTGGCATCCTTGTTTCAGGACCGCAATACTCGGAATTAAGTCCAATGGACTTTCAATATATATTATTCTAGAGTATTCTTTTTGAATCAACAACATTTATTTCACTCTTACTCATTTTGCAACATTCACACTCTTTCTATTCCCATATAAACACCCACATGATAGCGTCCACTGTTTTCCTCAAACCATCATAATGTGCTACTTAGTCAGTCACATCACCACTCCCTTACTCAATAGCCCAAGCCCATTACACCTTTACAGATTCTTATTGTTACAACCTTCACAACCACACCTATCATCCCACTACACAATCACACAGTACTCTATTAATCTCTACAATCACACCCACACACCCATGTACAATACATGCATATACATTCCACAACTTTCAAACACAAACATTATTTTCTGCCAAAAGACAATACAGAATGCCTACTAAAAAGAAACTCCATAGAAAACAAAGAAATAATAGAGCAGATATGAATACAAGCAAGCCATATAGTCATCCACCTCTAAAACAATGTGTAGAAAACATTAAAACAAAACAGCTAGTAACCTCACCCAGCAAAACTAAACTAGCCACTACTAAAAAGTAAGGCTCCTCTTACAAAATCTAAAACATATACAAACAAAAGCAGACCTACTAATGAACCTAAAACTATATCTACCAATGTTCACACAGCCACAGTAAAGCATTTCAAAACAATTAATTTTCAAAAAACTGTTCTACTGCAGAGTTCTTCACAATCTTATGAATACAACTAAAAAGTAATGTTCTACCCTTAAAAACTACGACAGAAGACTAATACTCAATGGTCTCATTGACAGCACATTTAACCTAGAGAAAAAGTTGTTTTTATTTATTTTAAACAGAATGAATCAATTAACTAAATGAATCAATGAATTACAAAAAGTACTTCAAAACATTCACAATGTCAATATAGATACCTTTTCGTACTTTTGTGAAGGTGAATGGATTCACACAAGCAGTACATATCCAAATTGTAATGAAGAGGCTTATAAACAAGAATACAAACAAAAAACAATTGCCATTGGCAGTAATGGCTGAGGGTATGAAATGGTAGGAGACTCCATCATGGGAAAAGAAAAAATTATTGAAAATAACTTCCCCCAACAAACGTTCAACCTAATATTCCTTTCATCCAAAACAAACCACCAAGTGTACAAATAAAAATGCAGCTCAATATGTAAAGGACACCAACAATCCTTTAAATCTTTATGACAATTCCTCAATCCCTATGTGAAAATAAAAGACAAAAGTAGAATCAAAACTTTACAAACCATAGACTCCTGCCCAGTGCACAGTCACACTGGACTACACTGAGTTTCATTAGCCTGCATTTCAGGAACTTCTTGCAAAAGCACCTTCCACCACATCAAAATGTTAACAATACACCATTCCACTATACGAAATCTTATGCATACACTGTACTATACAAAAAGTCCTACTCTAGAACTTCAACATTTAAATAACATTCTCTTACATGGAACAGTGAAAGAACTTCGAGAAATAGAGCACATTCAAAGTAAATATTTTGGAACTGAAATTGACTTATTGATATTAGCAAAAGCCTCACAAACTCCAAACTCCTAACAAGCACACACAAAAAAGAAATAGCTACATTTCAAAACACATCTGCTGAAATACCAGACCAAGGGGGTCATTACATGTTTACCGATCAGGGAACTACAGTACCGGTAAGCTTGCCGGTACCGTAGTTCCCGGACCGGCAGACTACGAGTTCTGCACGTGGGTGCCATTACGGCTGCCAGGTCTAACCTGTTGGCCGTACGGGCACCCGCGAGCAGAGCATGTCAGATGCACGGGCACCATTCTGAATGGTGCCCGTGCATCCATCCTCCCCATTCCTATTGCGCCCTATGGGCTCAAATGGGAATGGGGAGAATTCTATTCCGGCGCCTGTAAATTGGCAATTATCGGGTCCAGCAGGGCCATAGTGACCTGGTATCTGCCCATTCGTGGGCGCCAGAAAAAATACTGCCAAACTTTTAATGATGCCCCAAGTATGTGTCTGTTGTCACACAACACACAACATATTTCATAAAAAGAGCACAAAAATAGTAGATATGGCTACAAAATAGAGGACAATGAGGAATCCAAATGGTTCCAATAAGCTCTGTATCTATCAACAGAAAATAAATGATAACAACTGACCCCTCATTAGTTGTATTAGAGCATGAAAATCCAAACAGTAAACCCAATTCAAGCTATAATACGCCTTTAACCAAAGAAACAGCCACATTGCCTCCATCTGAGCTACTAAAAGGCATTTGTGGCAAAGGCGTGTAATATCTCTACAGAATTTCGGCAGAACGCTGCTCTGTTCTTTCAGAACGAAGACAGGTCTGAATTTTTAATATGAATTCCCCACATAGTTAGCATGCGGAATGAATCCCGTAATAATGCACTTGAATTAGCAGAAATGTCGTCAGGCATAGTATGGTTATCCTTATTGTATATAATTCTAAATTTTTGAACGCCTTCCTTATGAATGATTGTATCCCATGTTCCACTCGCGTCTTGGAGCACTTTGAAGCACTCACTTTGTGTATACGCACTTTATACATAAGCAATACAATACAATACAATAAAGATATATGAGAACGAATGTGATATTAACTTAACCCACACGATTTGTTTTTGGGTCAACCACAGGTGTCAATCCACACTGAGTTACTGTAAATAGCAAGAAACACATTGCTAATATCAGGAATGTTATTCACCCTTGCTTGCAGCATCACGCGCACACCAATAGGGGCTGTTAAAAGGGATTATATCAGCATAAATATCAGTTGGTGCAAATAGTTACAGAATAAGATACATAAACTGCAAAATACATTACTGTATATTATGCTGACAATGTTTTCTATATGTATTTCCTCTTGTGTTGTTTATGTTGGTACGTCTTG
This sequence comes from Ambystoma mexicanum, assembly GCF_040938575.1. NCBI lineage: Eukaryota > Metazoa > Chordata > Amphibia > Caudata > Ambystomatidae > Ambystoma > Ambystoma mexicanum. Next base: position 930,331,364 of record NC_090929.1, on the reverse strand, counting down.
TGACCTAATGCATTCCCAATGATATGAAATACACATAATTATGGGCGCTTATGAAATATTTCCACGTGCTTCTGCACTATGACATTTTGTACATATGAATATGTCTTGAAACATATTTGAAATGTTATGGGAACTATGATCAAAATTCCCTTGGATTAACATCAGACAAAATCGTGATCTCTCATGCCTCGAATGATATCCTACCTGGGTGAATATCTGCAAAAATATGATGCACGATGATTTATGATATTGGGGGTCATATTTAATGGTAATGGTAAACTGTTACTGACTGTATATTCATCAGATTAGGTTTACAGGCCCTGATGAAGGACAATTATGAGTCTGAAATGAATTGGCGGAATCTACACCTGTGCTTAAATTTAACTAATGAAACCCTCATTTGGAAAACAAATGAATCAAGAATTATTCTTAATGGAGAAATCAAAACATAATCCAGAATTGTTTTAACTATATAATGTAAACACATGGTCGATATTTGGATGTGCAACACAAACTGAAGGATAAACAGCCTAGGTCTCTCTATTTCTTGCACGACCTCTTACGCACTGCAAATAAAAATAAAGAGGGAACGGATATAAAAACATTAGGAGTACTCTGTTCTCTTGACCCTGTCAATGCATCAAGGTACTTTCACCATCGCTCTATTGCCATGCTGCATTTCATCTTCAATACAACTACCCCTCCACTCAGAGAAGTTGAATACTTATTTTGGAGAAAAGAATATCAGTCCAGAGCAGCAACACAAATCCACATGCTTTTGTGGATAAAAGATGCTTCCAAATTTGGCCATGACAGTGATGCCACTGTTTTACAGTTTTTTGAAAAATAACTTACCTGCACCCTCCCTTCAGAAACCACACATAGTTACATAGGTACACAGATCTTATGCTTCCAAAATCATAAGTGTGGCAAATACTGTCGATTTAGATATAAAAACAAAGGGAAATACTATACCAAATGTCGCTTTGACTTACTTAGACCAGTTTGCAAAAAAGGACAAGTAAATACCTTGATGTCTTCAGTTAGATACAGTGTAAAAGGCAAATCCCCTAAAAATACATAAACATTAAAAGGGACGAAGCATCCAAGTACATCAATCATTACAAGGCACTCATTGACCTCGTGTGGAATGCAAATATAGCCAAACAATATATTGAAGACAATTCCATTGCAGTTGAAAGATATGTCACAGCTTATCTCACCAAAGCTGAACAAGCAGAGATAAAAGACCTGTGGGATAGCATTCATCTGACAAAACACTGTCACAAAAATTGGGCAGCCTCAGTATAATAATAGAATGCGGGTGCTACAAAGCTGCGGACCACTTAAGAGGTACAGCCTTACATGGCAAAACTAAATACATTCTCTTGCTAGACTTTGGTCCAGTTTCATCACAAAAAAGAGTACTAAAATCCTACCAAGATATATAAAAAAATAGCCACAAATGATCCCAACAGCCAGGACATTTTAGAAACAATAGGGGTCATTACAAGTTTGTAGGTAACCATGGCGCTATTAGCGCCACTGCTGCCTCTAAACCCATACCGACTCCGCCCTGGTGAATGGAGGTATTACTGCCCCATTCCAAGGTTGGCGGGGGCGGTAATTCACCATTCACCAGGGCCCTTCCCCATTCCCATTTGAGCCCCATAGCGCTCAATGGGAATGGGGAAGGCAGTAATAATGGTACCACAAATTGCGGTACCGTTATTACCTCCAAAGTCCCTTTGCGGGTCCCGTCCTTAACGCCTGGTAAAACCGGTACTGGTATTCCCTTACTGCCCGGGTCGTAATGACCCCCAATGTAATTGACACATACAACCCAAACAGAAGTACAGCATTGGAAAACTGCTGCCTGTATGACATAGCCCAAAACTCACACAAGAACAATGTCACACCAGATGAGACAACTGGCAAATATTCAGTTTCAACTTGTGAAGGAAGTCTAGTGCAACTTATAAAACCTAGCGTAATTAATCATATTAAGTTATCATTAAAATCTTTGCAATTTATAGAACTTTATTACTTGGCCCACTGCAACTACTTTTTAAACCTTGGAGAAACGAATAAGAATTATTAGGTGACCACAACTCATTTGAAGCTGCATTCAAAGCAAATGAAAGCAGTATAACAAATGTCATTTTCAAACAATACAAAGAAATTTTGGAAACTGAAAGCCAACAAGAGGATGGAATTAAAGCTCTACTAGATGAAGACACCCCTTAGGGCAGTCACCCTTCTCTTACAGGATTCCAAGAACCACTTGGAGAACTACTAATTTTAAATGAAGCAGAAAGAGCCATGACTGTGGTAGAAAATACCATGTATCAATCTAAACAATTTGAAGAAGTGTAGTCACTGCTCAAATCACAGCTACATGATGAACAACTCACCATTTATCTAGAAGTCATTGAAGAAATTGAGCTTGCTTTGAAACATGAAACTAAAACTAGTAGCTGTAAAAATTATACAATCTCTGCTCCACCATGTAAGTGGTGAAGCTGTTTCCGGTAAACATTTTTAATTAAAATAATCAGCACATTTCCTCAAGACTTAACAAACAATAAAATGCATCTATTGGAACAGCCCCTACAGGTTTAGATGCTAACAAAATTGGAGTTGTAGATTTACACAGACTACTGCTCTTCCCAGTACAACACCAAAACATATTAGTATACTATAAATTATCAGCAGAAGCTGCTACTAAAGTACACAGAATTCTGAAATAAAATGAAATGCTTCTGAGAGATGAAGTAAGCAAGGTTTTCAACCTCATGTTGGCTTTAAATCATCTCAGAATGCAAGAAACAGACTACGAAGAACTGTTTTGAGGAAAACACATTATTGTTTTTGGAGATTTCCTACCGTGAACACCAGTAAACGGTCAACCTATTTTCAAATCATTAGGACACAAACAATACAACAACACACTCACCAGCATTGGAAATGTAAATCTCGAGCAACATCTTCGCTACAAAAAATGAACTGAAAGCATGCGTCAGTCTGCAGATCTCACCTATGCTAACATTTTAAAAAGCAGTAGAACTGGTCTGCTTACTAAAGATGCAAAATCCATCTTAAATACTAGACTAATCCATGAGCTGTATGGGCAAAAACCATCGGCTCATAATGTCATGGAAAAATTAACTCAACTAAATATAAAATGCATATCCTTAATATCATTCTTTACAAGCTGTAGTCAATTCAACAAGACAATGTTGAAAAAAGTGTAGAGGTGGAGCCAAGTAAAACCATCTAAAGCTCCTCCCCCATGTTGCCTATATGCTGGGAGCCAGAGTGTGAGACATGTGCATTACCAGTAGGAATACCTATACCAAATAGAATCATGGAAGTAAGATTCCCATTGAGAAAGCCATACATGCATACATGACAATTTGATGGCCATTTGAATGAAATCCCGAGGAAGTGTGAAAACTGAGCAAAATGGAAGACTGGTCATGAAAAGCAGAGCTGATGCACCCAGAAGAGATGCAGAGACAAGAGAACATAAATATTCTATAAGATCTAAAGAGGAGGTGTTAAAAATGAGCAACATTTTGGGCTTGAGATTAAGATGCTCATGCTACAGAAATAATGAAGAAGATATCAAGCCATTTTATTATTTTACAGATGCATTAATGCACGTACACTAAGAATTCTTAAAGGCTAGCTATGTAGTGAATAGATTGCGTTGATGCACCAACATATATACATTGGAAATTTAAGGACTATGGATGATTCCACACCACACTTTAGCTGAGCTGGATCCCGTTATCAGAAAGACTTTTTCAGTGTGTTGCAGTTAGATATCTGGAAAACTTAACCGTGGAGTTAAATCAAAGAAAGTCTTGGTTGGATCAACACTAAGAAGTCAAGACCACCTATACATACCGCTCCATGTCAAATGTATTCCACTTCCCAACCCTTTTCAGACCCTCTTTCAGTCACCAAATAAACCCAAATATGTTTTGCAGACTTTTTTCTCCCTGCACTGTTTGCAGTCAGCAGCGATGTCCGCAGACTCAGTGGCACCTGCAAACCCTTTTTTTCACTTATAAAAACAGCTCCATACTAACTGTATTCCACCCCCCCCTTTGCAGCCCCTCTTTCGGTCACCAAAAAACCCCACACTTTTTCCTAACCATGCTATGCACGGACACCAGCGGCTGTCTGTGGATCAAACATGTGACTGTTCCCAAATATATCACGCAGGTCATAATCTTCACCATCCAATCAATGGGCACATACGATGTCTGCGGACATTGAGCCATCCCCTGATTGCCCCAGAGGTGTCCAGGGACCCTGAATCAGTAATGAGTCTGCGCACCGAACCCTGACATCACTAATTTATTTTTGTTTACCTCCTTTTTGCCCATATTAAAAATGAAACTACTGGATAGATAAACACCAAATTTACAAAAGCATGATTTTTGGGCCAACCCACAACACCCAGCCCAAATTTAGTAAAAATGTGTCAAGCCATTTGGAATATAGGCGTGAGCAAAACATTCTTTCCATTGTATCTATGAGGATTTCAACATATTGTGGGGCCCCCCTCTAACATTGCCCCCTTGACAAAACCGCATCAAAATTTGCAAAATCATTCCGAGGGGTCCTATACTTTGTTGTAAAGTTTGGTGAAGATTCATCAGAGGGGGAAAAGTTATAAACCACCCAAAAAGTGTTCTTTCTATGAGTTGAGCTACCTAGCCATAACTACAGGGCCACTAATGCAGGCCATGTAATTTACAGATATTATAGGGTGGTGATAGCCGCCCTACAGTTAAGGTGAGTCAGACTCCTATATAAAGTCCTAAAAATGCTATCATTAATAGCTTTTGATTTGATTAATGGTTTTGGCAAAAATGTTAAAAGTGATTGAAATCCTGCACCACGCCCCCCCCCCGACTGCAAAGCTTCGTAAAGATGTGTTCAAAAATAAAAAAGTTATTAAGGAGGTCATTACGAGTTAGGGGGTCACCATTCCGCTATGAGTGGCAAGGTTACCCCCTTACCGGGCCCCGGGTTCCTTGAATGAGGAATTACCGGGCCATTCTGACTTTGGAGGGCCCGGTAATTCCTCATTCAAGGAACCCATCCCCATTCCCATTCGAGACCCCATAGGGCTCAATGGGAATGGGGAGGGTGCTAACAATGGGCTTGTTAATAACGGGCCCATTGTTAGCACCCTGGTCTGCTCGCGGGACCCGCTAAGAGCGCCTGGTAAAACCAGGCATCCTTAGCGGGATCCCGCGAGCATACTCGTAATGTGCCAGTAAGGGTTTGACGGCTCCGGCACCTTTACCTGCACTGTTAATCCCTTACCGCCACCCTCGTAATGACCCCAAAAGTGTAAAAAAAAAATGTTATTTCCATAATTGCGGCCTACATAGACAAACAAGGTCAATTTTTGCCAAACCGCACAGCCCAAACGGCTGAACGGATTTGGACCAGGTCCAAAATAACTTGGGCCCAAAGCGTTGACTCGCGATCCATGCATGGTTTGGGGTTATTCCGTGCAGTTGTTTTTTAAATATTTGATGGAGAAGGGAGCCACCATCTTTTTTTTCTATCGATGCCAGCGATATTCCGGTTATAGCTGCGAATAGCCTACATCTGAAACAAAACTACGTCACAAAGACAGCATGTGTTTTGGGGGAAACGGAGAGGGGAGGAGAGGTGAGGAGGCTAAACAGGGACTGGGGAGCTGGAACAAATGAGGGGGCCACTTGATGACGGCTTGGGTAGCCAGAAAATATTTATTTTTCCGTGCATTCTTCTGTTATTTGCGGCTATATCCAAGGATACGCTAAGACTACAGATGACCGTAGGTATGAGCAGTTCCGGGCGCATGGCTGTATATTTTGGGGTATCAGTGTTTTATTTCTTTTTGAAAGTTATTTGTATAGGAATAGTGATGTTCGGAGTGAAAAATCATTGACTATGGCCAATGGCTATGGTCAGTGACAAGGTATGTATTTGGGAGTCGTTTTTTATTTTGTCTGTGTGTTTTCAGACTTTTGCTCATGTGAGACTTTAGAGAAGAACAGAAGTAAATAGCTTAACAAAATTAATATAAAATCAAGCAATCATACTATAGTTTTAGAAACCCCATGTACTATATTTTAGCCTGTGTATTCTCACTTATGGTATTATATTTTGTGGCTGTGAAATGTTTGCCTACTCAGTTTACTGTTCTGTATTATTCTCTGCTTTCTTTATCTTCAGCTACTTTACAAAAGTACATGAGTAGTGTTGTACTGTATTTATCTTTTAAGTTCTATTGTAGTTTAAAACCTGAAGTGAACCCCCCTTTAACTAAGAATTTGTAACCACGGTTATAATACAAGTCAATGAACTGTAAACTTCTGAAATAATTGCCTCCACAATGAATGGGTATTACGTCTGGCTGCCATGTACATCTCAGACTTAACCATTTTGGAAAAACTTGGAACCAATACATTCCCCACAATCCAAAAGATTTAACTGTAAAATCTCACAAACCTAGGTCCATATCAATATTTAGTTTCTCACTTAAAGACACTAAACAATAAAGCTACACAGTTTTCCAACCAGCCATTATATTTGCGGTCTTTCTCTGTTTCCAGGAAAATGATTCCTTTTTTAATTTTCTATTAGTTTGTATGAGCAGGGTATGTATGATGTGTGTATTTTCGAGAATGTAATTTGTTGATGGTACTGTTTTAATTATCTGCAGCTATCCAGCAGCTATTCAGTGTGCAGCCTTGCTACCCGCGGGTAGATGTGGCACGCTGTGCAGCCACAGCTATATCCTGGCAAATGGAATGGTGTGTGTTTGTGGACGTGTGGTATCTGCAGCTATCCGTCATTGTTATGGTGGAGTAGCATCCGAGATGCATTGTGTGTTTTGGGGCTTTGGGAGAGACCAGGGTAGTGGAGGTGGACCATGGGGATTGGAGGGGCTGGTAGACATGTTAGGGACACTTGTTTGGAGTTTGGGGCAATGGAAATACATATTTTTATTTGCAGCTTTTTCAGTATTGCTGCGGCTAACAGCAAACAGCCGTCAAGGGCTTTTCTACAATCGCTTCTATTGAAAAGCACATGCGTAGGCATGTTAATGCTTTTTGTCACTTTATTGGTTTTATGCGCAGTTGCGGTTACATTTAAAACTGCATTTTTTTTACTATAAATTGTCTGTGCAATAATCATATTTTTATGTGAATGATACAGTACGGAATGTTATGTGTGTGTGTAATCTGTTTAGGTGTTCTCTTATCATTTGAAGGTTTGAAGGCCGATTTATTTTTGTTTTGGGCATGTAGAAAAATGTACGTGTAGCCGCATATACAAAGCAAGGTCTGCAGCCGTATCATATAATCACAGCTATGAAGAGGCTCGGTTGGGAAAATAGATTTCTATGAGTTTCATTGTTTGTTATTGGTTGCTGTTATTGTACTATTTGTGTAGCTCTTTGTGATTGGTTGTAATGAAAATGTGTCATCTATTTTAGTAGTTGTATTGGTATATAGTTCTCTTTTTTTGGTTTTCATTTTGGAAAGTATTAGAGCCAACATTTTCTGCAGTTTTAATCTTTTGATTTCAGAACTTTCTCTGTGCACATGGCAGGAGTATGGATGGCTGTTGTGAAAGTAAGTGTTAATCAATATTTATATATGCAAAGGTGTATGTGCATTGTTGTGCATGTTAGTTATATTAATCAGTGCTATCATGTGGTGTTTATTATCATTTGTTTATCTGCTCTGATTATGTGGCAAGTACTTTTTAATGTATTTGTTAAGTTTACAAACATGGACCTACAAAATTAGATTTGTCAATCAGTGGCCTTTTTATGCAGGCATTTTGTTTTTGTATTCATGGTAGGGATGTTAAAGGTTTATTTGATTGTATTTGTCAGAATTTTAATGCACTTTGAGCTATGAAGTACTCTTAGCTGTTTTGAATTTTCTGTGAGGTAATACAATTGATGGCGTTTTGCCAGTTCATTTTAGTTATTTTTGTATGTGTGTATGTTGTTATAGGTACATCGTTGTAATCATCCCAGTGTACTTGCACCTGATGTTGTATAGTTAACTCCTGTGAAAGGTCAACTTCTAAACATAGATACATTGCTGTAGATTGGAGCAGTACTTCTGTAGTCAATTAATGAAAAACCTCCTTGGTGAGACTTTTTAGCATTTCTGATGATTTCTTAAATGGAGTGCTCTAGTGTTTCAGGTGTTTTAAGTCTCTGAATGTTGGTGGCAGAACCTTTGATGTGTGTAGGTTGATTGAGCACAACCACCGTTCACAGCTCCAGTGATGAGGGAAGACCACACGCAGGTCAAAAAAGGTTGCAGCCTAGAATGGGGTGGACACGGTGCATTGGACTTTCTCCATTTCTTTTTTTCCACAACATATGAAAACAGATTTGTTTTAAAAGTTCTACCTATTTGATTGTTTTCTATCTCATGTTCTCCAAGTTTACTTATCCCACTCTGTTCTCTCTTGTTCTCCAAGTTTGTTTAATCTTCCCCATCCTCTGTCCTGCAACCACCCAGTATAACGTCCTTTGTTTATTCTTACTCAGTTCATATATCCCTGTTTGTTTATTGTAGTGGTCCAAGTTGGATTTTTCCCCCAATGACTCAATGATTAGTATGTGCAAAGAGAACAACAGTGTTGTACGCGCAAATGTTGTTTCTTATATAGTGTATGTGATGCATTGCATACACAATATGATGGTCATAAAACGTGTCCATTAAATTGTGTTTCTTAAAGTGTGTGTTTTCTTTAACTGATTATGTTTTCATTTTTTTTTCAGATAGAAGCATATTATTATTTATTTTGTAAACAAAGATGAATAACAGTGGCTACGGGATAGCACGATGGGTAGTTGACTATTGGAGGTGTGGTTAACCGCATGGAGGACCGGGGAGGGTTGTAGTCGTGGGTTTGCAGGACCCTACTCACTGCTTTAGGCCTCAATGTGCAAAAAGGTACTCTGTTGGCACCTGAAAGAGTAGTTTCTAAGAAGGATCTTGTATGTATATATGTGTAGAAATCTATGTGACTGACCCGCACAAGTTTCATATTGTAACTGCGGCTATAAAAAGAAATCAATGAACACTAGCTGCATATAGGAGTGAGGAGTTATTATGTACTTTATATAACTCTTTATATGTACTCATTAACTGTGTATTTTGTTATTTATATTCTATTCTCAGTTTCTAACAAAGAAACACACAATCCCAGAATCCTATAGCCACGGCTAGTATAGATGGGGAATCATTGGTATATTCATGATCAATGCTATCCCAACCCCACTCCATGTGCTGGGTTGGTAGCTGCGACTTTGAAACATTTTTGGAAAAAAAGAAAATGTGGGAGGCATTGAGTCTAGTGTTTGTAGACAGTTATTGTAACATTTTAAATACTTTTTATTGTTATGTTATGATAAAGGATATTTATACCGCATACTATCATCACCGTAGTGGTCCCAAGGCACTCTGGCAGGTCTGAGAAGGGGAAGTTGGTGGGATGGGTTAGTAAGGTTGAGAGGGAAAAAGAGCAAGAGAGCTGTGATGTGCTGTTTGCAGCCTCAGTTCGGTTAACACTGTTCACTGAGCACAGGTGTGCTTTTCGGTTGGTAGCCATCATGTGTTGTTGTGCAAGGCTATCACGGTAATTCATAGAAATTAGCACACAAGTGGGCACGCGGCTGGCACGTGCCAATCTCTGCGCCAGCCGTGTGCGCTAAAATCCATTTCCGTGCACAGCGAATTCATGGATTTTAACTACCAAAACCAGCCGTGGCGCACAGTGGCACAGCGACTCTGCAGCAGCGCTAGTTATGCCCCCAAAAACACGCGATAGGCCCTGTGCGAGTGGGGTACGTGTATAACTGGGGTTCGCGTGAAGTCTCACACGTGATTTGAGCAGGGTACGTGTATTTCAGGGGTGCGTGGGAAGTTTCACACACGTTAGGCCCTGTGTGAGTGGGGTACATGTATTTCAGGGGTGCGTGGGAAGTCTCACACGCGATTTGAGCAGGGTACGTGTATTTCAGAGGTGCACGGGAAGTCTAACACGCGATGGGCCCTGTGCGAGTGGGGTACGTGTATTTCAGGGGTACGCGGGAAGTTTCACACGTGATTGGCACTGTGCGAGTGGGGTACGTGTATAACTGGGGTTCGCGTGAAGTCTCACACGCGATTTGAGCAGGGTACGTGTATAACTGGGGTACGTGTGAAATCTAACATGCGATTTGAGCAGGGTATGTGTATTTCGGGGGTGCGTGGGAAGTCTCACACGCGATAGGCCCTGTGCGAGTGGGGTGCGTGTATTTCAGGGGTGCGCAGGAAGTTTCACACGCGATAGGCCCTGTGCGAGTGGGGTATGTGTATTTCAGGGGTGCGCGGGAAGTCTAACATGCTATTTGAGCAGGGTACGTGTATTTCGGGGGTGCACGGGAATGCTCACACGCGATAGGCCCTGTGCGAGTGGGGTACGTGTATTTCAGGGGTGCGCGGGAAGTTTCACACACGATTGGCCCTGTGCGAGTGGGGTACGTGTATAACTGGGGTTCGCGTGAAGTCTCACACGCGATTTGAGCAGGGTACGTGTATAACTGGGGTTCACGTGAAGTCTCACACGCGATTTGAGCAGTGTATGTGTATAACTGGGGTTCGCGTGAAGTCTCACACGCGATTTGAGCAGGGTACGTGTATTTCGGGTGTGCGTGGGAAGTCTCACACGCGATTTGAGCAGGGTACATGTATTTCAGGGGTGCACAGGAAGTCTCACACGCGATAGGCCCTGTGCGAGTAGGGTAAGTGTATTTCAGGGGTGCGCGGGAAGTTTCACACACGATAGGCCCTGTGCGAGTGGGGTACGTGTATTTCAGGGGTGCGCAGGAAGTTTCACACGTGATAGGCCCTGTGCGAGTGGGGTATGTGTATTTCAGGGGTGCGCGGGAAGTTTCACACGCGATTGGCCCTGTGCGAGTGGTGTACGTGTATAACTGGGGTTTGCATGAAATCTCACACGCGATTTGAGCAGGGTATGTGTATTTCGGGGGTGCGCGGGAAGTCTCACATGCGATTTGAGCAGGGTACGTGTATTTCGGGGGTGCACGGGAAGTCTCACACGCGATAGGCTCTGTGCGAGTGGGGTACGTGTATTTCAGGGGTGAGAGAGAAGTTTCACACGCGATTGGCCCTGTGCGAGTGGGGTACGTGTATAACTGGGGTTTGCGTGAAGTCTCACACGCGATTTGAGCAGGGTACGTGTATTTCGGGGGTGCGCGGGAAGTCTCACACGCGATTAGAGCAGGGTACGTGTATTTCGGGGGGGCATGGGAAGTCTCACACGCGATAGGCTCTGTGCGAGTGGGGTACGTGTATTTCAGGGGTGAGCGAGAAGTTTCACATGCGATTGGCCCTGTGCGAGTGGGGTATGTGCATAACTGGGGTTCGCGTGAAGTCTCACACGCGATTTGAGCAGGGTACGTGTATTTCGGGGGTGCGCGGGAAGTCTCACACACGATTAGAGCAGGGTACGTGTATTTCGGGGGTGCGCGGGAAGTCTCACATGCGATTTGAGCAGGGTACGTGTATTTTGGGGGTGCACGGGAAGTCTCACACACGATAGGGCGTGTGCGAGTGGGGTATGTGTATTTCAGGGGTGCGGGGGAAGTTTCACACGCGATTGGCCCTGTGCGAGTGGGGTACGTGTATAACTGGGATTCGCGTGAAGTCTCACACGCGGTTTGAGCAGGTACGTGTATTTTGGGGTGCGCGGGAAGTCTCACACGTGATTTGAGCAGGGTACGTGCATTTCGTGGGTGCGCGGGAAGTCTCACATGCTATTTGAGCAGGGTACGTGTATTTCGGGGGTGCGCGGGAAGTCTCACATGCGATTTGAGCAGGGTACGTGTATTTCGGGGGTGCACGGGAAGTCTCACACGCGATAGGCTCTGTGCGAGTGGGGTACGCGTATTTCAGGGGTGAGCGAGAAGTTTCACACGCGATTGGCCCTGTGCGAGTGGGGTATGTGCATAATTGGGGTTCGCGTGAAGTCTCACACGCGATTTGAGCAGGGTATGTGTATTTTGGGGGTGTGCGGGAAGTCTCACACGCGATTTGAGCAGGGTACGTGTATTTCGGGGGTGCGCGGGAAGTCTCACACCCGATAGGCCCTGTGCGAGTGGGGTAAGTGTATTTCAGGGGTGCGCAGGAAGTTTCACACGCGATTTGAGCAGGGTACGTGTATTTCGGGGGTGCGCGGGAAGTCTCACACGCGATAGGCCCTGTGCGAGTGGGGTACGTGTATTTCAGGGGTGCGTGGGAAGTTTAACACGCGATAGGCCCTGTGCAAGTGGGGTACGTGTATTTCAGGGTGCGTGGGAAGTTTCACACGCGATAGGCCCTTTGCGAGTGCGGTACGTGTATTTCAGGGGTGCGCGGGGAGTCCTACACGTGAATTGGCAGTATGGGTCCTCCCAGGTGTTCCCTCTACACCCTCCACGGCCCCTGCAGGCAGCCCACACCACAGGGGACTACCCGCACCCCGGGTCATGTCCCGCAGGTGGCCCAGCCACCATGGGCATGCCCCCCAGCCAAGCCACATGTCAGCTTGCACCACTGATCACCAACTCATGTCCCCTTGCACCCCCACCCCCCAGCAGTCATGGGCACCTGCCAGCAGGCCCCCACCCATGTCCTCCTGCACCCCCACCCCCCTGCAGTCAGGGGCACCTGCCAGCAGGCCCCCACCCATGTCCCCCTGCACCCCCACCCCCCAGCAGTCAGGGGCACCTGCCAGCAGGCCCCCACTCATGTCCCACCCTTGTCCCCCTGCACCCCCACCCCCCAGCAGTCAGGGGCACCTGCCAGCAGGCCCCTACCCATGTCCCCCTGCACCCCCACCCCCCAGCAGTCTGGGGACCCTGCCAGCAGGCCCCCACCCATGTCTCACCCATGCCCCGCTGCACCCCGCCCCCCAGCAGTGCGGGGCACCTGCCAACAGGCCCCCACCCATGTCCCCCTGCACCCCCAGCAGTCAGGGGCACCTGCCAGCAGGCCCCCACTCATGTCCCCCTGCACCCCCGCCCCCCAACAGTCAGGGGCACCTGCCAGCAGGCCCCCACCCATGTCCCCCTGCACCCCCACCCCCCAGCAGTCAGGGGACCTGCCAGCAGGCCCCCACCCATGTCCCCCTGCACTCCTACCCCCAGCAGTCAGGGGCACCTGCCAGCAGGCCCCCACCCATGTCCCCCCTACACAAAATAATGATGCACAATCATGAAACACTTCTACACCAAAATAACCACTTCACGCCACCCCATTCGTGAGACGCAATGATTTCCCAATCCTCCCCACACTGACGTGCCTATCTCAAGACACAAACCAAAAGTAAACTATGTACATCAACACATGTCCGTCACACACATACACTGGTTGGCATTGATTGTGTAAACCCAAATTTTCACATGCATCTACCCAATGAGGGAATCCCACACATGGAACTAAAATTTGAAAATGTATTATGTACATAAATAAATCAATGAAAAGAAAGCATACCAAAATAGCAAAAATGAAATGAAAAGCATGTGCAAAAGATGAGTGAATGAAAATCATAACCAATCCAACATAATTTGCAAGAAAAGCAGTCCAAACTCTCCCTCCACCAACCCAAATCCAAAGGAAAGGAAAAGAAAATCCATTGCTTCATGTCCATGATGAAAAAAAATTCAAATTAATCCATAGTCCAACTATTTACAATCCAATGTGAAAAAAAAAAAACATTAATCCATGTGCAAACTCCCAATAAATATTTCAAATAAATCCATTGTTGGAGTATGAAAAGGGTCCATGAGCCCAACCAAACAAATGAAACCTATCTAACAAACTACCTAAAAATACAACTATATACAAATTTGTGTGGCATTGTCCATTCACCACAAATAAAAGGAAAACGAAAAGGAAACCAAACTCTAAAAACTATTTACAATGGCAGCGGGCTAGTCCGACGGCTTCTTCCCGATTTCCCGGGCCAGGGCATCATCAAACTCCTGCTCGGTGTCCCGGAGCTGGTCCTCTTCCATGGCCCCGAGGGTTCGCAGGGACGACGACATCTGGACCTCCAGGTCCCTGCGAATTGCCTCGAGGCACTCGGCCCACCTCAGAGCCCTACGCAGGGAGTTCTACGCCCTGACCATTGTGAGCCGTGCCTCTTCCGCCCGCTGCCGCTCTGCATCTATAGCATGAGCTAACGGCTGCCACACGGAAGACACTTCCAGTCCTGGGTCTTACTGCCCTCTGGCCGATGCCTGCCCCTCCGATGGTGAAGGCCCTGAGCCATCATGGCTCCCACCTTGTTGCTGCTGCTGCTGTGCCTGTGCCTGTGCCCTGGCTCTTGCTGCCTGCACGTCCTCCTCCGGCTGGGGGGCAGTTGTCGAGGTGGCCACCCCTGCTGAACGTCCAACTCCCGACTGTGGCAGGGATCTTTCCTCCACCAGCCTAGCCGCAGGGTCAGAGGCAGCTTCACAGGGTACCCAGGTGATACATGGGTGGGAAGATGGCATGGAGGACGACGGGCGCATAGGGGGTTCAGGTGAGGAGGGGGTCGGAACAAGGTTCAGCAAATGGAGGAATCCAGCCCTTGTGAACTGTCCCAGTAGGTCAACACGGCCAACGAGACATTTTGAGATGACGTGCAGAGTCCTCATGAAAACACTGCAGGTCACCTCGCATGCCCCGTTGACGCAACGCCATCCCACTCAGGACAGGCTCAACCCGGTCCCGGATTGCCACGTATGCAGGGAGAGGAAGGCCAGTTGTTGTAAGCGGATCCCCTACCTGAAAACGGGTCTGGACGTAGGCATCCCTGCTGGTGCAGGATGATGCAGTCACAAGATCGGGGACAGGATTACACACAGGCACCTCTGCGACAGCCTGTGCTGCCTCCTGTCCCAGCCCCTGCACTGCACCACTAGCACCAGTGGAATCCCCACCTTCAGACCCCGTGTCTGCCCCTTCCACGGCCTCCTCCTCCACCAAACCCCCCACCAACCTGGATGACTCCGTGCCATCTTCCTCCGTCGGACCCTGTGGGGTCTCAGCTGCCCAATTCTGCTGCCGAGGAGTCCAACTGCGACTTCCGCCTCTTGGACCTACCCTCGGCAGCTGCGGCCTGGGACGCGGCACCGGACTACTCACTCCCTGATGAGATGACAACTTGGGAGGGGAGCCAGGCTTTGCGTCTCCGGCTGGCGTTGCGATCCCTGCCGCTGTGCTCCACAGCACCCTCTCCGCCCTCTTCATCAGTTGACGCTGCAGGCAGGGAGAGAAAGAACACAGGCATCAGGGCACTGTACAATGGACTGATACACACATGACAGTTGCACATGAGTGGCAGTGTCAAACTTCAGACATGGCATAGCAAACCCCAACACACATGTCATTTCAACACACACACAGATGAGCAGTTCCACAGCCATATCGCACAAGCTAGCACCATCCATACACATACGACAGTATGAGCATCCAAAGGTGAGCCTGACGTCACATGAAACACGGTGAGTTCTCAACACATGCACACGCGCCACCACACTTGCATGCATGTGTACATGTCCACCAACTGTCACAGTGATGAGATCACCATCCATGTCACATCTGGCATTCAGCCTTCTACATGTCATTGTCACATACATCCAAGTTGCATCACAGTTGCACACTTGTCAAATACACACACATGCACATGTACACAATGCAGATACATGCAGCAGGACCCACCATCCATGTGTGACACCACAACCATGCCAACGTACATACACAGAATTTCAAAAATGTGTGCTCCCACATCTGCATTTGGCCTGCATGCTTACCCACACATACACCATCCATTTGTCTCACACATGAGAGGACTCGCATTTGTCAGCATCACCCCCCTGTACATACACATCCATACAAAAACACATGTGCAACCTGCCCACTACAGGCACACCACGACACGCAAAGCGTACAATCAGTATGCATGTACACTTACCGCTCGACTCCAGATGGGTCTGCCTCTCAAGGACCTGGACTTGGAGCGCTGGGCATATGCATTCCAGGACCCTCATTTGGTGTCCCGTCAGGTGGCCCCGGTGCCCCTTAGCATCCGCTGCCTTCAAGAGGTGCCGGGCCTTGTTGAGGGTCCTGGACCTGAAGTCCTCCCAACGCTTCTTGACATGTTGTAAGTCACGGACTGCCACCCCCTCCGCATTGGTGGCAGTCACGATGTCCAGCCAGATCCTGGTCCATCCTTCCTTGTCGGCGAGCGAACTTCCGAAGAGGGCATCATACTGCCCCAGGACTTGCTCCACCAGGACACCAAATTCGGTGGCAGTGAAGCTGGTGGCCCTCTGCCTCTCTGGCTGGGGGTTGACAGTGCTGCCAGATGATGTTGTGCCCGACATGGCAACCCCAGAGGCAGGAGTGGGTGGGCAACTGGATCCTGGGGCTGGGCTGTGGAGCGATGGGTATACCAGTCGGGAGTCTTTGGTTCCAGCAGGGGTGGTCACAGCAACTGCACCCCTGGCTGATGTGCAGGCAGCAAATAGCAGGGCACGTGGGCAGCAGGCAGTCAGGCAGCAGCAGATGGCAGGTGGGAGCGTGCTCAGGGCTCTGGGGGGCAGTAATTCAGCCTTCTGGGCAGGAGCGTGGCCTTCTGTGTATTGTTGCGTGGCCAGCTTGATACAGAGTGATTTGGCACGTGAAAATCTTGCACGTCTGCATGTAATTCGAGGAAAGGCCCTTAGCGCGTAAGCGCGTCAGCACACGTACGCGGTTTCATTGGACCAAAAGCCCTTAGCGCGTAAGCGCGTCTGTGAAATGACACGTGTGGGTGTTTCCCTCATAGCATGTGATGACAGAGCCCACGTGGAAAAACTGCACGTCCGAGTGTCATCGCGTGTAATTGGAGGAAAGGGCCCGCTTACACGCGTATCTGACGTGTACGCGTGGGCCCGTTTAAAAGCTACGTGTAGGACGCCATTTCCTTGTACATGCTTTTCGTGGAGAGCAAGTGGGTGAAATCTGTACTTCTTGTCGGTTCACACGTGATTACTTCACAGCGTTTCTAGTTCGTACTCCCTGTTACCTCTGACAGCTTTAATTTTTCTTCATTTTTGGGCCTGTTTCCTCAAACAGCGTTCACTTCTCCTTTTGCCCTGTCTCCTCAGACAGCGTACAATTCTTCTTTTGGCGGGGGTGTTGCCAACGCGCACACGCGCTTCTTTTTCACGTTCTTTTTCCAGGCAGACGGTGAGTCGCACACGCATTTACCAACTGTGTTTGCCCCGTGTGTCGCGTACCCCTTCAGAGGTCATTGTAGGCTGCGTGTATTACGCGTATGCTTATTTTTTTGTTTCTGGGTGCCACAGCATAGTGCAGGTTCATTTTTCCATGCATGTGGTCTACGAGGGGTTGCGTGCAGGTTCGTTTTTGTTTATGGGCTGCCTGTGCGTTGCGTGACCCGAGATCTTCCCCCAGGGGTCACAGACAGTCTTTTTAGAGCACTAGGGTACGAATTCCATCTAGTCCCCTACCCCTTTGACCCCCAATTGCCCAGGACAATAGTTTACTGCTCCTCCCATACGCACAACAACATCAGTGCCATGGTTGGGAGGCGACCAAGCAGTAAGGGAGGCAAAGGTGGCCGACCTTCAAAAGGTGAACGTGGTGGGCGTGGTAGGGGACGTAGCCGGGATTTTCAGGGTGCCCCCATACCCCCATGTGTGGAGGACCTATCAGGGACACCCATGCCCCCCCCCATGGTTGAGGGAAACGTGGCTGAGACCATCCCAGCTCAGCCCTTGTTGGACCAGCCCATTGTGGCACCTGACCTGGCACAGGATGACACCCAGGCTGACTTCCAGGTCAGCAAGTCTAGGCCACGTGTGGTGGTGCAAGTTGTTGTCACCAAGCCACGTGGATCAGGGGCAGCTATGTCATCTGCTGCCCCAAGTAGGCAGGGTGGGGAGGCTGCAGGGGCAGCTGCAGCTCCATCCGTCCCAGCTTTGACTCTCCCAGCCAGGACAGTGTCGGTCCAGGTCCATCAAACTGACGTTCCCCCTGCCAACAACACCTTGCAACCAATGCCTGCACCAAGACCTATGGTCATTGTGCATTCCCACACTCCTACAACCCAGTCCACCGGTGCTTCTGCCCCTACTGACCAGAGCGGCATAAAGCCACTCTGACTCCGCTCCACCTTCAAAAAAGAGGAAGAAGGGTGCTCTGGCACAACAGGCTGAGACCCCAGACACGGCTACACACTCCGGCACTTCAAAGAAGCCTAGCTTTAATGACCCGGAACTTGATGCACTTGTGACCTATGTGTCAGCACATAGCCGCAAAAAGTTGGTGACTCCTGGGTGCAAGACCACACCTGGTCAACGTAGGGCACACTGGCAGACCATCGCGGACCGCATAAGTGCCCTTGGATTTGTGAGGCGCACAGCTGATGATTGCTACAAGCGGTGGAATGACCTGAAACGCAGAGCTAAGAACAAGCTGGCCTCAAATCATGCCGCTACTCTGGTGACTGGTGGTGGGTCAACACCAAAGGACAACAAACTCACTGAACATGAGTCTGTTGCTGGGGCCTTCGTCACAGAGGAACAGATCCAAGGTGTGGGAGAACTACCTGATTATGATGCATTGTCCGGTGAGTGCCCATGCATGTGTGTGTAATCCATGTGTATGTTGTTTGGGTGACGGGTTCTGATTGAGTGCCAGGTGAGGGTGTGTGTGCCTGAGTGGTATGGGTCACCCATGTGCTTCATCCAAAACATTCAGCGGCCTTGGATTTGGGTGTGACAGTATCCCTTCTGCCCACAGTAGTAATTTTGCGCAAAATTACGGCAGTTGCCCTTGAAGTGGCATCTTGCAACAACATTGTTTGTATTTTTCAGTGTTCGTTCAGGCTGATTGTTTCAATTCTTCCATATTTGCTACGCATTCCTCAGCCCTATTGTCACATATGTGACATGCTTCTGTCATTGATGAACCCCACATTGGCCCACATGTGTTACCTTGTTAGGTGAATGATTTCACCATTCAGGCTGATTGGTTATTGGCCTGATCACATACATTTTTGGGGCCTGTTTGAATGTGGAACATGATAGTTGTTTCCTGTCATGTTGAAGTGCACAACCATTGATGTGTACATCGGCCTGCAATCTCTGTATTTTTGTACACTGGATGTGTTGCAGTGTGTGGCACATGTGTATTTTGTCACACTATGTAGCATTTTTCATCTCATCATGTCCATCTCACATGGATGGCTGACAGTACTCATTCTCTGACATATGGAAGTACTTGTGGAATGTACCATGGCTATGGTATATGCCATCTGTGTGATGGCATGTGTCATGTATGTGTATTGGACATGCCACTCACAGGCCAATGTGTGATAGCAGTGCTACCCAGCATGCAGCAAATGTGTTGCTCTTCCATCTTGGTGTCATCAGTGTCTGCCTTTTGTCTCCCCTTCAAACTCAGTGACAGTGCATGCATGGGAGGGTTATAGTCATTTGGGACATGTGTAAATCATGTACTGGTTTTGTAGCTTGTCAGGCCTATTTGTGTGCCATGGTGCTAATGCCTGTTTCCATTTGTTGTCTTTTTGCAGGGGATGACGCACTTGATCCTGTTGAGGTTGAGGAGATGGTGCAGACCCAGGAGGATTCTCAGGCACGACCGGGCACCAGTGGGGGACGTGGTATGGTGGTGGGTGAGAACCCAATCTTGCTGCAGACCATTCTGTCCAGGGGTGTCTCTGAGTGCACCTCCCCAGACCTCTATTCAGGTGCTGATTCGGATGATGAGACCTATGTGCCGTCGCAGGTAAGTGTTTCTGGCAGGGATTCTGCTCTGTCCAACCCACCTGCACCAGGGGTAGAACCCTCTATGGGGATGTTAGTGTTGGTAAATCCGCCTTTGGCGGTTACGGATGCAGGGTCACACTCTACAACATCTGATCCTGTTCCTGGGCCAGCAGATCAGAGGGGGAATGCAGTCCTGCAGCCTCAGGCAATGCCGGCACAGCAAGGCGCAGATCACCTTGCCCCAAACAGGAGTGGTGCCCGCCGACGCGGTGGCCGTACGCCACCAGGCAATACCGTATGGGAACAATCCATGTACAGTATGGCAACCCAACAGGCAGCATCAGTTGAGATGATGGCTCAAGCAATGGAGAGGGTGGCCACTTCCATTGTCCCCCCTGAAAGGCAGATGGAGCTACTACAGCAGGCAACAGACTCCATTTGCCAATCACACAGGGAAGACATGTTGGCGTCCAACAGGGACTGACGGGCGGCACTGGAGACTCTGCGCCAATCCATCTCAATAGAGTCCCAGGCCCACAGGGAAGCCCTGAGGGAAGAACTCCATAACCTCCGGGAGACTCTTCTTGACCTTGAGGCTTCCACTAATTTCAACACAGAACAGCAGCTGGAGCGGCTCACACGTTCGCTCTCAGCTGAGATGCAGGCAACATGTGAGGAGATCCGGACATCACGAAAGGCCATGCGTGCAGACACGCATGCAACCCATGAGGTGGTGCATGGGGATCTCCGCACTTTAATCCTCCAGAATCAGACCTTCAACACCCGCATGCTTGCTGCCATGGAGGACCATACCAGGGCTTTGCGTGGGCTGCCTCCCATAGCACCACCACCTCCTGGTGCAGCAGCAGAGGGTGATGAGAGCGACAGCAGGAATTCTCCCACAATAGCGTAGCCTTGCAGGCCATGAGCCCATGGAGGTGTTTTTTTTCCCTAACATCCACACAGGTGGCTGTTGGTGTGCACCCTGTCCTCGGTCCTCCTGGGTGGCCTCCCCGCCCCTGGCCCCCACATGGCCATTTTTGATTTTTGATTTTTGATTTTTTCAATTTTTTTACAGTGTGTTGCCTTGTGTGGCTCCCGTGGGCATCCACTGTATTCCAGCTGGGCACATGCAGGCGTGTCCTGAGTTTTGGTTAGATGTTGGGTTCGTGAGACACCCACCCCTCCTGCTTCCTGTTTCCATGGGCTTGCAAAGGGTGTGCCCAAGTGACAGTGAATTACACAGTGACGTTGGACTCCCATGAGCTGTGTGGGCAGTCTGTAGTCAGTACTGTGTATACATTCCTAGTGGATATTGTTGTTGTATTGCACACTGCATGGTGTATTGATATGTGCTTGTGCTTCCATGTCTCCCTCCAAATTTGCAGGTTCATTCCTCATGTCTTCACAAGGCCATGTACTTTGGAGATGGAGTTCCTTTTCTATGCAGTACACTGACAAATTTGGAAGGCTGCAACACTACAGTTGGAAGGGGTGGATGTGGTGGCATATTCAGGTTGTAAGACTCCGACAACTTTAACTTAGTACTGTCATGTTTTTCCTACGTTTGAGGTTGCGTTGCTGCATTGTATTGTTGGTAAGTATTTGGTCATGTGTGTTGTTAGTTCTACATTACTGGGAGCATATTGTGTGTGTCCAGTTTCCATTAGGGACAGTGTACTTTGTGACACTTGTGTCAGGTTTTGGGGATTGCTTTGTTTGCTTTCACATAGCATGACATGCCATGGTGTGTTGGGTGGCGGAGCTGGGGAGGGGTTGGGTGACATGGCACTTTTGTCTTGTTGTATTTTGCAAGGAGGTCATGAATTTAGCAGCATAGAAGTGTCTTTTGATGACACAGCATTGGTGGTGTTTGTGTAGGTAGGGATGCACACAATGTAACACTTCCAGGTGACCAATCTCAGGCTGGTATGGTTGTGACAGTTGACTGTCCCTTATGTCATCATCATTGATTGTCAGCTGGTATGTGCCAGGGCTGTGTGCACTCCACAGGGGTGTGATTTTAGGTGAACTAATTAGCCACCAGCTGTGTACGGGCTGCCTCACCCTGTGCCCTTTCCCCTCCCATGAGCAGCGGGCGTGCATGTGGTTGGGGATGTGGGGGCACCACTATGTCCACCGGCAGGCCCCGGCGTGTTGCAACGTTGTGCAGGACACATGCTGCCACTATGATCCTGCACACTACTGGGAGAGCGTATAACAACTTCCCGCCAGAACGGTCAAGGGAGCGAAAGCGTGACTTGAGCACTCCGAATGTGCGCTCCACTATGCCTCGGGTTGCAATATGGGCTGTGTTGTATCTTACCTCGGGTGGCGTGGTGGGGTTCCGAATTGGCGTCATCATGTTTGTGCTCAGAGAGTAGGCACTGTCTCCTGGGGAGGTGGTGATGGGTATCATTAGTGGGGTTGTGACATTACTCAGTATCTGACATGCATGCATGCATGTGCTGTGGCATTTATACTCACCAAGCAGCCATGTATCGCCATGCCGCCCAGCTTCTAGGTCCCGGTTTAGGGTTGACATTCTGTAAATGAAGCTGTCGTGGGTGGACCCTGGATAGTTGGCATACACTGAGGTGATGATTCCCTTGGCATTACATACTACCTGGACGATGATGGAATGCCAGTGCTTGCGGTTTCTATAGATGCCCTGGGAGGACGTAGAGCCACATGGGTGCAGTCAATGGCACCTAGCACTTTGGGGAAGTGTGCCACCACGTAAAAATCCTGAATGACAGCCTGCCTTTCGGCAGGTGTTCTGGGCAGGTATATGGGCCTGCGGACTGATGAGCGTGCAGTCATAATGCCCAACACCTGGTGCAGGCAGCATGACTGCGTGGCATGTGACCCCCCCCCACTATGGCACTTGTCCGCTGAAATGATCCAGTGGCCAAGAAGCACAGTACATTGAGGATCTTCTCCAGGGGGCTGAGTGCTTGGGAGCACAAGGTGGGTGATGTGAGGTCATCCTCCCACTCACTCACCAGGTCGAGTATTATGTGAGGTGGAAACCTGTACCTCCCATACACCTGGTCATCATGCATCCCAAAAAGGCTGGTTCTGGGTGGGAAAATTCTGGGCCTGACTATCCTCCTCCTCCTCCTGCGGTATCCCACGACCACTGCTGCTAGGAATGGTTTATTCATTCTGGCGTCTGTGCTTGTTTGTTGTTTGCGTGCACTTTTATGCTGCGCGGGTCCACGTACGCCTGCTTCCTGCTGGCGTATGTGTTTCCGGATTAGCACATCTTTTTTGAGGCACGCGTTAGCCCCGTTTGATTCCATGAATACGTGTTGTAGGCGAGCCTGTGGGCGTTCTGCGCACTTGCCTCCTGCACTTCCCCCGTGACGCCCACATTTTCCGCGTGTCACACCCCGTGTTACGCCTACTTTTGTTGTGTGCGCCGCGCTATGTGCGCTTAGCGCACGCTGTTTGAAGGCGTGTGCGCCAGCGTGCGCCGAACAGGATTTTGGCGCACATCCATGGATTTCCACACGCACGGACTTCCATGACTCGCTGTGCGCGGGTTTCGCTGCGATTTTCGCACTGGCAATGCGATTCACACACTTGCGCTGAAATTTTCAGCGCACATTAGTTCCATGAATCGGCCTGTATGTGTGTTATGTTTTGTTGTTGCAATGTAGTGAAGTGCATGCAGTTTGTAGTGCTTTGGAGGTGTGGTTGTGTTTGTGTATAGTGTGAGAATTGTATGCAGAGGGGAGAAATTGTTTAGTGGGGTTGGTTAGTGGCATCACTATTTAGAGGTGATGCATGCTAATCTTCACAATCCTGTCTAGATGTGGTGCAATGCTAGTCTTTACAATTCTATCTAGATGTGATGCAAGCTGACATTCACAATTCTGTCTTGATGTGACATGAGTTAATCTTTACAATTCTGTCTAGATGTGAATTGAGCTTGTTTTACAATTTTGTCTAGATGTGACACAATGCTAATTTTCACAGTTCTGTCTAGATGTGACATGAGCTCATCTTTACAATTCTATCCAGATGTGACGCAATACTAATCTTTACAATTCTGTCTCGATTTGATTCAAGCTAGTATTACAATTCTGTCTAGATGTGATGCAATGCCAATCTTCACAATTCAGTCTAGATGTGACCCAACCTAATCCTTGCAATTCTATCTAGATGTGATGCAATGCTAATATTCACAGTTCTGTCTAGATGAGACGCTGTGCTAATCTTCACAATTCTGTCTAGATGTGACACAATGCTAATCTTCACAATTCTGTCTGGATGCGACGCAATGCTGATCTTCACAATTCTGTCTACATGTGACGCAATGCTAGTCTTCACAATTCTGTCTGGGTATGAAGCAGGCTAGTATTACAGTTCTGTCTAGATATGATGCAATGCTAATCTTCACAATTCTGTCTAGGAGTAGTGTAAATTGACATTCCCTGATCTGTCTAGATGTGACTCAAGCTAATCTTTACACTCCTGCCTAGGTGTGGTGCAAGCTGAAATGCACAATTCTGTCTTGATGTGACTCAAGCTAATCTTCACAAACAGGTGTAAATGCAAAATGCCACTATCTGGCACAGTCAGTCTATCTGGCACAATCAGACTAACAGGTTAATTCATGAAATAAATGTGTGCCGAAAACGGGGGCGCAAGCGTGAAAAATCCAGCGCACACGTGCAAAATGCACGCAAGCGCCCGTTTCCCAATTCATGGAACACATTGCGCATGGCATACCCTCGACCTCCGCCAAATCCGAGTGGCTTCTACACGTCATTGCGACATCACGGAAGCCTTGCGCAAGACGGCCAGGGAAGACGCACACCATCCAGTGCACACACCTAAAAAAGGGGTGGAACACACGGAATGGGGAACAACGTGCGAAAATGTGGGCCTGACGGGGGAAGTACCGCTGCAAAATCTTTGTAATGCCCACACGTGCGCTAACAAAATATATTCATGGAATCAAACAGGGCAAACCCGCACACGCCAAAAGACGCGCAAACCCGTAAACACGTACACCATGGTAAAGCTGGCGTAAGCGCCCCTGGGCAGCATAAAAGTACACGTAAACAACAAACAAGCACAAACAGCTACAATGAATGTACCATTTCTTGCAGCAGTGATCGTCAGACAAAGCAGGAGGAGGAGGATAGCCAGGCCCCGCATTTGTTCACCCAGGACCAGCCTTTTTGGGTTGCCTGCTGACCAGGTCTATGGCAGGTATAGGTTTCCATCTCATATCATCCTGGACCTGGTCACTGAGTGGGAGGATGACCTCACATCACCCACCTGAGCTCCCAAACATTGAGCCCCTTGGATAAGGTGCTCAATGTCCTGCATTTTTTGGCCACCGGGTCACTTCAGCAGACAACTGCCATAGTTGGGGCATCTCACAGCCCACACAGTCACGCTACCTACAACAGGTGTTGTCAATCATGACTGCAAGCCCCTCAGTCCGCAGGCCCATATACATGCCCAGGACACCCACAGACAGGCAGGCCGTGGTCCAAGATGTTTACAGGGTGGCACACCTCCCCAAAGTTCTCGATGCCATTGATTGCACACATGTGTCCCTACGTCCACCTAGGGCCACTGAGCACATCTATCGCAACTGCAATCACTGGCATTCCATCAACGTGCAGGTCGTATGCGATGCCAAGGGAATCATCACCTCTGTTTATGCAAACTATCCAGGGTCCATCCATGACAGTTTCATATTCAGAATGTCAGCCCTAAACCGGGACCTGGAAGCTGGGAGAAATGGCAACTCATCGGTGAGTACAAATGCCTGTGCACATGCCTGCATGTCACACATAGATAAATAGACAAACCCAACTAATGACAACCATTCTCAACTCCCCAGGGGACAGTGCCTACCCTCTGAGCACCTACATGATGACGCCAATATGTAACCCCACCACACCACCCCAGGTAAGATACAACACAGCCCATATTGCAACTAGGGGCATAGTGGAAAACACATTCAGAGTGCTCAAGTCACGTTTCCGCTGCCTTGACCGCTCTGGTGGACAGCTACTATATGCACCTCCAGTAGTGTGCAGGATCATTGTGTCAGCATGTGTCCTGCACAACCTTGAAACACGTGGGGCGTACCGGTGGACATGGTGTTGGCCCCACATCCCCAACCACATGCCCGGTGCCGCAAATGGTAGGGCAAAGGGCACGTGGTGAAGCAGCCCGTACCCAGCTTCTGGCTTCATATTTCACCTAAGATCTCACCCCAACAGAGTGCACACAGGACTGGCACATTCCAGGTGACAATCGATGATGACAAATGGACAGTCAACTGTCACAACCTTACCACCCTGAGAATGTGTCCTTGGAAGTGCTACATTGTGTGCATACCTACCTACTTAAACAAAAACAATCCCATGTGACCAAAAGGCACACATGCAATAATCCACCACCTCCATGCAAAACAGCACATCCAAATCCTAGTATGGCACCTAAACCCTCCCAAAACCCATGTCACCCGCCTGGCACACCATGCCATGCCATGCAATCTGAAATCTCCAAAATAAATGCACAGCACATGACACAACTGTCACAAAGTGCACTGTGACAAATGGAAACAGGCCAGAGACAATTCCTTCTGACACAGAATCTGACGAAATGACCAACCAAAAATGTCCGACCTAAACCAAAAGGACGTAAATGCATGCCACCAAGGTCCAAACACCCAAAGTTTGAACCCTTGGTGGCATGCATTTCATGTAATTAAAAATGAATAAAACAAAATGCTGGTGCTGTGGGGTTGTTCCCTGCAACACCCCGCTCACTACACTACACAGTATAGTGAGCGGGGGTTGCAGGGTGTAACCCCCTGCACCTGCCCAAACAAAAAAAGGAATAAAGGAGCCTGTGGTGTCGGTTCCCGATCATGGAACTGAAAGGGAACTGGCACTGCAGGGCCACATCATGTCTCAGAAGGTAAGTAGGGTGTGCGTGGGGGTATGTTGGGGTGGTGTTGGGGTGTGTTGTGTGTGTGTTGTGGGTGGGGGTGGTGGTGTGGGATTGTAGGGGTATTCAATGCATGTTTGCATGGGAAATGTACGAACCTTCAGTGTTGCATACATTTCTCATTAGAACTTCTCCTTTGCAGACTTCCCTGCAATGCAAAAATCACAACCGATCCCATGACACATAAAAAGCAAACCCAACACAGGACTGTCTATTAAACAGCATAACATATCATGAACACAGGACCCAACAGTGACAATATCAGACACTGACCAATCACTATAGCACAAGTGTTTCAATGTGATATTGAAACATCTTGACTGTGTCTCTGACAGCTAAAGGGGGCATGGTACAGCATACAGCATGAAGTGCATTAACAATGTAGACATGCAAGTCAATACATGAATAAGCAACATGACAACATGCACATTAAGCAATATACAAACCGAAATGCAGGCCAACCATGCACTGGAGAAACCATCATGAATCCCCAATAGGGGTGTATACACAGGTTGGACTTCAGAATAGCCACAGATATGATGGAAGCCCAATGCCTGTGTGTAAGTTTCTGTCACACGGTGCCTCCTTGCGAGCACATGGTAAGGGGAAGAAGGAGTGGCATATGTGTCCGAACCCCAAGCCACAAACACTAACAAGAGACAAGCCTGCATGGACCTAGCCGGAACACACAGTGGATGCCTTTGGCTGCCACACGAAGCAACAAATTGTTACATGAATACTCAATAGACATAAACATTGCCATGGGTGACCAGGGAGGGAGGGGGTCACCCAGGAGGGAGGAGGGGCAGGGTACACCTCAACACCCACATGCGTGGATGTTGAGATTGAAAAAAAAATCCTCCATGGGGTCATGGTCTGCACAGGTAGGCCATAGTGAGAGAATCGGCATCGCTGTTGTCACCCTCTGGTTGAATATCAGGAGGTGTGCATGGTAGGGGTGCCTGCCCATGCATGGCCCCGGCATGCCCCTCTGTGGGA
The DNA here is from genome assembly GCF_040938575.1 of Ambystoma mexicanum. NCBI lineage: Eukaryota > Metazoa > Chordata > Amphibia > Caudata > Ambystomatidae > Ambystoma > Ambystoma mexicanum. Next base: position 930,303,499 of record NC_090929.1, on the reverse strand, counting down.
GCACCCATGCGGGTCTGGTAAGCCTGGTTCTGCAGAATGATGGCATGGAGGTCCCCATGCAGCACCTTAGGTGTAGCACAGAGTTCCACCTGCAAAGGTCCTCACATGTAGCACAGAGTTCTTCCTGCAAGGCCTCACATGACAGACGGACCTCCTCACAGCTTGCATGGAGTTCAGCCAATATGGTGTGTTCCAGCTGCTCCATCCGCTGTTCCGTCCAGGTACCCTGGCTCATCAAAAGTGTAGCCAGAGTAGTTCTGAGGGAGATGTTCTCTTCCCTCAGGGCTTCCCTGTGGGCCTCTGCCTCAGCAGCAATGGCTGTGCGCAGAGCCTCCAGTTCAGCCCGTCGGTCCCGGTTGGCGGCCAACATGTCCAGCCTCTGTGAGCGGCACGTGGACCATGTTGCCTGCTGCTGGAACTCCACCTGCCTTTCAGGGTGGATAATGGAATCGGCCACACGTTCCACGCCCTGTGCCATCATCTCACATGATGCCCCCTGTTGCTGTGCAATGGTATATATGGTATTCTCCCACACAGTGTTCCCCAGTAGCGCACAGCCACCGTGTTGCCGGACAGCACACCTGTTTGGCCCAAGGAGACCTGGTCCTTGCTGTGCTGGCACTGCCTGAGGCTGCAGGACTGCATTCCTCCATTGATCTGCTGGTCCAGGAACAGGAGCAACTGGTGTGGAGCGTGACCCTGCATCCATAACCACCATATGCAGACATACCAACACTGTCTGGCCCATTGATGGGTATACCCCCACTGCAGGTGTGTCGGAAAGAACAACATCCACTGCAGAATCACTCACCTGCCACGGCATCGATGGATACATACCCGATTCTGCATCCAAAGCACAGAGATCTTCAGAGGTGTACCCAGAGCCAGCCCCGGACAGGATGGTGTGGAGCACCAATGGATGCTCATGGGCTACCAAACCACGCCCTCCACTTGTGCCTGGTTGGTGCCCTGAACCCTCCACCCTCTATGCCATCTTCTCCTCCTCCTCTCCTCTCAGTGCCTCATCACCTGCAAAAAAACAAAAGAACACATGAGCACACATGTCAACAGCATATACCACACACATAGTGTTGACAGCCAACATATGAAGCAGCCATGTCACACATGACACAAACACTTGCATGCACGCAGTGGCAATGAAATGGCAGGGGACCATGAAAGCAGACATGGATGTGTGTCAAATGTGAATCCAAAACATGTACTGCATGTTGCATAGCACGTGCATCACACACAAGCTTCTGCCTGTCATAGACCTTAAACAAAAATGATAGATGCCAAAAAACAGATGTCACATAGCATAGCCATGGCAGAACTGTTAACCTGCCCCAGATGGAAGTTAAAGAGTACTGTCTGTGACACATGTGAAATGCATGCCACCATAACGTACATGTAAATCATGGCGACAAAAAGGACACGTGTCACAGGATGCAACAACGCTAGTGTGTTGCAATACAGTAAAGGAAGGCACATGGATACATCAATGCTAGGTTACCTTGACATCACACAAGTGAATAGGCATGTTGAATGGTGAAACAGCGCTCATAAGTGTGTGAGTGCAGTGCAGTATATGTGTACGGCCTCAAACATTAATATAATCACAAATGCAGTGATGTCAATGTCATGTCATGATGGCAGTGTAAGGGCAAGGGCAGTCAGCATGTGCAAAGTGTTGACAGTGGGTTGCAGGGATACAGTAACCCCCCCCCGCAACCTCCTAGTTCCGGGAATGGCTGGGAGGCAGTGCATGGCTCAGATTGGTGGATCAGAGTACTGTGTTGTAGTAGAAAGTCTGGGCATTTGTCAATTGCATCATCTCAGTCATCTGAGACTACAGCAGATGAGAATAGGACAGAAAGCAAAACACATGAGGAATCAGCAGAAGTTCACCCAGACACAGAGAAGCCACAACACCAGTTGCATAGAGGCTGGGAGGATGTACCAGAGGGAGGCTTCCACTCGACATAGACGAGGACACCCCAAAAATGGGCGTGATGAGGAACTGACCATGAGTGAGCATGAATGGGATGACGAAATACCATGAGAAAGATGAAATACCGGAGATGGAGTACAATGAATAGCTTAACACAGAGTCATAGGGGCTTGCTTGGAATGCACATGGTCCATGAATTAACACTTTTGTCCAATGTCCGAGTGAGACACCCTGCATCAAGGACAAAGGATGTACCACACAGTACAGGTCTGGCAGAGTTGCAGAGGGAATGTATATCCACAGAAATTGGGAATAGGCCGTTGCAGTATTTCAAAATGGGAATCACCAGTACCATGGAGACAGTGGTCTGCTGGGGGCTAGAGAGGCAAGGAAGCATGCCCCTGGGGAGGACCAGATTGCAGGGTGACCTCAAAGAGACATCAGTCATGTGACGACATAGGCCGAGTGTTCAGTGGAGGATCATCACAGGCTATCCGCAAACATGTCTGGGAGCAAGAACATGGACTAGAGAGGCTGCCGAGTGATTGGCATGTAAGGAGGGTGCAGGTGTGGTGATGAGGATTGCCTCATTGTGCAGCACATGGCCTGTATGCAGACTGCATCACAACAAGCACATATCAGTCAAGCATCCCATGGATCACACATGGCAGTCATGACTACATCGCCTGAACTGGCAGTCAATCACAACACATCACCCAAGCAAAATACACATGGGCTGGACACACAGGCATCAACACTCACCGGACATTGCATCATAATCCAGCATATCTCCCACTCATTGGATCTGACTCTCATCGATGAGCCCTGCAGCGATCTCCTCATGCGTAGTGAGTTCATCATCCACTGGCGCTGGCCCACTGCCAGTCACCAGAGTAGAGGTGTAATTAGAAGCCTGCTTGTTTTTTGCTCTGCGTCGGAGGTCAGTCCAACGCCTATAGCAATCATCATCTCTGCGCTTCTCAAATCCCATTGCGCTGACACGTCCCGCGATGCACTGCCAATGGGCCCTATGCTGGGCCGGCGTAGTTTAGCACCCTGCCGTCACCAGCATTTCGTGGTCGTGTCTTGACACGTAACCCACAAGTGCCTCCAGTTCCACTTCATTTAAACTCTTCTTCCTTGACGTGCCGGATGCCTGATCTGTGTCTGGGGTCCCAGCCTTTTGCGCAGGAACACACATCCTCCTCTTGGTAGGTGGTGGGGACCCTGTGTGGCTTCTGCCGCTCAGGTCAGTAGGAGCAGGAGCGCAGGTGCGCAGGTGGACTGGCCAATGGGAGCAGGCAATGGCAAGACAACGGAAGGTCTGACTGGAGGCATTGGCTGCTGGGTGCTGGCACCAGGATCCAGCGCCACCACTGCCTTGGTGCCAAGGGCCATGACCAACACAGTCCTGGCTAGCTGACTCACAGTCGGGGTGGTGTCGGATGCATCTGCCCCTGCAGCTTCCACAACTAGGTTGCTCGGGCAGCAGATGTCACCAATGCCCAAGATACACGTGGCTTGGTCACAGCAACCTTACCCACACGTGCCTTGGCCTTGCTGACCTGGAAATCTGCCTGGGAGTCACCTGCAGCTTCCACAACCTGGGGGCCCGTGACAGCAAAGGACACTGCCTATCGTGAAAGAAGGGTGCTGGGGATGACTGCAGCAGCTGCATCTCCGTGCCCCCTGGGACAGTTGGCATAGCTGTCCCAGCATTTACCTGGCCATGTCACCCACGGTGACCACCTTGGCCTCCCTGGCCACCCTGTCCACGTCCCCCGCCGCGGCCACCTCGGGGAGGTTGCCTAGCTTTGCCTCCCTTACCACATGGTGGCCTCCCAGCCATGGCACTGATGGACTAGTGCAAATGGGTGGTGCACACAACAATTGTCCTGGGCAATTGGGTTTTAGGGGGCAGGGTACGTAATGGTAAATGTACCCCTGTGCTCCTGCGAGGCTGTCTGTGGCCCCTGGAAAAAAAATGACGGTTCACGCAATGCTCAGACACCCCAAAAACAAAATATAATGTGCATGCAACCCCTCGGTAGCCCGCGTGCATGGAATTACCATCCCACAGTACGCCGTGGCACCAAGGAACACAGAAAATGCATATGTGTGGAACACGCAGCCTACGCTGACCGTGGAAATTGTGTACGCGACACATAGGGGCAACCACAGTGGGAAAAAAGCATGCGCGACACCAAAAGCCTTGAATAAAGAAGAAATTCACACGCACCTGTGGGCGTAGGCAACTCCCCTCCAAAACAGGAAGTACAAACTGCAACCGTAGTAAAGATATCATGTGTAAACCCACAAAGGAGCAGAATCTCACGCGTCGGTCCCCACGAAAAGCACATACAGCAAAATGGTGTCCTACGTGGACCTTTAACCATTACTGAAGGGCAACGGCCACCTGCGTCAAGTAACTCACATGTTTACGCGCTAAGGGCCTTTCCTCGGATTCCACGCTAACGCGCTGTTTCTGCATGTGCGGAGTCACTCTGCATCAGGCTGGTCACGCGAATACACATGGAAGACCACGCTCCTGCCCACAACGCCATTTTCCTGCCCCCAAAGCCCCGAGCTGCCTCCTACGACCCATCTGCTGCTGCCAGCCCACTCAGTGTGCCTGCTGCCTACTTGCCCTGCAATTCAGTGCCTGCATACAAGCCATTGCCAGTGATCCTGTTGCTGAGACCACCTCTGCTGACACAGAAGTCTCCCGACTGCTGTTCCATTGCTCCACAGCCCAGCACCAGGACCCAGTTGCCCACCCACACATGCCTCGGGGGTTGCCATGTCAGACCAAGCAACGTCTGGGTCTAGTGGCAAACCCCCAGCAGAGAGCAGAGGGCTGCCAGCTTCAGTGCCAATGAAGTTGGCATCCTGGTGGAGCAAGTCCTGGTGCATTATGATGCCCTCTTCAATACTACATCGCGCCTCGACAAGGAAGGACGGAGTAGGATCTAGGTAGATATCATGGGTGCCATCAACCCGGAGGGGTTGGCATTCCGTGACTACGAATGTGTCCGGAAGCGCTGGGAGGACTTCAGGTCCAGGACCCTCAGCAAGGCCTGGTGCCTCGTCGCGTCTGTCGAAGAAGTGGGCCACCAGGGCCGGTTGTCCAAAAATCAGATGAGAGTCCTGGAGTGCATACACCTAGTGCTTTACCACCAGGTCCTAGAGTTGCAGCTCCATCTGGAGTCGAGGTAAGTGTCCATGTGTTCTTGTCCTGCGTAGTGCATGTTGAGGTGTGGCTGGAGTGTGCACCTTGGCTTTATGTCTGGCATGACTCATGTACAGATGTGTGTGTGCATGTCCATGACAGTGCTGCATGTGAGTGCTATGATGCGTGTTCCACATTAATGGTGTCAGTATTGCAATGCATGATGTGCCCTGGCATGTAACCAGTTGCACATGTTTGCATTCCTGTGTCTGTACTTGGACATGCGAGAGGTATGAGACATGGATGCTTATGTCACCTTCATGGACATGCATGGTGTAAATGTACATGTGCGTGTGTCTGAGTAGTGCGTGTTTGACTGGCAAACCCCATGGATGCATGACACATGAGCATATCCATGCATGATTGACTCATGTGGCCAGGTTGTCCACGAGTGCACTGTGACGGGAGGTCTAGATGGCATGATGCATGACTGCCTGGTGATGTGTGTGTATGTGCTGTGCATGTGCCATGATGCATGTGAGGTTCAGCCCCTCTTCTGATGTTCCCGCAGTGCCTTGTACATGGATGTGAATGTTTGATGCATGGGCCATGCTTGTTTGTGCATGTGTGTTGCTTGCACTGACCTGTGTGTTGTTGAGGGTCATGATGGTTGTGATGTTTGACAGTGCCACTCATGTGCATTTGCTTTCTGTCTGGCAGGCATTTGTTCAGTGCATTGATACTTGTGTTCAATGTCTCCCTATCTACAGCGGCGATGGATGAAGAGGGCGGAGACGGTGCTGTGGAGCACAGTGGCGGGGATGCCTCCACCAGGCAGAGATGCATGGCCCAGTCATCCTCCCAGGCTACAACATCTACCGGGAGCAAGCAGACTGGTGCTGCGTCTGCAACTACAGCCGCAGCTGCTGGCCCAATAGGGCAAGGTTGGACGTGGGCTCCTTGGCAGCAGAAGGGACAGGTGAGCCCCCACAGGGGCAATCCAATGCGGAAGACGGTGCAGAGGCATCCAGGTTGGTGGTGGGCGAGGGGGGGAGGAGGCAGCATCAGAACAGCACATGGGGCCTGGAGGGGATGATGCCACAGGTGCGATTGGTGCAGTCCAGGGGCAGGGGCAGGAGGCCGCATAGGTCACCACAGAGGGGCCTATGCCTAATCCTGTTCCTGCGCCTGCATCAGTGTGCACCTGCAGGCATGCCTCAGTCCAGACTTTTCCGCAGGTAGAGGATGAGTCCACGTCAACTGAACTTCCTCTACCTGCGGACCTGGCAATCCGTGATAGGGTTGAGCCTGTGCTAGCCGGTGTAGCGAAGCGCACAGTCGCCATTCGTGAAGATGTGCAGGCTTCCTGGTGGATGCTTGCATGTCATCACAAAGAGGTCTGTGCCCTCCTGAACTAGCTAGCACAGCTCATTGTGGCAGGTTTGCTACATGTGCTGCGCACTGCTGCAACCCCCTTCTCCTCTTCCTCCACTATGCTCCAGTCATCCTTACTGCCGTCTTCCGGCCCAGTTTCCACAAGGGCCGCCTGTGGATCTGTCCCAACCATGGTGGCTGTTCTGGCGGAGACCACATCCCTGCCACAGTCGGGAGTTGGAGGTTCAGCAGAGTTGGCACCCCAGCAACAGTACCACTGGCAGTGGAGGTTGTGCAGGCACCTTCCAGCAGGGCACGTGTATGACTGCCCTTGGGGGTTGTCATTATCCCGGAGGCAGTCCCGGTGGGGCAGGCACAGGGCTCATTGGCAGCAGCAGGCTCAACGTAGGAGGCTTCAAGACTCAGGGCCAACAACATCACAACGGGGCAGGCATCGGCCAACGGGCAGGAGGACCCAGGAACAAGTGAGTCTTCTGTGTGGCAGCGGATGGGCCAGCGAATAGATGCAGAGCGGCGGCGGGCACGGGGGCACAAATCACCATGGCAAGGGTAGAGAACTCCATGCGTCCGGCCCGCCTCAGGGATATTGACACAGAGTTTGATGATGCCCTGCCCAAGACCCTTGGTAATATCGGTGAGTTGTAGGACTAGCCCGCTGCCCTTGTATATATTTCTGTAGTGTTAGGTTTCCTTTTTTTTATTGTTTGGAGTCCATGGACTTTGCTCCACATTTTGTACATAGTTGCTTTTTATAGGATTTTTTGGGATACATTTTTTTTACTTTTGGGATCATGGACCCTTCATCCTTGTATGTAGTTGGACTTTGTTGCATTTTCTTCCTATGTTTTCACCATGGGGTAATGTTATTTGTATTGCATTTGAAACAGGGGGACTGACTTTGGACATGGACCACTTTCTGGATTGTCTTTTTTTTATTTTTGGATTCCTTTTTGATTTGCATTTCATTTTTATTTACATTCATTTTATGTTCATGTTTATTTTTCAATTGTTGTGTTTTTCAATTTCTAATACATTTTCATTCATTCAAATCTGAGTGGCATCTGCTCCCAATGGTTTGGTGCATGTGTCAGTCGTCATTGGCTCTGTCATGTGTCACTGCTGTGGAGCAATGTTGGTCATGTCTTTAGGTGCATGCATGTGTGCATTTGTGATTCCCATGCCATTGGCCATGTACTGGGGAGTGGGGCCAATGGATGGGTGTTCAGTTGCACTATGGGGGCGGGGGGCAGCATGTGGTGGCATTTGGGTGGACATTTGCTACATGATTGTATGTTGGGACAATGTGTTTGGTGGGGTGACATGAGTCGGGGCCTGCCTGTAGGTTCCCGTCACTGGTGGGTGTGGGGGACATGAGTCAGGGCCTGCCTGCAGGTTTCCGTCACTGGTGGGGGGACATGAGTCAGGGCCGGCCTGCAGGATGCCGTCACTGGTGGAGGTGGGGGGACATGAGTCAGGGCTTGCCTGCAGGTTGCCATCACTGGTGGGGGGACATGAGTCGTGGCCTGCCTGCGGTGTATGGTGCCATGTGAGCTGCCTGCCGGCATGGTCACAGGTGTTCAGGGGTCTCCTGTGGTGTGGGCTGCCTGTGGGGCATGGTCACGGGTGACGGGCTGCCTGCAGGGTATGGTCACGGGTGTTGGGGGGTCCCCTGTGGTGTGGGCTGCCTGTGGGGCATGGCCACGGGTGTTGGGCGGTCCCCTGTGGTGTAGGCTGCTTGCGGGACATGCTCACGGGCGTTGGGGGGTCCCCTGTGGTGTGGGCTTCCTGCAGGGCATGATCACTGGCGTTGGGAGGTCCCCTGTGGTGTGGGCTTCCTGCGGGGCAGAGGGTGTTGGCGGCTGATGGCAGCACGCCAGGGCCTTCCCACGTGGGTACGCGACTTCACGGGGGTACGCGAGGGCCTTTTCACTCGACTGGAAGACCAGCGTATTAGAAGAGAAGAAATCAAAACGTGATTGGAGAGAGAATTTGGTGGTGGCGTGATCACCTAGCAATGGTGGTGGGCAGTCCGCTCACAGAACAACACTGAAAACACTGACACAAAAGTACCACTACCAACCCAAGATACAGAGCAAGTTTGGTTTGGAAGACAAGAATGAAATACATGTGAAGCAGACAGTGAGAGTAGTGTGCAAGGTGAGCCAAGAAGAAGCAGAAAGAAAGTCTAAGACCTTACCAGTACCTCTGACGTTACCCTTTGGAACAGAAAGTAATACGAGGAACATGATCACCAGAGAATTAAGAGGGACTCATTATAACTCAAACGAAACTTGTCCCAGTGATAATGAGAAAGGCATTGGAAATAAGCAGTGGAATGAGAACCGTGTTCATGAAAGGCAGAGCTATATGAAATAAACAAAGTGGGAGAAGAGTAGAGTTGAAATCTTGTTACCTAGAGAGAAAGAAAAAGCCAATCCAGGTCCCAAAGTTAAAAAAAAGAATATAATAAATAAAGTATTTTGGGAAAAACACACCTAGGAGACTCGGAAGTCAAAAATCATACATGAAACAACACTCTAGGAAGATAGGCTAGAACCTGAAAAGAAACAGAGAAGGAACTTATACAAAAGTAATATTGTTGGCATAACAGGGGAGAGGAAAACTGTCAGTCGCCTACGAGCACTACAGAACTTAATCCAGAAAATAAAAAGAGACTATTTACATGTGATCTATTGAGTGGAAAGAAATAACATGGAAAAAACTGTGACAAAACTCAGCAACCAGCAGAAGAGAGTAATTATCCTGTCCTTAGTTAGTTGCATTGGAGGTAGGGTCAGATAGGTTAGATTTAGACAGTGGACAGACTTGTTTTTGGACATTCACCCTGGCTGACGAGCACCTTTGATAGCAAATAGGTAGGGAACACCCAATATATATATAGGTAGAGCTAGTCCTTATTTTTCTTGAGAATAAAAATCATGCCTCTGTGTCCTTCTTCTGATCCACCACACCAGACATGGGTCCTGTGCCTGATGGGCCTAGAGACACAAGTTACACTTCACTGATTATGACCAATGAGGCCGAAGCATGTCTTGGGTTACTTTTGCTCTTGTGCAGAAGCAATGTGACCAAGCAATTCAGGCTGGTCGGCCCCTTTGTCTTTTTCAAAATGCCCTTTTCTCTTAAAAAACTGCCCATAGTGTGTAGCAATGTGGTTCAGCGTTATTTTAAAATAAAATACGTGCAGAAATATTCTATTTAGAACAATGCGCCTCATTCCGAGTTTGGCAGTAATTGCCAGTAAATCTTCTGAATTACTCGGAATTATAACTGAGACTTTGATGATGTGGAAATGAGGCAGTCATTCCATTAATGCCCAAAAAAATTATCAGTAGCAGAATGACCCACACTTTTTTTACCACACCGCCAAACTTGTAATGAGGCCCAATGAGGTAATTATGATTTTGGAGGTAGTTCTGAAGTAAATATGCCATAAATATTACTGTCACTTTCACTTTGTCCCTAGGAATTTCTGCAGAATTTTAAGTGCTGTTAAGGCGGTGTTAGACCCCATTCATGGAGTCCTGGTATTTTGGTGCAATTACTGCCGGCAGTAGTTCCGTCGGCGGTAATTTCCCGGTTTTGCCATTTTTTGATATTAAGGTGGAGGATTTGCCTCCAGCTTTTTGCTGGAGGATGCCCTCACATCCAAAGTTGTAGTTCGGTGGCACAGTAATGCATCAAGAATGCAGCGGTATCAGAATTACCACGTCATTACCGTTGATTTTTCCTATACCGCCAATATTCTTTGCGTGAGTTAAACTGAATTTGTCTCTTTTCAACACTCAATAAATGAAGAAGGATGGCGACATTAGTATTCTAAGATAAGAAGCCCATTCTCTATAGTGTGTCATAGCATGGTATTCCGTAAATTACCAGTTTAAATCCCTACCTAGACTTTAAACTGGTTATGTGTATGTGTAAGAAAGTGAGGCTCAAAACGAAGTGACTGGCCCTCGAAGAAAACGCATGTAGTCCAGCTAAATGTCCTGATGCCCTAGTAAACGTGTGCCACAAAGTGGATAGAATGGATAAGTGGACACGTGTGTGTAACTCCATATGGAGACTCGTAGTACGAGGCTGGAGGTTTATGCACAGACAGGGCAGTCTTTAGTTTGCGATAGCTTTGACCTTAGACCAAGGGATTTTTCGTTCCCCTGTAATGTGCTGCCGCAACATTTGCCATGTATTTAAAGTAGAAAGCTTAAGGCACACCAGTGAGGGAATTTCATATGCAAATCTATGGGTGAGCTGAGTTAATCCTACAATGAATATAAATGTCTGTGTGGTGCATTCCAATAGAATGAAAGCTTAACATATGATAATATTATTAAAGGATTTCCGCAGTTGCACCCTTATTGTAAGTATTGGATTTGTGTATATGTTATTTATTTCTAAGCTGCGGATTTGCGCGGTGGAAAATGTCTAGAAGAGCCAGACAGGGAGGGATTCTTGGAAATGACGGACAGCAGTCCAGCTGAATCACTCAAGCTCAGCTATCTGTTATGAAACTGTCCAGAACGAAAGAGCTCACTGATGTTTTATGCGATCCAGGAAGTGAGATCACAGTGGAGCACAGCAATCACTTGCATTTTAATGTGTCTTTCACCCTAACCACATGTCAGTAAAATGGAGCCGTAACTCTTGTTTTTCCTTCTTCGGGTTTCTTTCTGGAAGTGAGCCTGCCAGGAGTCTACACACTGGGCCTCGTTACAAGTCCGGCGGTAACTGTAAACAGTTACCGGCACCTAGCTTCCCAGTAACACCTGGACATTAAAATTCCCGACGGACCGGGAGCTAGGTGCCGGTAATATGTTCTTCCCCATTCCCATAGAGTCCTAGGACTCGATGGGAATGGGGACCACAGAAACACTGGCACCAGTAATAACGATGCCGGTGCTTCCGTGAACGTCTGTGGGTGGGTGCGGGTCTGCCCGGCAAGTCAGACCTGCTGGGAGGGAGGGCACCCAGGACTGGTACTTTGCCGGTCCAGAAACAACGTTGCTGGTAAGCTTACCGGCACCATTGTTTCCAGACTGCCAAAGTGGCAATTAGGGCAACTGGGCCTCATTACGAGGTTGGAGGTAACCTTGCCGGTTGTACCGGCAACGCTACCTCCAAACTCGCATCCGGGTCCGGCACCCGTTAAAGGGGAATCAGTGGGTCATTCCAACCACGGCGGACACTGTAATTCCCCTTGCGTGGGTGCCGGGCCCGATACATCCGAATTCCCATTTGAGCCCCCATAGGGCTCAATGGGAATGGGGAGGGTGGTTGCAAGGGTACCGTCAATAACGGTGCCGTTGCTACCATCAAGTTCTGCTCTTGGGTGCCGGTACGGCCACCAGGTCAGACCTGGTGGCTGCAAGGGCATCCACAAGCAAAACCCCTATTATGGCAGTATGGTACCAACGGTGCCAGTAGCGATACCGGCGCCGTTGTTGCCTTACCGCCATACTCATAATGAGGCCCACAGTCTCTTTATTGCTTTCTGTGTAACAGGAAAGTCAAGAACCAGACTTAATCCTGAAACTATCCCCATCTGCAATTTCAGGAGAATTAATAAGGAATTGACAAGGAATGGGCATCTCTCCTATACCCACCAGTAGTATTGATTAAACACTTGAGGCTTCATGATTTGTGTTCCTGGCACTACAGGGTTTCAGACAAATGGAGGCATGGCCTTGAGGTCTTAACTTATATTGGAAGCCCCTCGTCCATTTTGAGGCTTGAAAACTTCCAGTTGCAAGATCCCTTGAGTGTAAATTGCCAGATCAATAGCCATTATTTGATCTCTCAGCATCTTTCTCTCATGTCGAGGGTGGATACACATTATTTCAAATTGCGATTTTCAGCAGTTTTCAAGGAAAGTCCTTGCTTCAAGTACAGTAATACCTTACTATGAGTGTGGCGGTAAAGCACCTGGTAAAGGACATTCTGGTGCATGACGTTACAGGAGCCAGTGGATGGTGGCACACCGTACAATGACACCTTTGCCGACATGAAAGTATCAACAGAATTTGCCGGAATTAATCTAATAAGAAAATGTAGTGGATGCATTAACAATCACACACTGTCGCACAATGCACTGGAAGGAACCAGAAGTGCAATTCTGCATCCAATAAAGTCGATAACGGGACGGGAAATACTGCATTTCCAGAAACGAATGTATGTCTGTGCAGCCAATACAGGAAGCAACACACTATCACTCTGGGACCTTGTAATTCATCTATTAAAAATAAGCAGGCAGGGATCTGAGGACCCTGCAGGGGGGAAAGAAGGTGACAGGAGGCAGAGGAAGCCAACATTATCAGACAGAAGCTCAAGGCCCTTGTGGAGGAGGTAGCCATGGAGGCACCCATGATGGTGGGTGTTAGGGAGAATTCTCATAAATGTGCTAATTCCCTTCACCGTAGAGACCCCCCAACAACTTTGCTGTATTTTGAGGACTTTATTTTTTTACCTGGAAAGAATGTGAGCCTTTTTTCTCACTTTTTCATGTATTTTGATGTGTGTTTTACATGTGTGTTCTTTGATTATGGGGTTTTAGATAACTCCATAGGCATCATTGTTTCATGTGTGTTACACAGCAGCTTCAGTGCAGTGACACAGGGGTGTCTTTTTATACTTCCCAAAGGTTTAAATACCTTCTCTGGGCTGATACTAATGTAGCAGTCAAATACTACCCTTTCCTATTGAAAAGGCTGGTGGCAGTTGTTTTACAACAAACTACCATGATTGTTCCCGACCGCGCACACCGGTAGCTAAAAATCACACGGGCCTTGTTTCTCAAGATGGCGCCTTAAGCCCCTTTGTTTAAACTGGCCCCGGTCTTCTTTTTTCACGGTTTCTTTTTGGAAAGGACCTTCTACTGTTTGCCTCTGCGCGCCAAACCTTTGTTTGTGTGCCTTTGGCGGGCTTCAGGAGTGAAGACAGCCTCTGGCGTGTGAGTGTCTAGGGTGGGCAGGAAGTGAGGGAGGTGCCTGAAACTCCCTGTGCTTAGTCTCCTAGGAGCCCCAAATGCACTCTGGCGTGATTGGCTGGCTGACTGTCCGGCAAGGACAGCCACCCTGCTGGGTGAGTGACAACTAGCCTGGAAAGAAAGGGAGAGAATTGTTTAAAAGGCGAGTCTCTTGGACTGGAAAGCAGCGTCGACCACTGGAACGAAAGAACTGAAGAAGAGCTGGAAGAGGACAGCTGCTGTAACTCCTGGACCGTTGGTTTGCCCGGTGAAGCCCTGCTGCAGGTCCAAATTGCCAAACTCCATTCGATAGAGAAGCTCCTTCAAGGACGGCTTCTTCCTTTGAGTTGGTGGGACAAATCAACTCATAAGACACCTGGATACCATTCTCAAGGCTGGCTAGGATTAACCAGGGAGAGGGACACCAGCTTGTGTTCTTGAATCTACAGCTACTGGAACTGAAGTGACTCCATCTTGTTTGCTTTCTTCGACTCTCCGTGCAGTGCATGAGTCCCCCGACGTCATCCCGCTTGTCCCCACGATAGAGGCTCAGGAACAGTGAGATCTGCAGGAACTGCCAGGAACCAAAAACTTCAGCAGCATTTGTTTCCTCATACTAAGGTACTGTGCCAACACGATTGAGAGAACGCCACTCTAGCAGTGAAAGTTCATGAAACTTTCCCAACTTGTAGGCCTAATCAGCTTGTGACCCCACATATGATTCTTTTTCACCTAAACTGCTTCTGAGAACTTTTGCAAAGACTTTACCGTTTGATACCAGACTGCTCTTTCCTATCCAGAACAGTAGCCCATTGACTTTGGCCTAGGCCTATTGACTTGAATTGAACTCTTCTGGTGAACTGAAACTATTTGCACTGTCTAACAAGTATATGGGATCTATTCTACGTACCTTGTCCGCTTTTGCTCACTTCTAAGTAACTGAACTGCTCCTACTTCAGGGGAGCTCAAATTATCTTAAAATCCTAGAGTTTGGTATTGAAGTGTATTAGTGTACGATATTAAGTTGCCTCCTTCTAGTGAAATGTTTTACAAATGATTGTCTAATAAATTAATAAATATTTTACCAAGAAACCTTGAGTATAATTGTCTACTTGAACCACTGTGATTGAAAGACCTCTGTGTAACTTCTTGTACTGCTCACATTCACTCTTGAGATAAGACTGGCTGCTCAGTTCGCGGCCAAACACTGTATGGTACAGACTTATACCAAAGGTTGGTTTGACTTGCACTTGTAGTCCAAATTGTATGTGGTGGTGCCAGAGGGTACTGCATGCAATTCTGCCTAACAGTGGGCCACCTGATGGTAAACACACCCACTACCGAATGTGCGGCACTTTGGACCCACTTGGTTACAAGTTCCAGCCTCTATCAACACATCCCTGTTCAACCAGAGATGTCAAGAAGAGGTGGCCTTCATTTCAGACTACCAGAAGGATCGCCTAGCAACTAGAGGCTGAACTGTGGCAGATCCAGATGTACAACCCTGGAAGACAAGGCAGCCACTGTGGTGTGCATTAATTACATCACTAGATCAGGAGATGCGCAGGTCAAGGCAAGAACACATGTTGCATCAGGTGAGTAGACAATCTACGTCCCTACAATTATGTATTGAAAGTACATGGAAGTAAACCCCACAACATGCCAGTGTACTCTGCAATCTAATGAAAAGGGAGGGACCAATAAGGTAATTGAAACATAGGATGCTATCCCAGACAAGTCCCCAACACATTGCTAGCATGCACAAACATCCTTACACTCAACAATACCTGATGAAAACATGTGAGAACCAAAGTAGGCCGGAAAGTCTGCCCATCCTCTAGGTACAACATGAGGCACCCCAACATTCAGACCAACAGGATATGCATGCACGCACATCAGTTGAGCAGAGCTGGGCCTGCTGGGCAAATCAATATATGATTCACTGCAGCCCTAATTTGCAGAGTAACTGATCACATGTCTTCCATGTCTTTCCATAGAGGACCCCTCCAGTGACCAAGCGGAACCATGTGACAGCCAAACACCTGGCACCTCAGCAAACATTGCTGCCCAAATCCCAATATACACCACCAGAAACACCAAATCTCCTGCTGCAGAAGTCACGCCTTGGAAGGGAAAAACACTAGCCAAACCACGCTAGGGACTTCCAGCTCTGTATCCAGCATAGACTGCATGACAAACATTGCCTGAGAAAACTGAAGTCAGGTTCCTGTCAAGCACCCAAACGTCCACCTTCTACCCAAGCCATGCCTCTAGAGGCGATCCAAGACATCCTTGCACACACCATGCAGCCACAACTGATGCCAGTGTACCAGGGAAAAGATACACACACTCCACCATGCAGACCCACTGGAGTTGCCACAGATGGCTCAGATGGTGACCAGGGTAACACTTTTGTGTCCTGACCTGATGCACATGCCCCTGAAATGTGGAACAAAATGTGGCTCCCGTGACCATGTCTAAATGTGTTGCCCCTGCGCCACACATACCAGCTATATCCACACATGGCATTGGTCAACAACAAATTACTGAGGTCCAACAACAGGCAGTCATCCAACATTTCTGAGAGACTAGGGCCAGACTACAGTGCAAGGAGGGCATTTCCTATGCACACATTTAAGTCATTACATCCAAATGCCATAGTAGGTCGCAGGAAGAAGACAGGGCAGCACATGTCATGCTTGTGCAGGAAGTAAGACAGCATGTCAAGACCATCACCTTCCAAGGCCAGCTAATTAGGGTAGCACTGAGGCAGCCACAAAGGCAGTGCACTGATGTCTGGGTTTTTGTATCATCGGGAGAGGACACTAGTGCAATTGCAATCCCAGACCACCACCAAATGATCACCAGCCACCTCTGTCAACATTACAGATGCATCTGTTTTCTGCAGCCAACCCTGTAAGTCTACCAGACTATTGCATCACTATTCCCGAATCCTGGCAGGCAGGGGGGATTACCCAGGAGCAAATGGTAACAGTTGCTAATAGTTCACCAATGTTGGAGAGGATGTGAGATGTGCTGGGGAGGGACGAATTTGAGGGGTGCGTAAAGGATGGAGTAGTTTGGGGTGCTTTGTGGAGTGTTAGGTATAGGCGTGTGTTGGAGAGGGGGAGGATTGAAGGGTGTTGGCTTTATGGTCTGTTGAATAAAGGGTATTATGATGCCAAATCCATGTGTGTCAAGTGATATGTTTGACACATGTATCATGGGTCTAATCCCAGTGCATATGTTGATGTTACACCATTCACTATGTATTTATTCACACTGCCAGATACTGATGCATTTCTACACAAATCTGACTCATTGTGATCCATGCCTACCAATGCATACATTGAGACATAAGAAGCAACTGCATTTTGGCCGTGGATCTTGCTTTTCATCAAACATGGCATGCTGGGCATATGGCCGGGGCATCTTCTTCATCCTCCTCCACATCACTGTCTTGTGGAATGATATAATTCATGCAAAATGATATGACAACGTTGCCAACTTTTCATGGGATATCCATCAGTGCTCCCCCAGTCCTCTGTAGGCAACACAACCTGGCTTTCAGTTGAAAAGACCTCTCGATGATGCTGCATGTTTGAATGTAAACCACCTCTCTGCATGCCTCTGGGAGTTTGTACGGGTGCGTAGACTTCGCAGGAGCAGACAGCCAGCGTCACCTGTAAGGATGTGGGCAAGAAATGAGTGAATGCATGCATCATTCTTTGACGTTCCGGATGACATATGGAGGATGGATGTGGATTTGGGAGATAATGGGATTGCACATTTGTGGCTTAATGCTGTGCATGACAGCCGCGGTCCCTCTGTCAATACTCTGCCCTTTATCACTGGGAAAATAACTTCCCTGGTGTGCTTACCTAGGAGCCATGCCCTTTGTCCTCTGTGTGTGGCCATGTACACAGTGAAAATAGTGTTCAGCATGACCATTGAGTCATGTGTAAAGTCAGGGAACGGTGCAATGGTCATGTCAGAGTTGCATGTCATTTGCACATTGACTGCATGCTGATGCTTTCTGTTCCTGAACACCTGCGCTGTTGCATATGCGGGGCGGGGCTGGGGGCACTACTGGCAATGTGTGCAGCCCAGGGCACCAATTATATTTGGGAATTGGGTGACATGTTGGAAGTGCCCTTCCATGGTATTCTTGGTCTCTTGGGTTGATGGTAGAGAATTGTGTGCTGTTGCATGATGTAGTAGGGCAGCCGACACCTGTGTCAGTATCTGTGAAAATGTGGGCTGGCCAATGCCATGCACCATGCCATCACTGTACTGATTGCTGTCTGAAGATGAAGTAATAAAACTAACTTGAGAAGAGGGGAGATGGCAGTTTGTATGCCACTTTGGCAATCAAGGTCACTCTTAATGAGCTGAAGTACGTGGATTATAGTAGCCATGTCCAGCCGATACGTTCTCAGGATTTCTGTTCCTGTTAATGCCCATGTGTTTTTTCTGATACTGGGTATTCTGGCCCTCTGCCTCCGCCACTGTCCTTGTTGGCCCATCTATTGCAGGATTGCTTTAATCCTCTGACATCAAATAGCAGGGACAGCTACCCAAGGTTATTGACAGTGCTTCATTCGCCTGCCTTTTGGTGTTTTTCTTGGGAGTGGTTTATGAAATATTTTTTTATATTGGGGGTGGGGTGTTTATCTGGATATATGATTAATTTATCTTAAACTGGCCTTTGTTTCCATCTGCTTTTTCATGCCAATATTTTTGTGTTTGTTCATGTGTTATTTTTTCTGGTAATCGTAGTCGGAATCGTGCAAGAAATTCTGTGGCCGTCAGTATGGCAGTGAATTTGCAGTAATTTTTTACATTTTTTTTTTATGTAACATCAGTTTATATAAAAGAAAAGACAAACTTTAAGTTACAGTTCATCACAGAGTCTAAAAACAAGAGATCTCAAGGATCCACATATCTCAGGCCAGGCCCTCTAGGTTGGATAACCCCAAAGCGTCCATGAAATTTATAATTGCACAGGTTAATTGAGTGTTGAAACCTCCAATCAAATAACACCACCAGGCATCCATGTCTCCAGATAAAGGAGCAAAATGAGCTAAGTGTAGGGAGCGCTGTTCAGGTATCCGACGCCTCCTTACAAGTATCTCTTTGGTTTTATAGAGATTGAGACGTAATCGTAGGAACATGTTCCTATGGTAACTAGAAGGGAATCTATCCAGATATTTTGGCAGAGCGTCCAGTTTATTTAAGGCGCAACCGAGGTCTAAGGAAGAGGCCAATTTGTTTCTACTCTCTTCATTAGTTATCCAATTTTGTTGGCGAATTTTCTTTTTTGCCACTGGTGGGCGCAGGATTACGGTCTCAAGAGACACATCAGCATTGTGTAGTATACAAAGCAGCTTATCCTTCCACTTATTTACTAAGCCGGCAGAAGGGTGCTGTGAGACTGTGTGCATGATTTCATTTGCTTTCGCAGGGGGCTCCAGCATCATTTTCCTCAGGGCGGAGATTGATTTCCACAAGACTGCACCGTAGAGTGATTCAATACCTAGCTCATATCGTATCGCAGCCACTGAGGAGTTTTTTGGCAGTCTTAGGACTTTTCGCCAGAATTTCCCCTCAAGCTTGTTCCACAGATCCTGTGGGATATTCCAGCCAGATTCGCTCCCAAAGGTTATTGTGGGCATCACCTTTTCAAGGTCAAATGTTAATATTGGCTTAAAGGAAAATTTACCATATGCTGCGTGCAATTTAGCACCTTGAAGTGCGAACATTTGCATCTGGGCCAACAGGTCTTGTGTCCAAAACCACTCACGAATGGAATTATTGAATTGAACGCCTAGGTATCTGATACTATTCGATATCTCTAGTTGTTCTTCCATTATTTGCCAGTGAAATATTCGAGGTCGTACTTGCATTCCTTGACCGACCACTATTATCTTCGACTTTGTGGAATTTATTCGTAAGTCATTTTGCAGACAGTAGTTTTGAAGCACATTTAACAATCTCTGTAGCCCAATTGGAGTGGAGTCCATGAGAACGATGTCATCTGCATAGATGACCCAGCTTATTTTTTTCCCATTTACTGTCGGCGGAAAGATCCTTAGGTCTTTTGAAGCCAATGATAAGTCTGAAATGAAGAGTTTAAATAGTTGTGCAGCAAGCGGGCAGCCTTGCTTCACGCCCCTTTTTGTATGAATTTCGTCTGACAGATCACCCTGCTGATTTAACCTTACTCTAAAGGACCTCTTAGAGTGTAGAGCAATCAGGGGTGCCAACAAATCACTTGGGCAATTCCAGCCATTTCGTTTTTTCCATAGGAGGTTACGGATAATGCTGTCAAAATCCTGACTCAGATCTATAAAGGCAAAGTACAAGATTTTCTTCCTCATCAGGGCCTCGAGTTTTAAACAGTTTAGGAGGATCAGATTTAACTCAACTTCTACTCCTTTGGTAAAACCTGTTTGCCGAGGATCACTCACAGCAGCCTCTTTCGCCCAATTTGCCAAACGCTTTTGGAGGAAGGAACCAAAGACCTTGCCAATTGTATCCAACAGGGCAATCGGGCGATAGTTGTTGGGGTCATCCCGATTGCCCTTTATGAATATTGGCACCACCACTGCCCTTAACCATGAATCCAGCAGGTTTTTTTCATACGAAATTCTTTCAAACAGAGAGCTCATCATATTGACCCATAGAGTTTTATGGGTTTTCAGCATCACATTGGATATTCCATCTGGGCCTGCTGCCCTGGAAGACTTTAGCTTTGTAATTGCCCATTTGATGCCTTCAGCGGAATCTGCCACGTTCCATTTTGCAGTAGTTAGAGAAAATGTTGGAACCATAATGCAGTTGTGGTAATCAAAAACATCTGAAAAGTGAGCGAACCAACTGGCCCCATTCACAACATTCGACATTGAGTAAGTAAGATTTAAGCTGCCAGTATTGATGATCTCCCAAATGTGTCTGCTGTCCTTTAATATGATCAGTTTTAGCATCTGTTCAGCTTGATTCTGCACACGCAACAAATTGAAAGATTTAATACAGTTTCGATATTGCTGGCGTCTAGATTTTATTTTCGTGATTGCACTTCCTGGATAAACTTTTTTCAGGAGCCTTATATCATCACAAAGTTTTTCCTTTTCATTACTTATTGTTGCATTGAAAGGGTGTTTTTCTTCAATCGCAGCCCCCTTGTGATTGGTGTTCCTCGCTTTGAAGTAGTGGAGTAGCAAAGGGTAGTTTATCCTTGAAGTTGTTGAGGTTGCTTTCTCGAGATTACTTGTCAACGTTAACATCTGAGGTGCACTCAAGCGCAGCCTATTTGCTCTATTATTTATAGTTACACTCTCGTGATACTTGAGTGAAGCAGATTTTGTTGCTTTTTCCCAATTTAACAGCATTGCATCGTGATCACTCTTTTTTGTCTTTTTTAATTCGAGTGAAGTGACTTTTGATAAGAAATTTCTGGACACCCAGATATAGTCGAGAGTCTTTTTACTCACGCCTCGCTTCCATGTAAAACCTGGGGGAATATCACCCCGGGTGGATCCGTTCAGCATTGAGGACTCTCTTAATGATTGATCATTGAGACAGCTGCAGTGCATTTTGCTAATGGATTATTTAGCCATGCATAGTTAAAGTCACCACATATTATGATTTCCGGATCTTCAGAAGCTAATAGGCACTCGTCCACCATCGCCAATACAGCTCCAATGAAATTAGATTACAAAATCATTGCTGTATTCCAATAGATGTTGACGATCAGTATCACATGACTATGGGTGGATGAAGATCGTGTATTCCGAATTTTAGTTGCTTGCACGAACATATTAAGATTTTTAGAGGATACAATCGTCCAATCGATGTTATTTTTGATCATTGTGACCAAACCAGCAAAGGGACGACCGAAAAGTTTCTTTCCTGCAGGGTTCAGGAAGACTGTATAGCCATCCCACGCAGGGCTTGCGCGCATCCAAGTTTCTTGTAAACATATAATTGACAATTGCATCGGAAATTGCCACTTTCCATCAAACAGATGTGTGAAGCCACGAGTGTCCCAGGATAAAAGCTGAAGGTTACCTTCAGTAATGTCCACTCTTAGCTAATAGTCCTGTTGTTTTGCATCTTTTGAACAAGGCG
Organism: Ambystoma mexicanum; assembly: GCF_040938575.1. Lineage (NCBI taxonomy): Eukaryota > Metazoa > Chordata > Amphibia > Caudata > Ambystomatidae > Ambystoma > Ambystoma mexicanum. The sequence continues at coordinate 930,281,872 of NC_090929.1, read as the reverse complement.
TGTGTTTAATGCTCATGTGTGCCCACAGTGCTTTCCTTCTTTTTTCATTTTCGGGTTGTTCCACTGGCGACGGGTGTGGATTAACCTCATCGCGAGCATCTACACTTATTATTTCAAAACCAAAAAACATGAAGTCATCCACAGCATCCAATACGGCCGCCCTGAGAGATCTAGAATTTAGATCTAGGTTTACCCAGTCCGAAAAATCCTCAGACATATATTCTACTACTGCTATGTCTTCCGATTTTGTTTCATGCAGCGTTGGGATACACTGCAGCAGTTTTAGAATGTTCTTTCGGTTCAAGTTTACTTCTTTCTGTTCAGGCAGGGCATTTTTAATTTGGATTTTCCATGGACCTTTAAGTGTTCCTTCAATTCGATTTTTGCTAGACATGTTTGCACTTTTTTCAAGTTTTTCAGCTTGTGCTCTTGTTAGTTTTGGATTTAATTTTCACCACAGTGGAATTGGGAGTTCAGCCTTCCCTCCTTTATTCAAGTTCAACCCTTTGTTCTCCTTAATGGCGATCGGTCTTGGGAGTGCCCTTGGAAATTGCTTTATTGCTTGCACGCCGGGACGGGGTAAAGACTTATTTGAGTCACCCGACCGCAGCTTAATTTCTTTGCCAATTTCTTTAGGTTCCGAGGTTATTACTGCTGCAGTATCGTCGCCCTCGTCGATGTCATCATCGTCTACTGAGTATGTTGAGTACTCACATAGCTCTAGAGAGGCATCAGAGCTTGGATCGTTGTCGCTGTTTGAGGCTTCTCTTGCTCTTTTGGCATTTGGTTGGGATGTCAACTTTTTCACCAGATCAAGTTTGGGTTTCAGTTGAACCTCCAATTATTTCGCCGGTCGATTAAACAGGGAAGGAGGTGGCGGTATTGATAGATTCCATATGAATTTTTTCTTACACGTTGTGCGGGCACGTTTGGCTAATTGTTTCTGAGTTGGACGATTTTGAGAAGATTTTACATCGCAAGACTTTTTTTCCTGGGTTCGCTTTTCACTCACTTTCTCCAACACTGTGGGCTTGTGAAAGATCCCAAAGGAGAGTATTTCCATTAAATTTCTTGGATTTCGTTCCGCTACACCTTTTTCCGACTGAGTATCCGCATTTAGGAGCACAGACGGGGTAACTCCATCTCCAACGATAACTGGGCCTGCCTGTTGAGGATTATGAATTAATACCCTAGCAGGCAGGAGGCAATCACTCTTTGAGCTCGCCACCAGACTCTTTGCCTGCAAGGATGAGGCTCATTTTTCGAAAGATGGGCACCCCACAGCAACGCTGCAGTCAGGACCTCCTGAGGTCTCGTGTCGCTTGGTATGCCTGACCGGCCTCCAAAGGTGATTCTTTAGCCAAGTTTAGCCAAGTTAGTTTGACAGGGCGGAACATGGTGCCTTTCGCATCCTGGTCTCGTAGTTGTAGACGTGTTGTGGCGCATCCACTTTGTGCACTCGATTACTGCATCTGTTAGTGCAGAATTGTCACTGTTTGACTGACGGGCAAGGTCACTTAATCTATTTTACCATTTTGCAGATGTTTCAGCTTCATTGTCAAGTCTTGATGCAATCGAATTAGAGAAACTTTCTAAACTTGACATTTTTGCATTGACAGCTACAAGCAGTGACATTTGATTGCTTACTGCATCATGTAAGGATTCGTACAGTTTCATAAATGGAAGTAATGCAATAGACGTTATTGTGTATTTGGATACCTGCAGCCGTAGACATGGAGCTTTTCGATGGTTGGTCGGCTCTTGCAGACTCAGAGGCCGTCTTTGCCAAACTGGGCATCGTGTTGTTCTCTTTTGACAGGTCATCCACAGCTGGAATACTCGTGACAGCTCTTATTTCAACTTCTTTAGTACCTGATAACTCAGTGTTTTCACAAGAAGTTTGATGGGAGGAGTCATTTAAGCCAGAGAACAGCGTCCGCCTATTTCTCTTTATTTCTAACTTGTTTTTATGCATGGTATGGTTTTGTAAGAAGATGGCATTCAGGCGTTCATAGGTGGCTAAAAAATCTGCTTTCAGGCGGGCAGTCAGCCGTGCTTCTCGAGCTGAAAGGTCGGTAGAAGTTTGCACCGTTACTGGCAAAGGCTTAGAAAGCTCACCCTCGCCAGATTGCATATTTATTTCAGATTCACTACATTTGGCATTTGTGGGTCCATGTGCCTCTAGAGTGTTTTCACCCCCAACTGACAGTAAAAAGAGCGAAGAGACCACAGGCTTACCAGCACTTTGAATGTCAATCAATGGGGTTTTAAGCAGTTCCTTATCCTGTGTTAAAACGTTAGGCAAATTAATTGCCATCAAATCAGAATCAGTCAATTCGAATGGAGATGTCTGCGCGACATCACTAGCATCAACATACACTGAGGGAGAGAAAGCCGGGGCCAGATCAGCAGGGCAGGTGTCGGGACTTCCCCATTGATTACCTAAGCCACTGGGGCAGTCATTCGCCTTTCGAAGGGGGCCCAATGATGTTAGGGACAATGCGGCTAACAAAGGTACCGAGCCCTTTTCCAAGCAAGTGGCCACCTCCATGCCGTTCTCAGTAACAACCTCAATTAAGTCACTGTGTACATTTGACTCCTCCAAGACAACATGGCTTACCTCCTTAGGTAGACTTGACGGCACTTTTCTTTGGAAAAGCAGTGATTTCTGACGGGTCTGTGGACCCTCCTTCGCCGTCACCATGCTATTTTGGGCTTCCAACACTTCCAACACTTAAACTGATAAACGGAATACATCAGGAAACCAGGAGAAAGAAACAGAGTGTGCAGCGGCAGACGCGCGGCGGACTGCGGTAGACTGAATTCGTCACCGAACTCCGCGCCGTGCTCCGCGCCCCCACGTGGTATTTGAAGGCAAGTCCAAGAATTAAAGCGGCAGTAGAGAATAAAGGTCCGTAGTAGCAGCAGTTCCTCTTTGACAGCCACACACAACGAGATCAGCGGTAGACTGAACTCGTCACTGAACTCCGCGCCACGCTCCGCGCCCCCACGTGGTATTTGAAGGCAAGTCCAAGAATTAAAGCGGCAGTAGAGAATAAAAGTCCGTAGTAGCAGCAGCTCCTCTTTGACAGCCACACACAACGAGATCAGCGGTATACTGAACTCGTCACCGAACTCCGCGCCGCGCTCCACGCCCCCAGGTGGTATTTGAAGGCAAGTCCAAGAATTAAAGCGGCAGTAGAGAATAAAAGTCCGTAGTAGCAGCAGCTCCTCTTTGGCAGCCACACACAACAAGATCAGCGGTAGACTGAACTTGTCACCGAACTCTTGCAGTAATTAAGCAGGACGGATTTACCTGTAACACAGTGTTGTCCAGCGGAATTACTGCAAAATTAGGTGTAGGCAGGTGCACACACCAACCATTGGAGTTAACAGTAATTTCGACGAGCGGAATTACTGTCGAAAAATGAACTAGAGTTGTAAATCCATCAATTACCAGCAGAATTACTGTTAACGACATACAATGGCAGATTTTTTGTTTGGTAATTCTGCCAGCGGAATAAGTACTGACAGAAACTCGAGCACAACGCGAATGGGAAGTTCAGGGGCAGCCATCTGTAAAAACTCACTTCCCTTAAGATCACCATTTTGTAATGCCATCTAACCATGGAACACATCCCAAAAATCTCGGGAGGCAAAGGGAAAGCAAAGGTGACACAAATGCACCTCAGAACACCTACATTCACTGAGCAGGAACTCAGTGTCCTTGCAGAGCAAGCAGTGATTCATTCAGAGGAACTATATGGGGCATAAAATAGGAAGATGCCACAGCAGCGGAAAAACGCCATCTGGAGGGACATGGGGACAAAGTGGCGGCATCAGGAATTTCCCACAGGACAGCGAGGACGTCCGAAAGAGGTGGAACAATCTCAAAGCCAGGGTCTGCACCCTTATTTCCTACCACCATCGGGAGATTGGTTCCAGCAAGGGAGGTACTGTAGAGCTTCTGCAGGTCACACGCTGGGAGTAGACGGTCAGCAGCATCTTGCACATGGCAGGCCAGGCGGGGATGGGAATGCCAGAGGTTGGAGCCAGCAGCCAGGAAGACCACAGTGAGTACATGCGTGAATCATGGGCACATTTCACAACAACACCACTATAATGCAACATACGCACTTGCAGTGACCTAGCAAATAATTCCCCATCCAATGTAAAATCAACACATGAAACACCTCAGGAGTGTACATCAAGAGGCATGGCTGGTGTGCACCTCTCAAATGACACACCGTTGAGAAGGAGGAGGCCCTTCTTGCAGGACACATACAATAAACATGAAACAAAAAGTATCATGAACAGACACCCAATCAGATGGAGGCTCACCAACACCTGTTGCCAGCATGCTCGGCACCCATGAACACATAAATCCATGGCACAAAGCCAACATCTGCAGGTGTACAAGTCCAAAAGACAAGGGCCCTCATTACAATACCGGTGGTAACCAATGGGGCTATTAGCACCATGGTTGCTGCCGGTATTGTAACGAGTCGCCATGGTGCAATGGGGAATTACCACCCCATTCCAAGGTTGGCAGGGCGGTAATTCCCCATGCACCATTGGCCCTTCCCCACTCCCATTTTTGCCCGATAGGGCTCAATGGGAACGGGGAAGGCGGTAATTACGGTACCGCAAATTGCGGTACCGTTATTAACTTCAAGGTCTCTTTGCGGGTCCCTACTTTAACGGCTGGTCCAGACCAGCCGTTAAGGTCAGGAGCCGCACAGGGACCTCGGAATTAGGCGTGAAGGGGTTAACGGCGCTGCAGCCTTTTACTGCACCGTTAACCCCTTAGCACCAGGGTCGTAATGAGGCCCAAAGAGTGCAATAAAACAGTAGCAGCAAGGCCTCAATGAAGAGTGTGTTCTATCAAATGTGGCCTTCCCACCCCTATGGCTTGCAGGGTACCCTTAAGATGACAGGAGTATGTGTTACATATATGACATAGGGCCATCCCTGCATGGGTACACATGACTTTGTACAACATGAAACACATGAGATCACAGCACAGGCAAGGTACACATTAACTAAAGTAAAGACACCCAATCATCAAGCCAGTAATCCATCATTATGGCTGCCAGGGGTGTTGCTAGGTTAGTAAATGATCTGGGGCTACACTAATGTCGGGACTGTCAGGGTTTAGGGGTAGCTAGCTAGCCTTTTGGTTGTAGCCCCTGAGCTTCTATCCGGGGCTTCAATCAAAAGACCCGGGGCTACACTCCCCGTCAGCCCTCCCCCTAGAAACACCTGTGCTGGCTGCCTTTTGAGCAAGGCCCCCTTGTAGCTGTTGGACCCTGAGACCCGAGCACACATAGCACACCTCATGAAATCACACCCTAACTCATATCTTGGGCTCCTCTCTTGTTCCTATTTTCTTTTCCATTTCCACTCAGGTCCCCGTTTCTTCTTTCCAAATGTATTTATCTGACCATCTTCTTCTGTTTTTCTCGTCTCAACACGGTTTTGTCACTATCCCTTCTTCCTCTCCTATACCCTTTTTTGTTGTGATCTCCAGGTACTTCTCTCCGATCTTTGTCTCTTCCACTATTTTCTCTACTTTTCTGTCTATTGATCTTTTCTCTACTTTTTCACTAGATGTTTCGGTTTCTGCATTGAATAACAATCTGCTCTCCAATATGGACACACTCAACCCTCCCTCTATGTTTTTCCCTCCCATAAACCTTCACAGCCTTGGCTATCCCCTGCTATCCATCCACTTCGCTCATCACTCCATTAAGCTGAGTGATGTTGGAAAAAATCCCACTCAAAACTGATCTCGACCACCGGTCTGATCTTCATTCTTCTTACGATTCCTCTCTTTTTCGCTGTCAAAGAATGCTACTTTTCCTCTATTACTATCTCTGTACTTTTCCCAGCTTCTCGTGATCTCTACACCTCATCAAAACTCTCAGCCTCAGAATTCTCAAATTATTTCACAATAAAAATGTCTACTGTTCTTACCATCTCCCCATTCCTCTTCTTTTCCAACATTCCTCAACTGCCAGCTCCTTTTCTCTGTTGATTAACACCAACACTTCTAACTTTTTATCTCATGCTCACCCTACTGCCTCCTTTCTTGATCTTATTCCTACCTCTCTTGTTCCTCAAATATATCTATTGATAGTACCCTATCTTACTGCTATAATTAATACTTCACTTAGGATTTATACTTTTCCTTCTTCCTTTAAACATGCTACAGGTATCCCTATACTTAAACCTTCCCTGGTTTCTTCAATCCTGTCTGCCTTTCACCCTATGTCCATGCTTCCCTTTCTTTCTAAACTCCTGGAAAGAGTGGCCTATTCTCAAATCTCATTACTTTTCTCAACATTCTCTTCTACCCTCTACTCAATCTGGTTTTTATTCTGCTCATTCCAATGAAACAGCTCCTCTCCATGACTCTTTCTGCTAGACACAATACATTCCCTTCTATTTTAATTCTCTTAGATCTTTCTTTTGCCTTTGACAGTGTTGATCACCCTACTATCCACTCAGCACTGTTTTCACTGGGTTTTTCAGCCTTTACAATGACTTAACTATTAGCATTCTGCTCGTTTCTAATCTGTCTCATGGTCTGGCAGTACCCATTCTTCTTTCCCCCTCCTCTATGGTGTTCCGCAAGGTTCAGTTCTGGGCCCACTCCTGTCCTCTAACTATACAATTTACTTGGCATCTGTAATTGAATGATTTAATCTTTCATGTAATTTCTGTGCTGACAACTCCCAGATTTTCTTTTCTTTCTCTCTCTTTCTGCATCTATTCACTCACACGACTCTTCTTGACTCCAAGCTATCGAATCCTGGATGTCTTCACGTTTTCTTGCTCATAATTCCTAAAAATTGAAAATCCCTTTTGTTCCTCTTCTTTCCCCCTCTCCCCAACTTTGTAGTCCCTCATTAGTTTCCCCCCTCCCTTATCTCCCCATCTACTACTGCCCGTAATTTAGCTTATCATGTTCACTTCTATTCTATTTAGGTTTAAATATTGCTCAGCCTTACTTTTTTGCCTGCCCTCCTCTCATCTCACTACTCTTCATTCTATTTTCAATTCTGCTGTGTGCCTTCTATTTCAACTACCCCCTCGCTACTCTCTTAAGCAATCTGTTCTCTCTCTCTCACCATTTTTCCCTTCTAATTCTGCCTTCCTTTCCATGTTCTTTGTGTTGTATTCAAATGTTATCATTGACTTGCTCCTCCCTATGTTTTTTATATTTATTTATTTAAAGTGCATTTGGTTACTTTGGAACCTTTTCACACTATTACATGTACCAAATAAAAATGTATAAAATGAATCATCTAAAACCATTAAAACATACAACTACATGAACAGACAAAACATCCTCACACGTTACAAGATAAAATTAATTTACAATGTTCACATCTTGCCTTTCCAGGAATCCCTATGTTAACATAAGGTTTCTAGCAGCTATTTCCCGTACATGGAAGGTGGCCACCGAGATGACCAGAGATTCAGCCCCAAACAGACCACTCCAGAATTGATTAGTAGTAGGGCTCACAAATTTAGCATATGCACGATCAAGTACACTCTCAATGGCCTCAAATTGGGTTAAAATATGTTGAGGAGATTCGATTTTTTCCCACACAATCTTATAATCTATCTTCATGTGGGAAACCAACCCAGGCCCCTGTTTTTCCAAAGACTGGGGTAGTCTGTAGCCTTAGCGAAAGGATAAACCTGACCAGAGCCGGAAGGCACCCTTTTGTTAGATAAGATTTGGGGACACCCAGAACAAACGCCTGTTAGGTGTAAACCCCAAATTTCCATTGCGTACCAAGATGGTTAAGAGCCTGGTCAGCATCATATGCCGTGGCTTTCACCAGTATCTTGGTCAGGTTATATCCCAGCCAGGAGTCCGGTACTGGGGTTACCCCAATATCATCCAAATAGCACCTCACCCTTGTGTTCCGGTTGGCAAACCAGCCACTCTTCGGGAATCTCAAAGCTTGTAGCGTGTTGTGCAGTATGTGCCAGTAGGGAATATGACCCCCCTGACCCTAGATTAAATGTTATCCTTGCCCATAATTGCAGGAAGCAAGTGACCGCAGCATGAAGACAGAGGGGAGGCCAAGTTCCAGTCTGATGGCCTAGATTATTGTACACGTACATAAATTCAACAAGGAACAGATAATCTTTCCCTCCAACTTACCCAGGGATACCACCAGCCTCCATGGAAAGACCTCTATGGCGTAAAGCATGATGGCCATGATAGAAGTCTTATATACCAGGATCTTAGCTTCAATACATTCACCACCTTGGGAGTCAATTATTTTTTTTAATATAAGCCCCTTATTGAACACTTTTTGTGTGGCATCCTCCAATAAGTGTGAACCAGAACAGCTTGTCCTAATAGTAATTCCTAGGTATCTATACTTCTTGGTCCTTTCCAATTTTTCACCATCTAACCACCAATTGTAAGTTCTACTGGCTAGCACCCCTTTCCCAAAGACCATGACTTTTTAATGTTTGGTCTCAAGCCTAGGTTGATGGAATAATCAAATAATGCCTGAAGTGAGCGTTGCAACCCAATTTAAGTTTGGTCTAAAATAACCACATCATCAGCATATGTCATACACAACAGGTCCTTGTCCCCATACTGGGGAGGAAAAGTCATCACCTCACCTAGTCTTTGTGTGAGTTGAGGAATGCATAGATTAAAAAGCAGGGGTGCCAAGCCACATCCCTGTTTCAATCCCTTCTTGGTAGGAATGAGGCTGGCTAGTTCCCCATCCTGGGAAGGTCAGATTCTGACCTCTGCTCGACTGTACAGAACTTTAATAAAATGCAGCAGGGAAGGGTCGATTTGGCAACCTTCTAACATTTCCCACAACGTGTCTCTCTCCACGCTATCAAAGGCAGCTGAAAAATCCACATAACAGGCATAGAGCGCCATGCCTGGTTTACGATGCATATCAGATATTAAGGTCAGTAATGTCCAGATTGAGTGAGATGTTGCACAGCCAGTTTGATGGTAGCTTAATAAGCCCTTCTCGACCACCCAGATTGACAATAGTTCCAATAGTATGCTAGCAAAGATTTTTGCGCTACAGTCTAGCATCGCTAAAAGTCTATGGTTGTCTGGTAGGTCACGAGGGCCCTTTTTAAAAACTGGGATTAGAATTGAAGATTTCCACATCTTTGGGATAACACAGGATTCACAGACATATACAAATAGATGTTTCAATATATGGGCCCATAATGGGACCTCAACTTTCAGGACCAGGTTTAAGAGCCCATCGGGAACAACCATGCTAGATGCCTTTAGTTGTTTAATTTTAGCCTCTAAATCAGCGCTTTATATATACCCACAAACATTGGAACTTTGTCTAGCCTAGCTGGGGCATGGGCCCACTGCTGATTCGAGGTGTTCGCGGGTGGACTACCCACCTGCGCCGGGACACCCGACCCACTACTTCCACTTCTAGGGAGCTTGTTCAAGGCTTTTGAGATCCAGCCATCCATGGGGCCTTTCAACAGGACCTGTCTGGTCTTGCCATTAGCCAGAGTATTAGAGACACTGTACATCCCCTTGTTCTTTTGCTGTCGCTTCGGAGGCCCAGAGCTTCCTGCTTTCTTTCGGTTAGGGTCAGGTCCCATTAGTCTTCCTAGGTCCCTTCTTTAAACATCTAACATTTTTGGAGTGGGGAATCTGGTGCATTCAACATAGAAAGCACTGTGTATATAGCTTCCAATGCCTCACTGTCCCAGTCTGCCACCATGCAAGCCCTTTCTTGGGAGAGCTCCTCCTTCTTAGGTGCTGAAGTAGCAGTTATCGTGAGATTGGATTTTGGTTGGCCATTTCCTCAAACAAAGGGTCATTAGAGCTTCTTAATTAGAGAGTTATACCAACCACATGCTCTCTTAAAGATGTCTTCTCCTCTGCCATCCTGGAACATAAGGGAAGGAGAGCATCCATTTTTTCTTCCAGGAGGCCATCAGATTGTCAGCTACAAAGTCCGCCGGCACCAGGGAATTCCTTTTAACCACGTGGCATAATTTCAGGAGTGACCCGTTATTATCCAAAGAGGTAACTGAGTCCAACTCAGGGTTTTCAGGGAGGGAGGAGGTTGCTCCCTGGCATGCTTACTATGTGGTCATTATTTTTTATTTTTGGCTGGGTAAGGGGCATTTCTGGAAGGCAAGTGGCTGCCACCTTTTTTTGTGTGGTACTGCCAGAGCACCTGATTTATCCATAGCAGGACTTCTCATGCATTTGCTCCGAGTCTTAATTTCCCAAGTAACTGGGGGAAACCAGATAACACACAGCTTGGTGCTCGTCAAAAGGAGTTAGTTTCCAATAACTGGTTTACAGCCTGCACTTTTAAAGGCCCATTTAATCACAGAGTTATTGTCCCACTGCTTATGAGTCCGCTTTAGTTCTCACCAGCCCCAAGCCAAGAAACAACTCATAGTTACTCCAATTCCAAGGTCTTAATTAATCCACCAATGCAGGTAGATAGATAGAGTTGAAAAAGAACCTCCAAAACTGTTCACAACGTTGATAGCGGTCCACGTCCACCGCCCAACCGACTCACGGACCACAGACCACTTCACCCACTTCCAGGCACGCTCCATGCTTGAGGTGGGTTTAAGAGCAAACGAGTCCTCGGCACAGAGTGTCATCACAAGGGGGCTGGGTCAAGCTGGAGGAAACAGTTAAAGGGCCAGTGCTACTTTCCTGCATGCAGCCTGTTATCCGTGAGAGAATGAAAAAGCACTTCTGGCAGGCAAACGTTGGTGGTCATCAGACACCACAGACCACTTCACCCACTTCTGCTCCACCCTATCTCTTCTACCATATTTCTCCTTACTTTCCTGCACACACTCTCCACCCTCAGCACATTCACCTTCTTACCTCTCTCTCAAAGTCTGCTGGTACTCCTTTGTGGTTCTATTCATTTTCACTTCTTGCTCCTCACCATCCTGACATCTTATATCCTGACTTCCATGCCTCTCCCTCACCTCACATGTTTCAATCCCTGTTTAAGGCCCATCGTCTACTGTCACTTGTCCCTGACTGATCTGTCCTTTAACATGCAACTTATTTATTTGTGTACCATTTTGTTTTATTTATTGTAAAGCTCCTGTGCAAAAGCACTCAATAAATGCAAATTAAATACAAATACCCTAATAGTTGTCTACAGGGCTAACAATGCATTCTTACCTGTCTCTCAACGGGCACATAAGACAGCCAGGTCCCCATGTAAGGAAGCAACAGGTGTCTCACACCTGGCCCATGAAGTGCCATGAAGTTCCAATAATGGATATGGACATCTGGGAACAGCCACGTTGAGCTGTACCCATGGAATTGGGCAGCAGGAAACCTCCAGTACCCCTCAGTCCAAGGTTTCTGCTGCTGGCATCTCAGGGGGTACAGGCATACCTGACATGGACATGGCTCCAACTCCTCCATTTCGAAAGCCTACAGGACCACCAACCACTCAGCCACCTTTCATTACTGTTAGAACTGTGTCAAGGGTGCAACCCACTGAAACCAGTGCATACACCAATTTAGCCGCGGACCAGGCCACTGCACAGGTCACTGGCACTCTAACTGCTGAAATACCAGCACCTTTATCAGCTACCACAGACGCCACCACTCCAGCTTCTCCTGTGAGGCAGATGTCATGTGTGGTGTTGAGATTGTTGACCAGTTTCACTTGCTCACCAACTGCGTAGCTGACAGAGAGTGATGATTTTTCATGTTAGTGACCAGGCTGATGGCCTGACCCGGGGAATGGGCACTCACCTTACATGGTGTACCCTCCTTCTTTCTGCATCATGTGGTCTATCGTGCTGTTCATTCATTTGCACCTCAATGTACAGGATGTGTTGCTGGATATCCAGGTTGTCTATGACTAGTGGCAGCATGGTGTTGGAAAGTGTTGTTGGGGAAGGTGTGGGCCTTATGTACACTTTCAGATTTCATTGGGATTCCCCATGGATTCTTATCCAGCACCTGCTTGCATTTTTCTCCACCATTTGGGTGAAGGGAACTGGACTGTGTTTTTTGGAGCAATTACTGCCATTTTTGGTCTCTAAAATTCAAGTTGAGCGTAATAGTTATGGAAATCGAGAGAAGGGATAACTTGTCTAGGTACTCTTGTATGTACCCCTTTTTTGACTCCACCTGACCACACACTGTTTTATAGCATTTCAAGATGTCCTCATTTTATCTATTTGTCTCGACCAGCAGTCTATAATGTCTTCAAAAGTTTTTCCTACCATATTCTGCCAATTTCTGACTGCCTGTTGCATAACTTCGTATCGTGTTGCTTGTTCTCAATAGTGTAAGGATGTATGCCAGGGATCACATACCATTCTTGCCCACATTCTAGGTTCAAGGGTTAAATTAAAAAATAACATACAGAAAAACCTTCACTTTCAGGGCACATGGACACCCCTAAACCTATTTCAAAGGATATGGATATAAGAACTAAACTCCTAAAGGAAAGGTTCACACCAAGCCATGGACAATGTCGTCCTTGCCTTACTCATCAAACAGTTGACTGGCCCAGCTCTCAATGTGCTTGACAGCTTTGTGAACATGTCCCAAAATGCAGGCACATTCCCAGACACAGTCAAAACAGTTTTCAAACAACCCATCTTGAAGAAGGCCACACTCCACCCAGAAGACCTAGCTAACCTCAGGCCCATCACAAGCCTACTATTAATTGGGAAACTCATAGAAAAAGTGTTTTCATCGCAACTATTTGGTAAACTCGAACAACTTGCCCTTCTATTTGACTACCAGTTCAATTTCAACTACAAAAGCATTACTGATCCATTATGGAGACTGCCATCTTGTAAGAACTGGATGATACATTGCAGTTCATTGCAAGGTTGAGTCATGCCTCCGAATCCCATTAGAATTCTCAGCTACATTCAACATCATTGACCATCAGACACTCCTCACCCTCCTCACTGACAGGAATGGCTATTCCTCTGCTCCTAATTATCCTGTAGACACCATGCTATATAGATGATTCAGGCCAGATCCAAACAATTCCCTACCATATATGAGGTACCCTCAGGTTCCTTCCTCTCGCTAATCATCGTTAATCTCTATCTTGAACCTCTGTCTATTCCTAAAGACCAAAATAAAGCCATTTATTTATTTATGTATTTATTTACTTATTTATGTATTTATTCATTTGTGTAGCACACCGAATCTGGGGGCATCTGGGCGCTAGTTTTTGGACAAACATACATGCATAACGTTACAGGTTTGAGGTTGTTGCAGAGACTGGTGATACATTCATTAAATAAGTTTGCTATAATGAGAAACCTGGTTGATCATACAAGGGGACAGTGGTATCACGGCTAGTTTGCATATCTTTTCTGAATAACCAGGTTTTGATGCCTTTACAGAAGGCCCAATACTAGGCTTCTGATCTTAGTGAGAGCGGAGAGGCGTTCATCAATACAACAATGACATAAAGCAGTAACTGAAGGTAAAATGCTCCCAGGACATCAAACACCTCAAAGGGTGCATGGCCACCACTCAAACTTGGATATTAAATTCTTACCTTGACCTTAACCACACGAAGCCCATATTAATCCTCATCTGCCCCCCTGCCGAACAATAGTATGAGCAAACGTGGCTTATGAATATGCATCTGGAAAGATTCACCCCACAGGTGCCAGAGTCAGATAAATCTCTAGCCTGCATTGTTTACCACAGCCTCGATTTCCAAAAGTAGATAGTCAAGAAAGCCCAAGTAGCCTGCTAACCAATCGTCATATTCCACAAAATAAAACCCTTCATCTCCTATATGACTTCCTCACTGTGTCATTGTGGTTCAGACTGTCATGATCCCCCACATTAAAAAGGGAACCACCCTCATAACTCGGATCTCAGCCAGCCATACATCTGGTGCCTCCTCAAGGCTGTCCACCATCGTGCAGCCTACCCTATTACTAGCACCTGCAAATGTAACCATATCTCTCAGTCCCTGGGCAAGCATCACTGACTTCCCCTCCCCACCATGATCCTATACAAAACTGGCTGCATCATCTATGAAGCAATCATGAACTGCACACCAACAGATAACTAGCAGCTAAACATCTGGATAGTCTTACACCTCTGGTAGCAAATCAATCAGATGTTTGGAGTGAAATATAGCCCACAATTAGATGACCCACAAATAGTCCTTATCCTGACAGACCTCACCCTCTGGAACTCTACCCTTGAGCAGTTTTGGAAAATCCCCACCATCCTCCTGTTCCGAAAAAAGATTCCAAATATGGTTCTTCCATCAATGCCTCCTGCAAGACTAAATCCACTTTCTTTTGCCCTTCCACTGATAGTACGGTGCTACTGTCCAAAACTGCCATGCCCAATGATGGCTTCCAAACTTTGTCTAGTGCTCCACTGCTAATGAGCGATGTTCATGCTATAAATGATAAAAATAAAATTAAAAATATGTATGAATGTGACAAATTGACATGTGCCTTGCAGGATTACTAGGATGAGCAGAGGTTATTGGTTGTATAGACATATCATTTTGTTTTTAAAATTAAGCACACCATTACAATATGAACTTACTCCAAAAACACTACACAAAACTCAAAGCTGAGAAAAGAACACAGAATAAGCAGGACTCAGTAATACATCCGGTGTGTAAGGCATGTAATGACCACAACGTTTTTTAAAAGAATATGTTCTTATGTGTAAAAAGGGGTAACAAGTGACCTAACCAGTCTATAGGGCCAATAAACTGACCAAAAGAGGCAGTTAGCAGTCAATACTTCCTTTGTATAGTTCTTGATAGTCCGGTAGCTCTGAATCAGACTTTTTGGTGCTATATGAGCCATTCAAATGTGTCAAACGGTTCTTGAAAACAGTTCCCAGTAGTGCAATGGGAAATTGGGTGTCCCAATCCAGGGGCTCAGGGAGAAGATGAGTCATTTTCTCATGGTCCCAAACACAGGGGTGGCTGGCAGGGAAACTTTAACATCGAGAAGTGTTGGCTACAGCTACTGCTGTGGCTGGCAAATAAGCAAGTCTAGTTCCAGAAGCAGGTACACCCACAAATCTACCTGAGGATTGTTAGGGGACAGAGTTGCCCTCTGGTCTATGGCCTTGCCTTGCAGCTATCATCTCTTGTTTTGCTACAGCCACCGCGTGTGGGAGAGACCCAAGTTACCCCTCACTGATGAGGTCGAATGAAGCCAAAACATTGTCTGAATATGTTTGTGGTCAAGTGCCAAAGGGATGTGATCAAGCACTTTAGGCTGGATTGCCCATGTTGGGGTAGAACCAATCCTGATTTGCATATAATCTTTCCCCTTTAGTAATAAATTGGCAGGTGACGAACAATGGTCTGGAGGGTTGCCCAGAGCAATCAAAGAGGTTAAGATTTATTCTAAACCATCTACCCATCATCTCTTGTTTTGCTCTGCCTTGGCACACCTGCCTTCAACTGACAACTGGAGGACTCTGGAAAAGACAACTCTCCCAGAAGGGTCCAAACACAATCTTCATCAAGAGTTGGAGTCCAAAATATGATTCAAAGAAGTTGTGGGATACCCCTTCTTTTCTAGGTAATAGTCTGCATGTGCATGGGCTGAAGCCAGCCTGCATTAGGGGCCAATCCCTTTTCTTGAAAAAAATTAAATTGCCACTTCTGTCTTCACGCTGCAAGTGCATTGCGCTAGACAAAGTGGAGGGTTCAGAAAGCAAAGAGAAAAGTATAGAGAAACAAGATGCTGGAATTGTTCAACTATACATCATTCTCCCTGTCTACACAAACACATCCCCTTCTCAATAGGATCAAAGGCTTTTTGATATGCAGCACACTGGTGTGAGTCTACTCTTTTTGAATGGGTGTGCTCCTTTGATGCTTTTGCCCAGGACAGCTGCCTGTGTTGTGGATGTCCTGGGGGAGTGTTTTACTTACCCTCACAAAGAGTTCAAAGAAGAGGAATGGCCATTCAGGTTCCTGTCCTGTCACTGGGCAGGATAAGCCTTTCTTGAGAGAATACACATCAATTTACACAGCTGAACTGGCTGACTGGAGCGGCCACATGTGTGATATGTAATCTGACGTGGCTGCAATGATTATGAGCAGTGCCATGCACCAGGCCCTAACCTAGGCATAGCTTATAGTTAGAGTTTACGCTGTCACTAGCATAGGCTACTCATAATAATCACAGCTTTGGTACAGGGGTCTATATCTTAAGTGCAGTCCCAGTGCTGCAGAGACTTGGCTGTCATTGCAGCTGTTAAATGGACAATGGTGGGTTCTGAACCAGAACTGTGCCACTGGTAGAGCAGGCACTGCATATCAGGATACTGAAGCAGCAGGGCACACCTAGTATGATTTTGGTATGAAGCTTATGAAAGGGGTATTTTATTAGCAGATTAGCCTTTGAGGGATGGAAATACCTGCACCATTTTATTAAGTAATAAATATTGAACAATCCAGGGCTTCCACACCCTTGCCAGATGATGATTCCTCACACGACACCCAGCCAAGACATTTGAGAATCACCCTTCTAAGGTGCTGACTCATCCTAGAGGTGAGTAAATATCTGGTTGCCATTTGCACTAGCATGTTGTGTCTAGGCGTAGTAAGCATATCCTTTTTAACCTCTGTAGAGAGAAATGTCCCAATGCCCAAGTTCTGGACTCCTCTCAACTATTCAACTATGGCCCAGTTTTTCTCTAACACCATCAGCGACTTGTGAGGGCAGATAATGGCCTGATCAGTGGCAAGTAGACTCACCTGCACTTATTCCACACAATTCCAGTTTTACAAGTGCATGTCTCATGTTTATGTCCATGCCCATAGCCCAGGAGTTCTAGAACTGGGGCCCTGCTTGAACCCGTTTTCCAGCATTGTAAAGTGGTTTGGCAGGGAGAGACCTGCTGAGGTTTCTGTGGTGTCTACTCAACCGCAGAAATGAGATGGGGTCTGTTGTCAGTTATGACATCTAGGGAGGTGGGGGGGTTCCACATGAGAGAAGTTACCTTTCCTCTCACAAGATCAGACAACCATAGGTAGTAGATTTAAAATTGTCTGGTGTGCCTCTCCTCTCCTATTAGTGATTAGGTAGCTCGGGACTGAGAGCACAGTTTATATTTTTGAATCCAGAAGGGTATTACAGAAATGATCTGACAAGTTGTCAGATGTCCCAGCCACATATTAGTAACCAGCAGGTTTGTAAAGAACCAACTCTTGTAGGAAGCTCCTAGGCTCTGGATGAACAACCAACTCTGTACCCTGCCCCAAAATTCTTTGAAACCTTGTCTTTGAACAGGGCACGACTTTCGCTCAAAACCTGTTCCTTATTTTGAGTGGTTTGGGACCTTTGCCCTGCACCTGCTCCTAAGTATGCCTTAACAGACTCGTCAGAGTGAGACAGTCTCTCTGTTCAGGACAAAGGTCAACCTGACCTGGACCTCTAGATAATGGCAATTCCTGCAGCTCTGGAAGGCCCTTCAGGTCTGAAGCTTCCCTGTCCGCCATCTCAGGTATCTCTGCTATACACCCGTAGGCAACCCAGATATCACTGAATCCCATTCTACCTACATAGGTGCTTCACTGGCCCCTGAATCCTCTCTTGCAGGAGTAGGAGCCTTAGTGGACTTCAGGCCTGCACTTGCCGCTACCAGTGAGACTGGTGTCTCGCACTTTCCAGATGAAGAATCCTGTTTTTGGAACACGCAAGGGCTTTCACTCTGTTCATGTTCACTTAGTTTGAATGTTTCAGGACCTCCTGCCTGCACCTACTCGTTGGGCTACCTCAACATACCTGCTAGTACATGCAACAGTCAGCCTGACCTGAGGCCACAGCTGGTGACAACTCACTCATTCCTGGAATAGCCTTCAGATGAGAAATTACCCTGTCGTCCACCATCTCATGTTTCTCTTCTACACCTGTAGGCAACCCTTAGATCACTGAAACTGGTGCTAAGGAAATAGTCACCTGAGGGGCCGCTGGCCCATTTCTGATAAGAGTAGATGACTCAGGGGACTTAAGGGTTGGACAGGGAGCTACCAGGGACATGAGTCCCTTGCGCTCCCTGGTTGAAGAAGCCTCAAGGATGCAGCCCGCAAGCACTTCTGCCTGTGCTGCTCTCAGAGCTTTCACTCCAGTGACTGCCATGACTATGGGCCTCATTACGAGTTTGGAGGGCTGCCTCCAAGCCGGGCTCCATTACCGGGTCCCTGCAATAGGGACTTACCGGGTCATTTCGACATAGGATGACCCGGTAATTCCTCCTTGCAGGAACCATTCCCCATTCCCATTGAGCCCCCATAGGGCTCAATGGGAATGGGGAGGGAGGTAATAACGGGCACATTACAAGTGGCCTGTTATTACCTCCCGCTTCCCCTCGTGGGACCCGGAAAAGACATCTGGTTTTACCAGACGTCTGATCCCGCAAAGGGAACCTCGTAATTGGAGCTCCCGTAATGAAGGGGGCCGGTCCCGTACCGGCCCCCTTCATTACGGGAGCGCTAGGGTTATAATGAGGCCCTATGTCTGAGCCAGGGTCGCTATTACTCAACAGACACCCTACTGCAATGTAGTTCAATGCAACATTGCGCATGGAGGTTTCATTGCTCCAACCAAGCCCTTGGTTTCCAAGGACAGTGCTTCTGACTATCAAACCCTCTTACCTGCTGGTTTGTACTGCCATGCCTTCACAAGTGCTTTCCTCCCCATGTTTATCATAATCAGTTGCCTCTGATTGGGCTGCATATGCCTTGGCCTTTTTGTGGACTTGAGTGTTCTCATACTTGCCTGCACCCTTCCTAGGGTCCACAGTCTTGGTGTCACCCATGTCCCCTAAATGCTGTTGTAACTTGATTCCACACTTTTCAAGGGTATTCTCACATGCGTCCAAATTATATATGCCCTGAGTTTTGTCAGTTTTGTTAACTGTGGCCCATCCACACCATGACTCTAAGGGCTGATGTGTAAATGACTCAAAAGGTTTACTCCCCGACGTTTGCACCCCAACATGCAAATGCTGAAAATTACAAGAAAGGGACCTGTGTAAATAAAGTTGCAAACGTAACAACTCCCCTTTGCATAATTTACGGGGAACTAAAAAATGATGCTCCGTATGTGCTCATTTTAATCGAGGTGTACTGTTAATTGAAGGTGTAAATGTCCACAATGCTTAAATTGAACCTACGATCCTCCCCTCCTCTCTGCCATACAGATGAATTAAAATGAGCCTCAGCAAAATTGAAAGTCCTGCTCTGAATCTTGGCGTGTAAGATATGGAGAAAAATGAATGAATTTTTAAAATGAATGCATAAAAGTATTACGCAGGTCTTTTACACATTCAATTGATAGTATGGCTACTTCATGATGAATATGAGCTACTATGTCTTTTGCATTCAACTAGCAGATGTACCTGTTCTCTGAACGGGTTCTGTAGACAGACATGATAACACTAATGCTTTAGGTGGCTGTTCCGATTCGCTTATCACTTGATGTACTTTGCACCCTGAAGTGAACTGCACTGAGAATGGGTGGCTGTGACTGGCTGACATACCCTGGAACAGACTTTGGGGGGAGGTAAGAGTTGGTGTGCTCCTGCATAATGGGATCTTTTGTGTTCTCTCACCACCTGTTGCCTCAGCATGGCATGGTGCAGTTCGTTGTGGTGCATTTTGGTGAACATATTTTGGAAACTGTGCATTCTACTGCCTGGACCCCAAGTTTTGTTCGTCATGTCGGGATTGGTCCTTTTTCTTCCACATTGATGTTTCGCCGATTTCAGGCAACCGTCTCATGTGTGAAGGTGCTAAAACTCAGGGAGAAGGGGTGGGGTGTCCAAATGTCATGTAGATAGTAATGTCTGGAGCATCTTAATAGGTAACTATGCATAATTTGGTGCAGATTGGCCAGTGTGGAATTGTTTATGGAACAATGCTTTTCCAAGCTTCACAAAACCACAAACAAATGTTTACTTGTGCTGATATCCGGGAAACGGGGGTGGGTCTCCAAATGTATGTAGGCAGTAATGGTGAAGGGTCCTTAAAGGTAACCATGCAACATTTGGTGCAGATTGGTGAAACAGTGTGGAATTGTATAAGGTACAAAAATTATATCAGGGTATACAGAGGCAGGAATTTGGCTCAACCTTGAAGAAAAATTATTGAACAGATGCTGTGAACTGACTGGTCTTAATGTAGATGCATGACCAGAAAGAATGAAACAACTTAGTAGAATCGAAAGACAGATATTATATATTTTGCAGCTCTATTACTTGCTGATTGTACAATGGTCGACTGACATTATGAGCCTAATTTCTTTTAATGAGCTGAGGGGATAAAATATTGGATCCAAGCTGTGACTCTGATTTTGTTTAGTGTGATGTGTGACTGCATCAGATTGAGAAACATGAAGTGTTTCATACAATTCCTGTTGGTGGAGTCCCCCCGCCTCCAAAACAATTACATCAGCTACAACAATTACAATTGAAAATTGCATCATCAGCAAAAACATCAGACTAAGGGGGGATACATTAGAAAACCATATGAATTGAGACTGGGTGAGAATATTATCAACCAGCTACAATTAGAATTTACAAAGTTTTAATAACAGACATTTTTATTTTAGTATGATTCTTCGAGAAGGGTATCCAAATCGTTCCTTGATACTTGTGTTTTTTACAAAACCATTGGAAATTAACAGTGATTGTGGGCTTCAGACACATTAATTAGAATGAATCTCTAGAGTCCAGCTGTTTTTTTCCAGGGCTTAAATGCTGGCCTAAATCCATGGGAATTCATTCATCCTCACCACCTGCAAAATTAGATAGCAACAGCGACACGTTTGGCTTCCCTCAGAGAGCAAGCACGTTTGGACCACCTGTCTGACTCTGCGTCCCACTCCAACAGGGGAAATGTGATGACAATGACACATCCGAAAAATAAACCTTGATCTTGTCTCTGCAGGCTCTCTTTAATTCTATGCCAATTTATGTCTCAAATGAGTACTTTCGTGTTAATCTCTAAATGAGTGTGAGACCTCTGCCTTGTTCAAAACAGGGGTAATGTTGTGCGATGTGACTTGATTGTTAGAGTGATTATGCAAAATAATTTTAAAGCCAGTGGCAATAGACTGCTTTTTAGTTCTGAGTCAGCAAATGTTTGTATAGATTCTGTGATCAATAGTGGATCGTATATTTGAGAGATATTAAAGTTTCGAAAGTTGGAATTTATATTTAAACAATATATGGACATTATCAGTATTTGGTATTAACCAAAAATGATATGTGGCAGAGAAACAAGATAAAGTGGGGTATACAGAAAGCACAGATCAAGGAGATAGAGTGGGAGGATATGTACTTGAATACGAATTGGGTGTTTGGGTGAAGATGAGAAAATAGAGAAATACTTCAGTTAAAGTAGAGTTTCTTTATGTATAGAAAAGGTATGTTCAAATAAAAGTGTAATGCCTTATTAGTCTCAACTTTTCTTGGCTTTCATTGTAATAAATGAAAGATGTTTCGATGGTAAACTGAATTAGCTTTCAAAGTCTCATAGAATTCTTCATCAGATGATCGTCACACAGCCCAATTAGCCAGAAAGTAAACCACACTCTTGGACAATTTATTCAGATAGAAAAAAGGAATTGAGCATCTTTCACCTTAAACCTTATTAGCAGCAGATCCACTAAAGCTGTTGCCATGAATATATGGGGAAATGGAAAATTGAGTCAGCTAGCTTGAACAAATTGGCTTACAGAAGGGAATGCAGTGTTTATCATTGATATACCTCTGGCAAACTACTGTGTCATCTGCAGCATGTGCCTTTTGTACTAATGTGAAAGGTCTAAATTCATCTGACTAATAGATCACCTGACATTGGCTCAGAGTGAGCAAAGGATAGCCTGCTGTGGTAGTCAGGAAAGGAAACAGTAGAATCCAATATCGCAGGTATATAAAATAACAAGTTTATTTCATGGAAAAGACCCCAAATTCCTCCATGCTGAAGGCAAATCAACGGATGAGTGAAATTGTGTTGCTGCGTGGGATGATATTCTAAAATGGAACACTGAATGTCATTGCATGCCACCAACCATTTACATTGTCCATTACAACATGAATACATATGACATATGCCCCACCTTGTACTTTGTAGGTGTATCTTCATAATAACAATCTAACAAAGATGTACAACAACAACAAGAACATATATAGAAACACAAGTATCATCATATGGTGACAATTTATGATGAAATCTGGTGAGAAAAATTGAAACATACATATGTATTACGGAATATTGGACATTTCATAGTCCCAAATTCTCATAGGTGCTCTTTGCTTCCTCCTGCACCTCGTACCTTCCAACTCCTCCCCCTCAACCTCGTCTCTGGCACTGTCCATAGATTCTTCACCACCACTCATGGTGTCTGGTGTGTATATATTCCCAACAACAGCACCAGCACCATTATCATCACTCCTTTCTTGGTATTATTCATCCAACTCTAACCCTTCAGTAGCATAGCTGCCTTGACTCATCTCTAGCTTCATATTGTCCACACCACAATATAAGGCAACCTTGTCCATACTCCATTGTCTACCATCACTCGTGACAATGTGCTTTAACCCACTTTGAGTGCTCTTATGGGATCAAAATAAAGTGAACATCCCTTTGGGACCCTACATAATGTTTAAATGTGTACCAAATTACCTACTACCACTGGACCTCTACTGCTGATGCCTCTATGTAGAAAAGCAATTTTTCTTCTTTACGCAACCATTGAGTACACATTATCGAGCCCGGTTAAAACATGGTGAGTATCTCTATACGCCTACAACATTACCTGCACATAACCCTTCCAAATGCTAGCTGAATTGTTTCTTTGATAATATCATTCACCCTTTCAACTAAACCATTTAATTTGGGATTGTATAGTGCTGTCCAGTCAGTCTCAATATGATTAATCTTCAAATAATTGCACATTTCTGAAGAAACTAACTGTACTCCATTATCCAAAGTAATAATTATAGGCTGCCCTTCTCTTGAAAAAATGGTTTCCATGTATTCTATCACACACCTATTTGAAATGGTAGGGACAAATTCTACTTCAAGCCATCTTGAAGCATAATCTACAACAATTGCAAATCTATATTTTGGACCCAGAATACCAATAGGACCCATAAAGTCAATGACTATTTTTCCCATGCCGGTGCCAGAATCTCCACAGTACCCACCTCAGTCTTCTGAGTCTTTAGAGATGTGTCACTTGAAGAACAGGGAACAAAACAGGGTACTTCACACGCGACCTTCGAGTCCATGCTTGACCACCAAAACGTTTCTCTTAATCTTCTCTTAGTCAGACTTTAGTTAGACATTTGCCCAAATGCCCCACATGGGCACGCTTCACGAGTTCACTGCATCGTGACAAAGGAGGACTGAACCTCTTACCCCCTTGTCAAACCCACTCCAAGCTGCATAACTCCTCCCTCACTTTGTAAAAAGGGGAACAAACCCCTTCACCAGAATGCCAAACACATTCAGCCCTAGTAATGGCATCCATCAACTATGTATCCTCACCAATACCTTTCATCCACAAATCTATTGAAAATGCATTATGTACTATGTTACCTATTTGGGCCACACATTTGTCACCTATTTCTTCTTTAACCATCAATCCTTCTCTTGGTGGACTTGGACAAACAGTCTGGTACTGGATAACAATGTCCAGGCAGCCACCTAACCACAAAATTAAACTCTGTAATGCTGACAATCAGCTGGTGATTCTAGGAGTAGCTAACCCCAAACCTTTCGTGGTAAACTCATAGCTAATGGTTTGTGGTCACTTCTTATAGTATACAGGATGCCACACACATATTTCTTAAAATAATTTGATGCCCAATAGCACGCAGGCTTTCTCTCGCGATTGTGGAATAACTTGACCCTACTAGAGTTAAAGTTTGTGAAGCAAAAACTACAGGCACGTCAACACCCCATCTACATTAAGAAATAACAGCACCAATGCCCCTGGAACAGACATCCACTATTATTTTGGTCTCATAGGCAGGGTCAAACTTGTAAAGGGTGAGTGCAATGGCCAACTCTGTCATTATCTAAGATATCTTCTTCTCTGCGCCAACACAAATGTTCTCTGTCCTTTCAACAAATCTCTTAAAGGTCCACACTTCAAAGAAAGATGTTCAGCAAACTTAGAATAACATTCCACAACACCTAGAAAAGACATTAGTTCATCACTATTAGTTGGAGACTAGATTGGATCTACCATTTCTGGTTGGATCTCAACACCCCTGTGATAAAGCGTGTGTCCCAAAAACATAACTTGATGCATTTTAAACTGGAATTTCTCCCTTTTTACAGCCAAACCGGCTTCCTGCAGTCTCCTTAAAACTTCCACCACTTTGGCATCATTTTCCAGTTCACTCTTTGCCCCCACCAATATGTCGTCCTGAAAACCTCAGACACTCTCCAGGCCTTTAAATAAATCTTCCATGATATTTTGAAAAACGGAAGCAGCCGAAGCTAACTCAAAAGGTAATCTCCTATACTGAAAGGCCCCCATGGGAGTGATGAATGCTGTAAGACCTTTTGAAGATTCATGAAGGTCCACCTGGTGCTATGCAGAAGATAATACCATTCACCTTCCTCTATGGTGGACAGCATTGCACTCACTTTAGGTAAAGGCTTCCTGTTTACCAGGATACTCTTATTTAAATCCTGCAAGTCTACAGATAAACTGATCCTGCCATCAGGGTGTTGTGTGACCACTATTGCTGATCACCACGCACTGCTCTCAATGGATTCAATTACGCCTTATTCACAGAGATTTCCAACTCCAGTCTAACTTCTTCCCCCTCACACTCAGTGGAAGATACCTCACCTTATTTACATTGGCATTTGTATTTTCCAATAACTGAAGGTCATGTACATAACCTTTAAGCCTTCCAATTCCATTATGAAACACTTTACACAACCTTTAACCCATGTTATCACTTTACTTTTCAGAAACAGTCCTTCCTACTGTGCATACTTTTGACTCCTTACCAGGGTGCAGCTCTAATCCGAGCTTACCCTAGTGTTTCCAGCCTAGCAAGCAGTCCCCTTTGGTAGCCACATACACCTTACCATGAATGTGTTTATCCTCATGTGCAACATCACACCACACAAAACCCTTCAAATCCATTTTTCCTCCCTCATATGCTTGGGTTTTATGTCTCTGTTGTGTAAAATGTGTTTCTTCTTGCCCCAAAACTATTAATATTTTTCCTCTGAAATAATGGTGTATGGCGACCATGAGTCAGATAAAGCTGTTATAAGGTTGACTAGAAAAACAATGTCCGCTTCTGGAGGTGCAGATTCCCCTTCTTCATCATCACCCAACTCTCCCACAATATGAACCACCTTGTTAGACCAATCATGTTTGTCATCTTCAACACTCTTCACACAAATTTCTCCCACTGTCAAATTGGAATTGATATTGATTTTACAACATCTACAATTCCACACTTCCTACATCTCCGTCTCATTGCTGGGCACTCTTTTGGGTTTAGACCATGTTTCTCAAATCCACATTGGGGGCAATGTCCTTGCATCCTCCCTGCTGAAAATGAGTAATGCTTCCCCAATGTTAGCATTCTGTAATGTGTATACCTTTGACTCTTTCCCAATCACCTCCACTTCCCTCTCCCCACTCTTAACCATCTGAACAATTTCTTTTCCTTTTTTTGCATTCACCTCTGAGCCATTTGTTTATTAACTCTATACCTTGATCAATTGACAATGCTTCAATTAAAGGGGGATTTTTAGCTTGACACAGTCTTTCCTGTATTTTGGTGTTGGGCGTATGCATCATTTATTGATCCTTCAGATACTTCTCCTCCATTCCTGTAAATTCACAAGAAGATTATAACCC
Organism: Ambystoma mexicanum; assembly: GCF_040938575.1. Taxonomy (NCBI): domain Eukaryota; kingdom Metazoa; phylum Chordata; class Amphibia; order Caudata; family Ambystomatidae; genus Ambystoma; species Ambystoma mexicanum. The sequence continues at coordinate 930,255,958 of NC_090929.1, read as the reverse complement.
CCTCAAATCAGCCATTGTCCACTGTCTCCCAAAAACCTTGTTTTCTCGAGAAGAACTTATATCTTTCAAAAACGACAACTACTTGCTTACGATGGTGTGCTTCTAATTTTCTCATAGCTTTGCTATACAACCACACTCCATCCCCACCCTCCTTCCTCATCATTGTCTTCATCTCGTAGTTTTTTGATAACTCTGAGTCCATAGAGGATCGACCTCCTGCTGCACATTAACAAGCAGGAGGAAAATCTGTACTACAAGCTGTGCAGGAACCACTTCCCACTGCATATAAAGCCTTGTAGTTTGTCACTGCCCATCCATTAACACGAAGCTTCCAAACAGATTACGAAAACCTTGCCGATCGTCACACATTACAACCCAGTGTGCATGTCTCACACTCCAGCCTGGTAGTAACGACCATGTTGAAATAAAGGAACAGCACACCTTTGCCAACACTCTAAACAACTGAGGGAATCTTCCGCTGTGACTGTATCACTCACTACCAAGGAAGAAGCAGAGCGCCGTGGAGAGGTGACTGCTCCGAGCCCCGAAATAGGCCCCAACAGGGTGAATTCCCCTTCCCATCCCACAGCGAAGCAGATAGTGTGGAAGCCTGGAAACGGCCTCTCAGTGCAGTTCATTGAGCAGTCTCTGCGCAGTTAGTTTCAACCTCGTAACACAAGGTATGATTGCCCTGAGCCCCGAGATAGAGCTCAGCAGGGTGAGTCTTCCCATCCCTCAGTGAAGAGAATTAGCATGTAGAGTTCCCAGAGCCCCGAAATAGGCCCTTGATTGCGGCACTTAAAAATGTCTCTCAGCGCAGTCTCTACTCCGTACCGCGACTTGCCAGAATTATTTCCCTTTTCCTTTACACATAACACAACTACTAAACGATCCATATGCCCACAAATTGCTCCTCTACAACACATATGCCCCCACAACCGGGAATGGGGAGCCGCGCTTACAGTCCATAACCATAAACTCACCAATGTTGGGGTCTTTGTCGGTCCTTGTCTCCTCGTACTCGTCGTCAATAAATTGTGGTAGCCAGGAAAGGAAACGCTAGAATCCAATATCACAGGTGTATAAAATCACAAGTTTATGTCATGGAAAAGTCCTCAACATCCTACGTGCTGAAGACAAACCAATGGATAAGTGAAAGTATGTTGCTGGGCGCGATGACATTCTAACATGGATTATTTGCGCCAAAAAAAACTGGATTTGTGCGCCATTCTGCCCGCAAATCCCCATTTGTTAAACAGGGATTTTCGGGCAGAATGGCGCACAAATCCCGTTTTTTTCAGTGCCATTAATGCATGAATCAGGGCCTAAATGTCATCGCATGACACTAACCATTTACAATATGACATGGTGCATTATAACATGAATAAATATAACACCTACATTATAAACTGAGGTGGCAGAGCAAATCCTAGACACAGACCATAGTATGGATGCACCCGTAAGCAGATCTTGAGGAAGAAAGTTGAGAAGGAGGCTTGAGCAGGTAGGCCACTAGCAAACACGTTGGTCACGTGGAAGATCCGCAAAGCATGACGAGTATGCATAGAGAGGAGTGAATGGAGATAACAAAAAATACACAATTGAACTACAATAATACATGATGTAGAATTATAAAACACGATAAAGGACACTAAATAAAACCAGATGGTCAAATGCCCCTGAATTAAAATTAAAGGTTATTTGGAGTAAAACTTCCTGCTCAAAACTCTCAAGGCACATGTGGTCAAAGTGAGCGGGAGCGGTCGGGAGCGGCGCTCCTATACTTTTTAAAATTACCTTGTACAGCTCCTATACTTTGATTTTAAAAAGAAACCGTTCCGAAATGATTTGTTTTAAAATAAAAGTGTAGGAAGAAGTTGAAACCTTCACTTTCAGTGCACTGCACGGAACGTTCCCTTAAACAACGGGTGCAAGTGTTTGGGGGGTTGTATTGTGTGTGGGAGGGGTTGTGGTAATGGGGTTTGTGGTGAGCAGAGGCAGGCCAGCAGGGAACATAGTTCCACTACTTCTTTTCGTACACCTCGACCATCATACAAGGAGGTTGTCTATCAAGCAAAAGAATGTGGCCGAAGACCTCCATTGGACATTTGCAATGGGGCAGTAAAGAGTCAGCAGGAGCAGCTGTCCAAAGCCAAGATATGCACCCCTTCACCGAGATGGCAGAAAGATAGTGTGAAGCAAGCAATGGTGAGGCAATGGCTAAGCAGGTGGGTTACAAGCAGAACTATTGGAATGTAGAATAGACACTCAGAGCATAAACAATGTGCACAAAGAGGACAGAATGCAGGGTTTGGATACACACTGTAAAACCAAGTGCAAAATACACTTGCTCTGGAGAAAAAAAAGCAAGCACCCTACATAAAAGCAGATATGGCCAGAGGGAAACATACCCAGCTAAAGTGCACAGTGCACAAACAATGCACGGTAGTGGAATTGAATGAAAAATTGAAGTGTGCCATGTATCACATCCCACAGCAGTCAAGTCAATGCGCGCAGTGTTCTTCAGCTTGAGGTACTCTATGTCGGATGTCATCATGACTCATAATACAATACTGGTTAATGACTTACTGCTATGGTGCTGCTAGAGGTCCCCCTCATACTGATATGTCTTACGTCCTTGAAACCTCCATACTTTTTGTCATAGCTTAGCCACCCAGCAAAAGGACATGTCAATCGTCCTCTAAGTGTGGAAGAGATTAAATATGTTGTTTTTATTCATTGTTTTCGAACAAAGCTCCCCTGGATATGTATTATGCTTCTAGTGGTTCCCACACGTAGATTTACCGGTCATGTGGTTTGTTCCAAAGAGCATGAAACACTAAACTCAAAACGCATGTGTTGTTGTGAGTCCTTCAATAACCTTATCACGAAGGATTTGGGATGATCTATTATGAGGAAAACGTGTCTTTTCACAACACGAAAGATTGTTCCTCTCCATCATAGTTCCTTCTATAGAGTAAATTGACCAGTCAAGATGAAGGCTTCACCTAATCCAATCAGATACTCATCTTTTAACAAAAGAGGAATTTACTTAGTTTTGATGTACATGTTGCAAAGTACATTTCATATTTTGACAAAATGGCTACCAACTGCTACCAATAAAGTTATTCTGAGGCTTGCATACCTTAGGGCATGCCAATAGTGTGAAGTGTGCAAGAACATGAACACAGTGTGTTCCTTTGGTATTGAGCATTGGAAAAATGAATAACTCTGATAATCATTTGCATTCTCTGTTTTGTTGAACTAGCCCAGCGTGACTGAATTACGAGCCATAGAAATGTAAAATTAAAACATGTTTTCTGTGCCAGTTTTGCACAGGAAATGAACAACCAGTGTGTAGTCTTCAAACATCAACTCATATACCTGTTAGACAATTTGAATGATATAATGGGATGTCGTCCACCTTTATCTCCCCTTATAGGCCTTTAATTTACACTTTCCAGAATTCTGCCTGAAGTAGAATGATGTGCCCCCACGCCATCAGGGCACACTCACTGATCCTGCCTACAGCCTGATTGCATTGAGTGGGCGCGCAGACTATCCAAAGAGGGCCGCTGTGCTTGCTCCCCTGTCTGGCCTCATGAGAGAGGCACTCCACATCACGCAGCCAGCCGATTGGCTGTATCCAGTAGCAAATTGGTAACGATTGGCTGTATCCAGTAACAAATTGTGAATCTCTACCAAGCTAGGAGGCGATCCCTGGCCTATTTGTAAGGGCCCTGTCTTTCCATGTCCTTACCTGGAATTGCCCTCCTGCCTCATGCTTATTCAATCATCCGCAACCTGCGCATGCTCTGAGCACCAGAGATGCCCCTACAGGTAAGAAGTGCATTGCTCTAAGCACCCCTCCACTTTGGCTATCTTTCCTGTTCACAATCAGTCTGCTACCCACCACATCCTGCTGTAAATGCTTCCACTCCTCACTCCTTATGCTCACTTCGAGCCTCTCTCGCGCCAGGCCTGCTCCAAGATGCGTCTCGCAGCTGATTCTGTCTTGTCCCCCATACGGGCACCGCCCGATCTTCCTTTGAAACACTGCCAGTTCAGACTAATGCTCATCTACACGATAACCGCGCACTTCAGTCATGCAACGCTGGCCATTCCTCCTGTCAATTCCCTGATAGTAGGCTTGGTCCTTTGCATTACGACCCCCTCACCAAGATTATAACACTCACGCCTGATGGTTTATGGCCTTTCTGATACCGAAACCCATGCAGCCGACAATAAATGTACATTTATCCATCATTCTATGTATCATTGCACACAATTTCCATACTTTCCTAAAGTACTTTGTCATTACATAACGCATGCTGATTTCTTCCTTGATATGCCCTGCTTTACCTGCTGTACTTTATCTGTGTTGGCGCACCCATTCATTGTGACCCTCTTAGACACTTTGGGGCTGATTCATGGAATTTTTTGCGCCGAGAAACGGGGATTTGTGCGCCATTCTGCCCACAAATCCCCATTTGTTAAACAGGGATTTGCGGGCAGAATGGCGCACAAATCCCCGTTTTTCGGTGCAAATAATTCCATGAATCAGCCCCTGTGTGTCTACCAAGTATATTATGCACACCCACTCACCTGCTATGTCCCCATATATACCTTGATGTAGTTCCCCGTAACACGAGGTGAGCTTTCCAATGTATTTTAACTATGAACCTGCTATGTCCCCATGTATACCTGATGTAGTTCCCCGTAAAATGAGGTGAGCTTAACAATATATTTTAACTTTTTTTCCATGCTATGTCCCCATATATACTTTGATGTAGTTCCCCTTAACAAGAGGTGAGCTCGTCAATGTATTTTAACTAATAACTAATAACTATGTACCTGCAATGTCCCCATATTTACCTTGAAATAGTTCCCTGTAACAAGAGGTGAGCACTCCAATGTATTTTAACTTTGTACCTGCTATGTCCCCATATATACTTTGATGTAGTTCCCTGTAACAACAGGTGAGCTCTCCAATGTATTTGACCTATGTACCTGCTATGTCCCCACATACACTTTGATGTAGTTCCTCGTAACACGAGGTGAGCTCTCCAATGTATTTAACTATGTACCTGCTATATCCCCATATATACTTTGATGTAGTTCTGCGTAACAAGAGGTGAACTCTCCAATGTATTTTAACCATGTACCTCCTATGTCCCCATATATACGTTGATGTATTTCCCTGTAACAATGCGTGTACTTTTTTGCACTTTCAATGCCTAATGTTTGCCTGTTCAGTAACTAAGCAATTTGTGCTGATCTCTGCCCTTGTTGTCACCTTAACCTAAGCTAAAGCGCCTTGATATCTCCGGGTCTTGGGCACTATACAAGAACCAAAAATAAAATAAAATGAAAATAGATGATTAGCCAGGGTTATCTTAGGGATTGCTGATTAATTTTGTTTTTTGATTATCTGCATCTATTGCATATCATATAGTTGGTCTGTTTAAGGAGCCTGTGACTTTCTCTTTGCCCATACTCTGATAGAAGCTCTATTTTTTGGTCATCAATCTCAGCAAAGGGCATGGTCAGTGCTGAAATAAAGCGTTAGTATGTGGACAGCTTGTATACCACAAACAAAGAGACTACAAGGAGTACTGAAGTATCCCGCAGTAGTAGGTAATTCCAGGACACATTGTTTTGGAGAACACCCATAATTCCATAAGAGGGCATGTGCATAAACATGCTTTCATAGACAGTAATTTAGACAATAGTTGGCACATTGCACAGCCTGGAATTTGATGGGGATTCAAGGGAAACAGGAGTATAGTGGGGACATTTGGAAACCTGCTTGGCCACTAGGAAGTTATTCAAAACAATACAGGTTTGGCATGGGGTCAGTACTTAAAAGTCCTAGGTCATGAGAAGTCAAACAGAAAATGTCTATAGTAACAGGGAAAATAGATGCAAGCAGGCCACTTTGATTTTGCTCCTATTTTAGATTGGATAGCAGATTTGTTCTGAGTATTTTCTGTCTGTCTGGCATGGGAGCACCGTGGAGCTGAAATATTTTGGAAAGGCCAAAATGTCCATGAACAGAAAAAGAGATTATCGTGATTGATTTAACATTGAGGACAATTTAACAAGTACATGAAAATCTATGGATCTATTTATTGCTGCTAACGGGAAGAGATACACAATCCATCTCACAGGAAAACCACACCATTTTGTTTATTGCAAGTAAGAACTGGCAATAACAGCAACTTGATGCGAATGGGCAGGGATTCTTTAGCATACAATGACAAAGAGATTAGAAGTGAAAAATCGGAATAGACAATGGATAATAAAAGATTAAGTAGAGGTAAAAGTAACTACAGTAAAAGCTGGGGGATACTAGAATGGCCTATTTGGTCACTCTTGTTTGTAAGGGGAGACAATTGGAACCCATTTGCGGTGTTGAGGTGGTCGATAAATGTCCAAATGTGAAAGAGGGCTTCACATTGTGCATGCCTTATTGGTGAATTGTTATGACCCCATACAGGCGCTGGTCTTGGTTGCGTCGTAGGAGGGTGCACTGCATGTATTCCCTTCCAGGTTTCCCTCCCAAGATGACCGCCGCTTTACCTCCCTTTGCTAGTTCTATATGCATGCTAGTTGTTGGAGAGGAACTCTTACGACGTTCACTGCTCCCAGCTTATCAGCAGAGCCGAACTGTGGAACGGTGCGTCGCTACTCCAGCATCAGATGCTTCGAAGAATCTCACCTCCATTACGCGGCAAGATTCAACAGACATTGCAGACATCCACTTTTCATCTCCTTCTGCCTTTTGAACTTCCTACAGAGACCAACACCTTCGCGAGTCGGTAAGCGTTTCCCCGCATTATTGGCCAGCCCATCCCAGTGCTTCTCGGATTAACCATTTCTCCTTCCCGCCTGCAGCATATTCCTGCTCTCCTGAATGCGCTACAGCTGCTAATCCCTGCTGACCACATCAAAGCAGACACTAGCATCCATGCAGGTTAGGATTAGTCCCCCTTAGCTCCTTCTATCCATCCTCTAATTGGTTTCCTTATATTACTCTACTGTCTCCCTACTATTCAGTGACCTGGTGACTTAAAGGCTATTTCGGTCACCATCCCTCAAGGCGTAGGAGTAACTACAGTGACTTCAGAACGTTTCCTGTCTGCTGAACTCCAGAAGACCTCGCACTCAAATCCAGTGTCCAGGGTTTTTTACCCCAGAGGGTTTCGCTACGGCCCCTGTTCCTCTCTGTACCTTTTAAATAGGGCAGGGAATACAGGGGTTTCAGGGAGACCTCTCAATAACTGCTGCTTCATTTGAACCTGGTTAGTGGGTTTACATTCTCACTTATCATTTGTTTACAAGCATATCCACATTCCTATGAGATGAATCAGGTGACGGCAATGTTACAATTTAGCATGTATCTAGTGTAGTTAATGGGAGTGGCATAAGTGTTATTGTTAGTGTTACTTTGTGTTTAAGTTGATAGATTTTTGATTCATACATACACAGCAAGTTACTGTCAAATCTGTTGATACAAGTATAAACAACATATGTGTGTGGTGTGCCATGTAGCGCCTAACGTTGGGCATCAAGGAGCTTCAAATGCGCACGTGAGATAGGAGATTTGCAATGGAGAAACCACTTTGAGAGGACTTCTTATTCTTCAACATACATGCACATACATACATAAGAGTCTTTAGGGACATGTTTTTGGGACAGTTGGGGTACATGGTGAATACACAAATCTGTATTCCACAAGTCCTCTCATAGCTAGGTATTGTGCAGCTCCAGAAGCCTAGGGTAGTAAGATAAACTCTGTGTGACTGCAAAAACTGGTTTAACAACGTTGAAGGTTGAGGAAAGGAATCGGCTATTTGCGATAATATCCGATTGTCAGCTATGGCCACACTTGGGTTTCTACGACTTGGTACTATTGTAGTGAGGAGTTGCACTCTTTTTAAGTACATGCAAGCCTGTTATTCATTGTCCAGGGAAGTCTGGCCATCGGATAGAGTTAGTTTGGGATGGAGTAATAAACCTGGTGCAAGGGATGCTTAAGGGCAGAATGAACAAATAGTTCATGGGTTTTTGATCAGGTTCTCGGAATGTGCTGAGAGTTCTTTTCCACACGAAATTGGAGTAGTATAGATTAGTATGAAAATAGGATGCCAGCAAGTTTGGGCAGATAAGATATTTATCACCAGTTCAAATTGACCGTGTTTGTGTCCCTCCTCATGTTCTTGCAAAGACCATGTGCATCACGCTGGGGGATCAGGGTTACCGACCAGTTGAATTATGTTTGTTGTGTGTATGTGTAACTATGGGATAATATATATTTTTTTATTGTATGTGGTTACAGATTTAAGCTTTCACAAACATAAACATACTTAAACTATTAATAAAACCTAAACTTTAAAAAGAAGTGAATCCAAAACAAGTAAATCAATTTTTACAACCTTCAAACCTTAGAGGAAAAACAAAAGAAAAGACAATAAAAAGTGAAGGAAAAAAGAGGACGAGAACAAAGATTAAAGAGAAGGAGAAAAGGAAACTTCCACAGAGGATTAATTGTCCAAGATTTAACATTCTCTGTGGGCAACATATTGAGTTCCAGACCCTCAAGCAACCTTTTGCCAAGATTTTAGAGTTCTAGCTTGCAGTCTTCCAACATCTTAACTACCTCGATCATCTTTTGTTGGGATTAACCATCAATCAGGCTTTCCCAAAGGTGGTCATGCCCCCAATATGTTGAGTCAGAAATGAACCTGCTGAAGAACTGTTGTCTGGTGCTTTCCGTGCCCCCACACTCCAACATCAGATGTTTGATGGATTGATTTTCTGGCTTAGCATAAATCTGACACAAATTCAAGGCTCGGGCCCCCAGGCCTCTTCTCTCTAGGATTTCCCCGGTATGTAACATGTTTAGTATTAATCTCAGAAATATATTCCTCAATCTCCAATCTGGGAATTTAATTAGATATTTACTGAGGAAGGATAGGATTCGGGTTAGGCTCCGATCTTATTTTTTCAAGCGTCTGGATCCAATCTAATTCCTCCCACTTTATTTTAGCCTTTGTTGGGTTTTCCTCCACCAGTTTTGTGTCTATATCACGTGCTCCCAAGCTGTTCCTTCACCAGCAAGTCTAGCCTACCCAAATATTGAGAGCTGTCCGCCTCCAGGTGTTTTCTCATGTCCGCATATAATGAATCATCTTGGGTCGTCGTACTACGATGTTGCAGTACCATCAATTTCAACCTAGCTTGACATTTTAATGATTTTAGGCCCAGTTTGAATCTAAGGTTATCCATGGATAAGCTCATAGGTAGACCCAATACATACTTCCACAAAAGATCTTCCTATTTTTGCCAAGACGTTTACCATAGCTGAGGTTTGGCTTTGAGACCATATAGCAGAACAGGGGTGACTTTGGCCTGGTAGAATTTAAGGACTGGTATGATGATCGAAAATGTACCATATTTCCAGAGAATTCTTTTCATCTGGGCTGCTAATGGTTTTATTTTTGCATCAAGGTCTGACTCTACCTTACAGATTGCTGGAGTGGCATAGATCTTATACCCCAGGTAGACCGGGTCCTCCACCCTTGTGATCACCCCACCATTGACCACCTTGACAATTTTTTTGATCTTTTGCCTGAAGACCAACACTCTTGATTTGCTTGAATTTAGGAAAAGCCCATTTTCCACAGCATATTTGTGAATACCATTGAGTAGACGTTGCAGGCCGATGGCCGTTTTATCCAGGACCACCACGTCATCGGCGTAGGCCAGCCAGTGTATTTTCTTACCATTTATGGATGGGCTGGCAAACGCAAAGGGTGCTAGGAAGTCCCTCATGTCAGCTGTCTACAGATTGAAAAATAGGGGGGGCCCTAGACAACCCTGTCTCACCCCTCAGTTTACTCTCACTGGTTCTGACAAGTGGCCCTCTGCATCTAGTCTCACTCTGATATCATTTTCTTTATGGAATTCAATAAGCATCGCCAAGAGCCCCTCTGGAAAGCCTTTGGCTTTTAGCTTCAACCAAAGCCTACGCCTGTCCACTTGGTCGAAGGCCCTTGAGAAATCAACCCAGGCACCATACAATTGTTCTCCGCCCTTTACCTGTGTTTTTCACTCAAGGGGTTTAATATCATGCCATTCACTGTGATTGAGAGCCCCCTCCTGAACCCTGTTTGGCACTTAGACAGCATTCCACCTTTTTTTCCCATGCTTCCAATTCCCCTAATATGTGAAAGACAACACATGATAGTGCCTCTCTTATTGATTTAATTAAATAAAAAACAATGGGACATAGATATTGGTGAAAGTTTGACCTTTTATCTTTTATCTTTCACTCCACTAGACATTGAAAAGGATAACACTCTCACCTGAACAAGGGGTGTTTGCCCCAAATTGCATAGTGTATAGCTTGTAGAAGAGTTCCTTAATCAATGATATACAATCTTTATTGATGCTTTGTTGCTCTGATACAAGCATAAGATTGTTACCTAACAATATGTAAAAGATCATGGTGATCAATGACAACAATAATTGAATACCAAATATTTAGGAATTTATTAGATTACTATTATTGCTTTTTCTGTGTTTCTTTTTTCTTCTACGTTGAAATGAAATTGATGGTCTTGAATATGATTTTTACTTTAATTGTGATAGAATGAAAACATTTTGATTCCTAGCCCCTCTATATAGGGCCTTCTCATCCGAGTACCCCACACTCCCTGTCACTGGTGTTGATATACATCAGCACAGAGGTTCTTCGGACACAAATAAATTAGTTACCAGGGGTACACTCCTTTGTTCATGTCCTATATCAACCAGTAGGATAGTGCTTGTTGATGTGAAATAATTGATGCTGTCCTTGAATCTGTTGCAGGGTTCAAAAACCACTCTCATCATTTCAACCTCTTATGAACTCGCTTAGTCCCGACATCTTAGCATTTCAAAATACGATCCTAAGATCACCTAATGATCTCCATTTGCAATATAACTATCATCGAGATAATTTAACAAAAGGTCAGAGAAAGTGCCAGAATACATGAAAACAAGATTCAAACATTGCTATCATGCCTGTGGACAAAGGTGGGGCCAAAGTAATAATGAATCTTGGTCAAATGCAAGCTCCTGGCTTTTAGCCTAAACACTGATAAATACAAAACGATGGTCTTTAAACTTTCTTCGTTAAATGTAAATCGCTAGTGTTGAGTAAGTGTGACTCCATAATCGAGCAAGTACACAACTTTTACTAGCTAGTGGTACATTATTTATTTATTTATTTATTGTTGTTGTTTTAGTTCAAATGAACTTTTACAACAGTTTAAACATAATAAACTTACTTTCATTCGTATTCATCTACACAATACATTGTAGTACGTTTCTATGAGTCTGGAGGCTGGGGAGCACAGCTGGTACCATCAGTCATCACACTGATCAACGGTGTCAGCACAGGCACTGGTACAGGCATGGGACACAAATTGTTTACCCCAGGGGAACAGTCACTCGCTACACTGGATGGAATCCTCTCCCTCTCTCTGGTGCTAACATGTACCTAGATTGGGACATCTCACAGGGATCTCTGATGTGTCTAGTCTGGCCTGTTACTGCCAATCCAGAAGAGGAAACCTGGATAGGAGTAAAGGTTTTCATGTATGGTTGATACAGGGGCTACAAAATCTAACATCAAGGAAGGTGCAGCCCCCTTGTAAGGCAAAATGATGGACACACAGGGATTCTGTGTGTCCTGTCAGTTCCTAACACATGAGGATCTACGTGTTATGGTATGTAGACAAAATATATATGCTCCCTTGTAGTATTGTTCATATATCCCAGGCATTCTCTTCGGAAGATATCTCCTTAGGAAACTCCACCTAACAATTGTTTTTACGAAGGAAGGCATAGTATGCTTGGCTCTGGGTTTTTATCCAGTAAGAGAAGCAGTGCTTTGGCATGCCTACTGTAGTGATAGCATTATATGGGAGGTACCTGTACATTCATCTTTGTTCCTTTATGGAGTAATGGTTGTGTTGAGTTGGATCCTGTGAATCAGAGATCAGACATGGCGAATACCGATTGAATTTTGTTTCGGCCTGCTGAGTCGCAGGAGGTAGCACCAGGTACCATTGGCATGGTTCTACTGGAAGCCGTAGTTATCAAGAAGGACAGGTTGGTTCTCTGGGGCACTGATGACGAAGGCAGAGAGTGGTGCACAGTCTTGTGCATCAATCCAACCTTATCACTAAGGGACGTGTCGGGTAAACAATTGTTCGAAGATGACAAGGACACAGGAGAGATGGTTTTTGAAATTTGGATGCCTTGCCAGATAGCGATAGGGCAAAAGGAAGTACCACAGACCATGCTCATCATTAGAAATACATTACCATATTAGAAGGAGGATTTGTAGAAGGTGCCATACCATTCATGGACCAACAATCCCCATTATGTGAGGTTCTTAAAGAGTGTTGGAGCAGTACGGATACAATTAAAACCTGGTGTGATACCACCACATTTTAAGCAGTGCCCCATGTCTAGAGAAGCTGATGAAGGGATGTATGAGACCATTATGACATTGTTGAAGTAAAGTAAAATTGTAACGCTCACCTGATTCCCACGGAGGCGCAGGTCTGGCTTCGATTGCTGATGCTTCTTCAATGGTGAAGCTCAGGACTCTGAAGATGGACAGGAAGGGCCCTCTACTCTGGCTTCTCCGGCTCGCAGGAATATTCCCCTGTGCGTGAAAAGGGAGTATTACCTACTGACTGAGTTATGCTCAAGCCTCCTACTCTCTTCCAACCCTCCATGATACCCTTCCACGATTCCCCGTGAAGTCTAATCTTAGGGTCTGAAAGGACGAGCTCTCCATCCTGCTTCTGACGCAGGGGCGCATTGAACCCAGTTACTTCACTGGATTGAGGTTGGATGGGAGTTCAGGTAAGCTTGATTATACTGGTAAGGCGCTGTAAAAGTTCTGTTGCAAGTTCAAAAGTTCAAGCTTTAAATAATAATGTTCATTGTCTTTTTTCAGGTGATGAATGAAGATTCCTTTGGAGACTTCTTGCAACAAAGTGCTGATGTTGATGTCTTTTCCCCATAGGGGCCGGGGTTCGGAATGCCGGAGATATGGCGCCGACCCGAAGTGAAACGTGCAGTTCCAGTAAAGATCTGGTAAGTCCTAGATGAGCGCTCAGGTAATGTTTTTGCATTCGCTCATCTAATGTCTTTGTCTTTTTTCCCCATAGGGGCCGGGGTCCTGCTTGGAAGCAGCAAGACCCGAAATGAAATGGGAATGACCCAACAGGTAAGTCTTAGAAGGATCTGAGCTTTTCCTATTCCCTTCCTTCTCTCACCTCTTATTCTTGTCTTTTTCTCTAGGCTCTGGGAAGTGGCTGTGTATCCGGATGATCGCTGCTGAAGATGGAGGAACCCAGGAAAGGTGAGTGAAATGCAGCGCTGCAGCGATCGTAACGAAATGCTTTTAAAAATGATGTCTTCCCTTTCAGGATCGTCGGTGATGTCTCTGTGGTGCAGATTAGCTGGTAGGTCTCTTGTCTCCCTTTGCAGGTGACACAGGATGCTGACAGGCGTGGCTGAAGTCCAGATGCAGGAGCTGACACGGTGAGCGTACAGCTGCGAGGAGCAGTACAACGCGAAGCGTGAGTTGCTGATCGGGTGTGGTTTAAATAGCTTTGGAAGAAGTTCCAAGTGTGTATCCTTCCTCCGATCAGGTATGTATCCTTCCCCGACCACACCCGGGTGGAAAGTAGTCGCACAGGTAAAGTAGTTCCTATTCAGGCCTCAAGAGGGCCTGGATGTGGCAGCATGGTCTGCATCAGGTAAGTGCACATTAAAACACTTGAACACATGTCTAGCTTTATGAGCCTGGCGCCTAAGGCGCCAGGACAGAGGTCCAACATGAGCCTGGCGCCTAAGGCGCCAGGACTGAGTCCAAAGGGCCCCAGCTTAGGCCCGCTGGCACTCCCCTGGGGGAAATGATGCCTGCCTCTGGGGTTGCTGGGTCGGACCTGGCTCCTTGGAGGTAGGCATCATGACAAAAATACAAACCTCTGTGTCCCAATGTAACGCAGTCTTCTACCATGTGATAAAAGCAAAGAGGTTGTATTGGAGGGTGATGCAGGATTTGCAACCTTTGAATAATATTGTTGAGGCAGAAATCCAGTGGTAACGAATCCTGCTACCATTCTCTGTAATATCCCAACTGGGTTAACCCCCTTCACGGTGGTCGATTTTAAGAATGTATTTTTCTATCTCCTTGCACCCCTGAGAGCTGTACCTCACAGTGTTTCCATATCGTGATCATAGGTACATGAACACGAGGTAACCCCAGGGGTACTGTGAGTCTCTGAGAGTTTTCAACAGGGTGGTTAAAATGGATTAGGGGAATGTACATGTGTCCAGTACAGTAATCCAGTCCGTGGAAGATGTACTAGTTTGTAGCACTTCAGAAGAGCAGTGTCGAGGAAATTCAATAACACTCCTTACGCTTCTTGCGAAGAAGGGGTACAAAGTAGAAAAAGAAAAATATTAGTGCTGCCAGCTAGAGGTAGTATATTTGGGGCAAGTGATATTGCCAGCAGAAAGGAAGGTAATTTCAGAGAAAGCGACTGCATTTCAGACTACAATTCAACCAGTGACAGTGAAACAAATGCGGCAGTTACTTGGACTCTGTAACTATTGTAGATCATGGATCTTTGACTACTCTAGTTATACAAGCTCCTTACTGCAGTGAGTTATGTGAGTGCAGAAGGTGAAGCATCCAGTAGAAGGGTCTGAAGAGATGGTGACCGGCTTTCAAGTACTCAAGGCTGTGATCAGTAATGCAGTATTGGTGACCCTGAATTACAAGAAACCATTTTATAATTTTTCTCAATCAAATGGGCAAGTGATGACATTGGTCCTGACCCAGAAAACATTACTAGGCCAGAAACCTTTTAGCGTACTATAGAGGACTCCTGTACCCACTAATGCAAGGATAGGTTCCTTGTGAACAAGCTTTATTGGCAGCAGCATTTGTGATTTAAAAGTCTTCAACCATTACCATGGATTGCCCGGTGAATTTGTATGTGGAGCATGCAGCCTTTGTGATCTTGGAAAGGTCCAAGCTGACCTTGATGACCCAGAGAGTTATGAGGTTATTCTTTCAAATGCTTCCATACATCCAGTACAGTGTCACCTAGTTGATCCTGCGACATGTGTAGCTAAACCAGTGAACCTGATGACATTGTCCAAGATTGTGCAACTTATGAAGGAGAAGATTTAGAGATGGTGAATGTTAAGTAGGATGCCTTGGAGGGAGGTGAGTTACTCCTTGTTGATGGGTCCTCAATAATGAATCAGGACACTGGTGAGAGACATGCAGATGCAGCCATTGTGGGCTTTGTGGGTGGGTGATACCAGGTCAGGATGAAGAAAAAGTTGCCTTCACATTACTATGCGTATACGGCAGAACTAGTGGCATTTACAGATGCACTGGAAATTAGTTAGGGGAAGGCAGACACTATTTAATCTGGCTCTTCATATGTAACCTCCATTGTACATTCAGGCTTGTCAAGGTGGCAGAGAAGAGGGTTTAGGAGATCTGACGGGACCACTGTCCAACATGCTGCGTTGTTATCCAGATTACTCAAAGCACTAACACTGTACACAAAGGTAGGAATAACCAAGTGCTCTGTGCATACAAACCACACTGACCCAATAGCACTTGGAAATAATGCCACAGACAGAGCAGCAAAAGAAGCTGCACACTTGCCATTTACAGATTCACAGAAAATGGAAACCATGTCCCAGCAGGTACAGTTGCGAGCCCCGTATACTGTGGTCCATCAGCTTCAGATTGTGGAAATACAGGAGAGAGCTCCAAGAGATGAAAAGGAGGTCAGGCCAAAGAGGGGACGTGCTCCCTCACCCACATATTTGCTGTGGAGACAGGAGCTTATGAGGAAAGTAGTCATGCTTGTAGAAATTCTTATTTTGACTCTGGATCAACTACATGACCCGTCACAAACTTGTTTTTGAGTAATCGCAGCAGCGCTCCAGGCGGACTGGTTTATATCAAACTTCCAAGAACGGGTAAGTAGATTTGTAGGGTATTTTATAGTTTGTAGAGAATGTAATCATGGAAACACCATGAGGACAGTAAACGTTTTGCTCAGGCCTTCTGGGCCATTTCGGCACTCTGTATTGATTTTATAGATATGATTGAGAGATGTTGTTTACCCATTTTTCTGATGGCTCAAGATTTGTCCTTACATACAGCCTGATGCTATGTTTGTAGCAACATTTTTGGTGGAGGAGGCATTTCCACAGTGGGGAATTTGTGAGGGCCTGAAGTCTGACAATGGGCCCCACTTCTGTAATGCCTTGTTCTCAGAAATTACTTTGTTCTTGGGAATCAAGCACAGGTTATGTTTAGTGTACCAGGCCAGCGGAATTGTGGAGTGGTTGAACTGAGTACTTACATTGTGTGTATCTTAACTATCCAGTGATTTTCACAAGAATTGGAATTATTGTTTGCTATTTGTTCTATTTTATTTGAGCAATAAGCCAGGGAAGGATAACCATCTGAGTTCACATAAGATTGTGACTGTGTGTAGGTTACACACCCAACTCTTACCTGCACACACAACATCAGATGCACACAAGTCAGCAGTGATTATTGGTGAGGAGTTCAGGGAGTATCTTACGGGTTTAACTAAGTGTCTCAGACTTGTATCTTTGCAGGTTGTGTCTTCTCATCAACACTCTAAGGAAGAAAACATCAAAGAATCCAATGATCTACACCAGACACAGTTGCTCTCTGGGGATTTGATTTTCATCTGCACTTTCATCAGACCCTGGAACGAGCAGCATTTACATGGGCCACATCGAGCAATTTTTGGGACTCCATCTGCTGTGAAGGTGGAGGGCAGCAAGAGCTGTGTTCATATTACCGGTAATATAGATCAGTGGTAATGTGCTCATCTTGGAAGCAAGGCGACATAGAGTAACACAGGTTCAAATCCCGTGGCTGTGCTTAGAAACCTCTTCGGTATTAAGAGTGTTACAAAAAACAATTATAATAATCAGTGATGTACAAAGGGAAACCAGCACATATCTATTGGCACAGGAGCAGGCTCAAAGTTAAGTATTCCCTAGAGATTCACAGTTTGCTCCAGTAGAAAAGGGGGGAGCAAATGAAAAGCAGACCATTTTATTATAAACATATAAAGGAATATTTGGATTTAAGATGGATATTAGGATGGTTCATTATATGTTGTTCTCATTTGTCTTGTTATTGTGTTCAGGTTTGGCAGACAGTATGTATGAGAACATCTTTCAACTTATCTAGTAGTGTAGAAATTGATAATACACTATTCAGGTAATAGATAAGTGTTGATTTCAACCGCATGGGCAATGATGATTATGTAAATTCATATCTGATAGTAGAGGCACATGACTTTGCAGCAGATAATGCCAAGTACAGCCATCTGAGGATTTTGGGGAGTGCAAGATCTGTAGAATGTTGCTACATCTGTTCTCTTATTCCCCTTCTGCTGTCCCTAGAATATTAATTCCTGATGAGATAAAGTTATAAGAGGCCTTTTGTGTAGTGCATCTAGCCTTGTTCAGGGTTCGAAAACAGATCCAAGGTTTATCAGATCACAGAATCTATCCTAGTAATTTTCTGAAAGGAGATGCCAGAGAAAATCATTTTGTAAAGATATCAAAAATATTTATTTAAATTGATTCAAAGTCATAAGATACAAACTAGTCATCAATTCATCTAGAAAACAACAATTTAATACAAGTAACATCACGGCTGAGACAAAACAAGAAAAAGAAGAAAGGGTGAAAAGGTGACAGCTCATTCACACCCATCAAACATACAATCTATCCTAATGCACTCATCCATATTCAATTCAACAATCAAAATAACACAATATAATAATTCCAAATACATATAGAAAACATGTCATCTAATAAAAGCAATGATCCACAATTAATATGTCTTTTTCTTTTTTTGCTTTTGTTGTGCCTTGGAATAAATCTAAGTGGTTGTCCAATATTATAACATTTCGAAGACTCATACAGGACTGACCGGTTTCGACATCAGGTGTTGTTTCAGCATGTCTTTATCAGGGGGTTAAAAAGACATTCTGGGCCTCATTACGAGTCCGGCGGTAACCGAGGCGGTAAAACCACCTGGTAACTGCCGGACACGTATCACCAACATTACCGGGGCATTGCAACCCCGGTTTTCTGGGAATCACGGAGGCGGAATGGTGTTAATCCCCATTCCCATTGAGTCCTCTGGGACTCAATGGGAATGGGGATCATGGAAACACCGGCAGCATCTCGTAATGCTGCCTGTGTTTCCTCGTCCGCCTGTAGGCGGGAGGTGTTAAACCCGCCAGGCCAAACCTGGCGGGAACATCACCTCCCGCCTGCAGGAGTCGGAATCAGGCGGTCCGGAAACAACGGTGGCGGCGGGTGTACCGCCACCTTTATTTCCAGACCGTCTGATTTGTAATGAGGCCCTCTGTGTTAGTTGGCAGTGTCTTCCTCTGAATCAATCCAGCAATCACGAAAATTGCAAGCCTACAGAAATTTAATCTGTTGTACCGCTATTGCACTTCAGGGGTTCACAGCTCACTGAGAGTTAAAACTTTGTTCTAAGAGGCCGGTCTAACCTTTCATTCATTAGCCAGTTGGTATGGCCAACATGGTGGCCCCGATATTCCTTGGAGGGGATCACAATGCAAAGGGAGTTATCAGTTGTGGATAACCTACTACGGGGTCATGATTTTCGCCTGACGCCGTAACAGCTTAACCACAACTGTTTGACCCATTCAAGGAGGATTGAGGTTCACCCCTAAACACTCCATCTGATTTTACCTGTATTAAATAGTTGTTTTCTAGGTTAATTGATGACTGGTTTGTATCTTATGACTTTGTATCAATTTAAATAAGTATTTTGGGTATCCTTACAAAATGATTTCCTCTGGTATATCCTTTCAGAAAATTACTACTGGTTGATTCTCCAGTTCAGAGAGTAGATATTGCCTGCTTTTTAAGAAAGAAAAAAGAAAACCAAAAAAAAAAAACGGTATCAGGTAATAATATCCCCATATATATATGGTCGCCGTAAATAATATCGCCGGGAAATGTCGTGTCGATATTATTTGGGTGACCATATATATGGAGACAGGGGCAAAAAAAACAAAAAGAAAAAAAAAAGTTTGGGGGTTGCGGGGGTGTCCCCTGCATGTCTTTGTCAAACTGTCTTTGTCATAACTCAGGAACATTTCATACTCACTTCATCTCAAAAACTAAGGACATCCTGTCCTCACTCTCCTCCTATCACCTCCCCCCTCTGTTCACTGCTCTTCCTCTGGCCCTTCTGTAGCCACCCCTCCTCCCTCCTTCTCTGCCTTTCCCCTTTTTTCTGCTGATGAGGTTTCAAGACAAGTCCGATCTATGAAAGTCTCGTCAAAACAGGTCCACCCCTGTTCCTCTAAAACTATCAAGGACCACATCGACTCCTTGGCTCCTGCCCTAGCTGATGTCTGGAATCACTCGTTCGCCTCTGGAGTCTTCCCATCCCCCCTCAAGCACTCCCTTGTTCACCCCCTTCTTATGAAACCCTCTTCCGACCCCTCCTGCCCGGCTAACTATCGCCCAATCTCTATCACTCCCTTCCTGGGCAAGCTCCTGGAGAATCTGGCCATCTCCCAGCTTAATCTCCATGCTGAATATGTTGGTAGTCTTCATGATCATCAGTCTGGCTTAAGAGCTGCCAGAAGCACGGAAACTGCTCTCCTGAACATCCGTGAGGACCTGCTCTCCAACCTTGACTCTAACACCCCATGTGTTCCCTTTTTGCTTGATCTCTCTTCTGCCTTTGATACTGTCAACCATACCATCCTGCTCAACCATCTCCGTGATAACCTTGGTATCACTGGTCAGGCTCTGGCGTGGCTGACCTCTTTCCTCTCCAATCGACCCTCCCAGGTCCAACTGGGGTCCTTCCTCTCTGACATCTTCTTCTCTACCTGTGGTGTCCCCCAGGGGTCTAACCTCTCTCCCTGGCTGTTCAACAAGTATCTGGCACTTCTTGCCCACTGCATCGCCGTTCTCTGCCCCAACTTTCAGTGCTATGCGGATGATAGCCAGCTCATTTTCAGGCTACCCTCGGCCTCCTCTTCCCCTTCCCCCATTTCTGACTGTCTTTCTGCTATCCATGAATGGTGTGCCGCCAACGACCTCTGCCTTAATGCCAGTAAGACTGAGATTCTACTCATCGGCTCACCCACTCCCTCCTTCCCTGCAGCTCTCTGGCCAGCCTCTCTTGGCCCCCTTCCTGCTCCTACCTGCAAGGCAAAAAACTTTGGGGTCATCTTCGACTCCACACTCTCTTTCTCTCCTCACATATCTGACCTCTATAAGAAGTCACACTACCAGCTACACCTCCTCAGAGGTATCCTTCCTTTCCTCTATGCCCCCCAGAAGCTCACTGTCTCTAGAGCCCTGGTTCTATCGAAGCTGGACTACTGCAACAGCCTCTATCTAAATCTGCCTGCCTCTACTCTCCGCCCTTTGCAACTCATCCAGAACAGGACTGCGAGACTTGTCCTTGGCCTCAAGCCCAGGGACCGTATCTCTCCAGGACTGAAATCACTACACTGGCTCCCAGTGTCTGTGAGGATTAAGTTCAAAACCATCTGCATTGTCCACAAGGCTTTCTGGTGTCTTGGGTCAAAATACCTTCAACTCTCTCTACCTAAATATGTTCCTTCTCGAGATCTTCGCTCATCTGCCTCCAACTCCCTCATGGGCAGCCACTTCTCCAAGCATCGAGCTGGGGGTAGATCTCTCTCTGCAGCAGGGGCCTCCCTCTGGAACAGGCTCCCTGCCTCCCTGAAACTTGAGGAGAACCATCTCTGGTTCCGGAAGCACCTGAAAACCTTCCTCTTTGCCTCCGCTTTCACTCCCCCTCTCCCCTGCTAAAATCACTGAAACTGCACTGAGTCTGCAACTGGACCACTCACCGATCTCGGTCCTTGGCCCAGCCACTCTTCCCTGCATTGCCTCCCTGGCAACCCCTGCACTGCGGGACTGTCTCTGTATCCCTACATCCCCCCTCCCAGCACTTGCCTGCACTTACCTTGCACTTGCCACCAGCGGGCCCTTATTATTTATCTTGTATTCTACTAACACTGTACTGCACTTTCCCCTCTCCCTTTCCCCCTGCACTTTTTCCCTTCCCCTTTACCCTTGCACTTGCACAATCTGAATGTCACCTGGCCTAGTAGGAACGTTGTCTGTCTTCCACTTGTGTCCCCCCTGCCTCGTCACGCCTTGAAAGATTGTGTAAAGGTGCGTTACAAATGCCATCTCATATCATATCATATCATACTTGCCAGCCCAATGCCCAAAGCCAGATCTGTGTGCCCTTTGTACTCTGTGCCCCTTTCATCCCCTGTCTCATCGTACAATGACCAACCAGTGACTTTGTTTGATCTGGAAGAAGAGGAACCCTTGCAAGAGACCAAGCAGTCCAACTACATCTCAGCAATATCTTCAGGACCTATGATGAACGTTCCTGAACAGTATTGAGTGTTCAGCTGAACTGAGATGTTCTTTTCTTCTCTCTTGGGCCCTGGTGTTCAAGCCATCGAGAATGCCAAGTGGCTCCATATTATCCGATACAAACTTGTATTGTTTGTAAATTCCTCTGAGTCAGCTTTTAGTGAAATCTAAGAAGAACTGTGCACCATGAGGCTCATTGCCCTGAAAAATAGGTACATCCTCGACCTCCTGACAGCTATGGATGCGAGAGTGTGCCAGAAAATTGGAAGCTCATATTGTACATTTGTGCCTCCTAATGATTCAGAAAATGAACTTTGACTCAAACTGTTGTCAGCTTGCACAAACTTAGGGTGGTCACGGAGAACGCAACAGGCATCACAAATGACTCTTGTTTGGACTCTCGTTTTTCTTGGCTACCATCTTGGATAAGTTTAGCTGTCAAGAGCTTAATGCCAATTTGTGCTTTTTTCTAAATATCTTTTGTTCCCGTCAAAAGCTCATAAGATACTGTTCTGCCCAGGTACCGAAAGCAGATGCCTTGATGACTATGACGCTGCCCGAAACTAGAACCACTACCATTTCATATCAAATGCATACTGTAAGGGAGGCATGGTATTACAAGTATGACACTGACACAGAGGCTACATGTTTCAAAACCTTTATTAAATATCTGGGGTTTGGGAAATAAACTACTTTGCTCTATAGCTGTGATTGGAGTAGTCTCTACCATCAACTAATAAAGAAAACACAGTCCTAGTCAGTCTATGTCAAATCAAAATTGCCTATAGCTGTGATTGGAGTAGTCTGTACCATCAACTAATAAAGAAAACACAGTCCTAGTCAGTCTATGTCAAATCAAAATCGCCTGTAATAGCAAAACCTAATTCCTGCCATATGTCTTATACAAAAAGTGTGTAAAGGGGAATGTGCATGCAAAGGAAAGTCAGTGTTATAACATCAAGGAAGAAGGTGGCTGAGTCATCACTCCACCAAACCGTGGACAGCATGGAGTAAGGAAGCTCCTGTAAACAGGATGACACACTCTGGCACAGGTTATAAAAACAAAAAAGGCAGTTCAAAATGTGGGTTGAGGCCTGCTTGGCCTTCCACATCATTAAAGTCATTATTTTCAGTTCACCTAATGTTCTTGCACAGTTCAATAAAAGTTCACATAGGCCTCCCTCTGTCGGGCTTGGACCTCTCAGGCCATCAACAGATCACATAGGTCTCCCTCAGTCGGGCTCAGGCTCCCAACAAAAAGTACCTGATTCAACGTAGATCTCCCTCAGTCGGGCTCAAACCTTACCATCACAGCACTTGCAGTGGTTCCATTCCTAGGCTTTATTCACATTCGTTAGAGGTTCCCTCCCCCTAACTTATTTCAGATTCCAGGTCTCGCCAGACCTTTCACTGATATCGAAGACTTTTGAATGTGCAAGGCTTTTTCCATATGCCTCCGCAGGTCCACTTTGACTTTCAGTTCAGCTCTCTCAAATGGTATTTCCCACAGTGTCTCTTGGTCTTGGTAGTTCCACAACCAAATAAGAAAAGTTCACAGAAATCTTTCTCTTAGAGCAATCACCATTTAACTTCACCAATCGATGGTATTAATCTTGACCATTTCGCATTTCAGAGTTCAATCACTGTGTCGCTTTATAACAAGACATCAAACATTTCACGGAGACTTTCAAGTGGGCTATTTCCTTTCAACAGACCACTCTGCTAATCTGTATTAATGGCCTCACAGTTATCAGTAACTTTAAAGTTCACTACCGGTTTGCTTTCATTTGCCTCTCATTAGCATGCACACAACCTTCAATTGTGAGATACACTGTTGTGGCTTCAATCTTTCCATGGCAAAAACTGGCCTTTCATGTTTTTTGCTAACTCACCAGTTGTGTGCATTCTTTTTTTGTCTCTGCGGCTTTGATTCACGAGTCAAGGTTGATCCATCAGGATTGGCCTTGCATTCCCAAATTTGTAGTTTACACGGGAGGGTCACTGGCATCCTTGAAACACAATGCAGGCTTCTTCTTATCAGGGATTTGGTTTACCCATCGTATCCTTCATGGTTTCCCGGAAGCAACAGCCTCCTGCAGGGATCATCAGTGTTTCCCTACCCTTCACTCTAGTCCCTCAATTGCTCGTCCGGCTCCAGTGGGTTCACCTTTGCCCCGGATGATCTGCTCCTTCTCGTGTCTCACCTTGCTCAGAGTATGTTCTGCCTTTTATCTGTGTGGGGGGAGGTAATGGGTATCAGATGTATGTGGTTAAGGTCAAGTGCCTGGCTTTGCCTGACTTTGCCTGACCTTATTAACGGGACATGTCCAATGAGACATTCAAGTGTAAGTGTCTTTATTCTCAGTTGTCCTCTTCCTCAGCCCAGTGTTTGTGTAGAAAGGGGGGGGGCAGTTGGGATGTTGGAGAATTCTTTAAAAAAGGATGGGGTATGGGCACAGGAAAGGGGGAATACTGCATCTCCCCATCGGCTGCCCCACCCCCACTCCCCAAAGATCCTTCAGCCAGTTGATCCTCCTGCACTGGTTCACCAAAAGGGTATGGATCCAAAGGTGATGACCGTGCCCTGGCTACCTGAGAGAGAGATCCCTGGGGACTGGTAAGTGAGACACCTTTGGTTTCTTACAATAATCAGATTGAAGCTGTCTTGTGTCTTCCACCAAATTGGGATCATTGTGTGGAGCAGCGGGTAGATTGTGGAAATGGTGGGGGATGAGTATGGTTTGTTCAGCGGAGGAGTATGCCCATAGTGGAGCAATGCGAGAGATGGTTGTAGAGTTTTATTTCCTGAGAAGATGGATTAAAACAACAATACAATTAGTTTATTAGTTTATGTATTAACTAATTGGGGGAATTTTAGGGGTGGTTGATAAAGGTCCCAATGAGAAAGAGGGATCTGCATTGCACATGACATATAGATGACTTAGCTGACAGTGATGTTGCAATTTAGCATGTATCTGGTGTAGTTAATCAGAATGGCAGAAGTGCTACTTTTAGTGCAAGGCATAAAATAAGCGGTATTGCTTCGCAATTCGCAATATAATAATTATGTTTTGCTGTTTATTTTAACAATCATGTCGTACCAACTTTGATATGATTTCCACAGCAAAAAAACAAAAAAAACAAAATTGTGCCTTTAAAAGTTCTGCCTATGTGCAGAAGCACCGAGCTGGGCTAAAAACATTGTATCAATATTTTGTCAGCCCAGCCCGGATGCGGCGTCATCACATGGTGAGAGGAGGTTCTCAGCCCTCCTCTCACACTCCGGCTCAACGATCTCAGGTAAGGAGGCTGAGGCAGTGCTAGGGGAGGTTTGGCTGGGGGAGCCGGGCCCTTTTCATGCAAATGTTGTGGGCGCTGCTTTTAGTGTCTGATGATAATATTTCTCCCACAATAAAGCAGCCTGCTGCTCGTAGCTTCTACGAGCAGCAGGCTACGTTATTACTGCTGGTGCTTGTGTTAGAAAGTGGCTGAGAATACAATTTCATTATCATCAGACACTTACATCCAGCACTCGCCGCCGTATTAACTGCTCTCCAACACCCAGCACCCGTCGTAATAACACAGCCTGCAGCTCGTAGAAGAGGCAGGTGTGCTGCTGGTGGTGAAGGCCCTGGCCGAACTGTGGTCGCTGTAGTGCCCACATTTCAAAATAAGCCCTCTCCCCTAGGCCTCATATTGGGGTGCCTAGAGGGCAGGGCTTAGTCCTTCCTGCCTGGCCTGCGAAGTCGAGGAGCAGGTAAGTGCGTTATTTATTATTTTTTTGATTTCACCCTGCCACCTGGCCCGCTCCTTCCTTTCTTCCTCCCTCCCCTACCATCTCCCTGCAAACCCCCCCACCCCCACCAGACCCCTGTTCTTTATTTCTTTTGTTTGTCTCCCCCTTTCCCAAATGGCATGCACACACACATGCCCTCTCTCTCTTCTGGCCTCCCACCCTTGCGCCGGTAACTCATGCAGGCACCCATCTTTCACATCCTCTTTCGCTGTCATGATGCCTACCCCCGGAGCACCAGGCCAGGCCCAGCACCCCCGGAAGCAGGCATCATGCCCTCGGGTAAAAGCCCAGCGGCCCCTTATAGGGGCTCTTTGGACTCAGTCCTGGCGCCTTTGGCACCAGGCTCATGTTGGACATCAGACCTGGCGCCATAGGCGCCAGGCTCATAAAGGGAGGGGTTTTGTGCACTTACCTGATGCAGACCATGCTGCACGCTTCAGGCCTCCCTGAGACCTGAAAGGGACTATTTTTTCATAGGGACTATTTTTTCACTCGGGCGTGGCCAGGGAAGGATACATACCTAGTTGGGGAAGGATACATACCTGGGACTTCTTTGGGGGCTATTTAAGCCACGCCCAGACAGCAGCTCATGCTTCGCGTTGTTCTGCTTCCTGCAGCTTAATGCTCACCGTGTCTGCTCCTGCTCCTGGACTCCAGCCAAGCCCGCCTCGAACCTGGAAGACCTGCAAGGAAGGAAGAGAAGAGAAAGGTGAAAACCAAGGACTATTTCAAACTTCTTACCTGCATCCGGAATCTTCTCGCCAGCATCCCTGAAGAAAGACTTCCATTTAAAAGCATCGCGTTGCTCGCTGCAGCGCCACGCTTCACTCACCTGTCCTCGAGACATCTCCCGGCTCCATCGCGGCTGTCAGCATCGGACGCCACATCTCTGCACCTAGGGGAGAGAGGAAGAAACAAAAGGTGAGCAGAAGGAACACAGAAGGAAAGCCTGATTAACAGCCATAATACTTAACAGCTTTTCTTCCACATTTCGGGTCGGCGCTGCCCCGTTGGCAGGTACCGTACCCCGGCCCCTATGGGGAAAGGACAAGAGACATTTCTGGGGAATGATAAGGACATTTAGAGGGATCGCCCTCATCACTACTCACCTCGGCAGTTTAACCCCTTGACGCATCGCCTTCATTCTGCACCTGAAATAAAGGACAGATCACAGGTTAGAAAGACAACATAAAGGGGGCCTCACTTGAACTTTGAACTTTCATACTTACGGTGCATCGCTCAGGAAAGTCAAGTGGATTTTGCCAGCGCCGTTCTGAAAACCAGTGAAGTAACTGGACGAACAGGCGCCCCTGCACTAGAAGAAGGATGGAGAGTTCATCCTTCCAAACCATAAGGTGAGCTTAAACCGGGGTTTGGAGGAAGTTGGAGAGGAACGAAGGGGGAAGGCGGAAAGGGGGGAGCTAGCACACTATTCTGCAGACTGTTAATCCCCTTTCTCATCTGCAGAAGGATATTCCTACGGGCCAGGCAAGCACGATTTGGAGGTCCTGTCCAATCGGTGTTCCGGGTCCTGCGCATCACGCTCGAAGAGGCCACAGCAATCCAGACTAGACCAGCGCCCCCGTGGGAACCAGGTGAGCGTTACAGAACGCAAAGCCTTCCTACAAATTCCCACCCAGGCGCTATGGAAACTTCCAAAACTGACCAGTTGGCCCAATTACTGGGGGAATTACGGGCTGAAGTACACGCCGCTCATCAAGAGACTAGTGCCCTCAGGAGGGAAGTGATTGTAATAAAGGATAGAGCGGATGACCTGGCTAGACAGCTTTTGCAAGGTCAAGCTGGACAAACTCCTTTACCCAGTTCCGGGGGGAACCCCGCTCCTGTGGTTTCCAGTAACCCGGTGCAGATTAATCTACCTGGAAACATGCCGCTGGCCCCACCTGAACGCTTTGCTGGGGACCCCAAACGTTTCACCGTATTCATGAATCAGTGTCGTTTGCACTTCCTATGCAGACCTGGGGCCTTCCCTAATGATCAGACCAAGGTAGCCTTTGTGTTGTCATATCGCAGCGGCTGTGCTGACGATTGGTCAGTCCCACTGGTAACTCAAGATGACCCGATTCTTCGTGATTTTCAAGGATTTCCAACAAGCATGGAAAGGTTATTTGCTCAACACTCCCAGGGACAGGCTCTGGATGACGAACTTCTATCTCTGCGACAGGGCAATCAAGACCTTCTATCCTACATTGCAACCTTCAATAGACTAATTGTGGCAACTGGTTGGCCAGAGGATAAAAGAATCACGTTATTCTATCGAGGTCTACGCGGAGAACTTAAAGATGTCCTGGCACAAGTTGTAAATCCGCCCCAAGAATGCACTGAATATATAGACTTAGTGGTCCAATTGGATCACAGGCTGTAAAACAGAAAAGCAGATCGGTCCAAGTTTGAAACCCGGGTGTTGGCCAAGACCCACGCTAACCCCAAGGGGGCTGATGCATCGGAGCCTATGCAAATCGGAGGTGTTAAAGGACCCCTATCTCAAAAAGAATGGGAAAGAAGACCACAGATGCAATTATGCCTTTATTGTGGGTCCTCTGGACACTTTCTACGAGATTGCCCAGTTAAGCCGCCCAAGAAGGTGGTAGGAGCCGCTGATAAAATCCATGGAAACTCTGTATCGGGAAACGACCAAGCCCGGCAAGCGTAGGGGTCCGCTTGCCGAGCTTGAAAACTAACTCTCAGACCTCTCATTTCATTGTGCCAATGGTCCTCATAGATCCGGAACAGCCTAAACGGTTGCATGCTATAAAGGCATACATCAATAGCGGGGCTATAGGAAACTATGTGGATCGAGAATTGGTCTCTAGGATAAACCTCCCTCTGCGTCCTAAAACGAACAAAGATGTCATCACCACAGTAGATGGAACCGAAATTGCCTCTGGACCGGTAACACATTCCACAGCTGAGGTGACACTTGTAGGTTCAGATGGCCATCGGGAGGTAGTTGTGTTTGATGTAATCAAGGCTCCACAGTTTCAGCTTATTCTCGGAATCCCTTCATTAGAGACACATAATCCTCGAATGGATTGGCGAGCGAAGAGAATAACCTTCCCGGATTGTGCACAAACCTGCTACCCAGAAAATCCAAAGATTAATCTAGCATCAGTAACCTCTGTCCCCATGCAACTACCTCCAGAGTACCAAGACTTTCAGGACGTCTTCCAAAAGGAACAGGCCAACACGTTACCTCCCCACAGATCGTACGATTGCCAAATCGATCTGGTGCCCGGTGCACAACCCGCTTGTAGCAGGATTTACGCCCTTACTGAACCAGAGAATCTGCATTTGAGACAATATTTAGATCAATACCTCGCCAATGGTTTCATTCGCCCGTCAAAGTCCCCAGCATCCTCAGCTTTGTTCTTCGTGCCTAAAAAAGAAGGCGACCTTAGAACTTGTATCAATTACCGCGCATTGAACCAGATAACTGTTAAAAATCGTTACCCTCTGCCTCTGATCCCTGAACTCCTTGACCAGGTGAAGGACGCTTGCGTATACACCAAGTTAGATCTCCGGGGGGCTTATCATCTGGTACGAGTAAAAGAAGGCGACGAATGGAAAACGGCCTTCCTTACAAAATATGGACTATTCGAATACCAGGTGATGCCTTTCGGGTTGTGCAATGCGCCTGCAGCCTTCCAATTCTTCATGAACGATGTCCTTCGGGAACTCATCGATGTCTGTGTTGTCGTGTATATCGATGACATTCTTGTGTACTCCTCTTCGGAATCTGATCACAGAAAGCATGTCAGGGCCGTCCTAGAGAAACTGCGCCAGCACAAAGTGTTTTCCAAGCTGGAAAAATGTGTTTTCCATACCACCGAGGTTGAGTTTCTCGGATTCATCCTGACACCTAAAGGGGTCCGAATGGATTCACGGAAAGTGGATGCCATCCTCAAATGGCCATCACCTAGTTCGGTGAAAGGTGTCCAAAGCATGCTTGGCTTTGCCAACTTTTATCGCAGGTTTATCCCGGAGTTTTCACGTGTGGTGCAACCCATCGCTGCACTCTTGCGAAAAAATAAACGTTTTGAATGGACCGAGGAAGCCGAACAGGCCTTTCAGGAGTTGAAAGCTAAGTTCACGTCCGCACCTATTTTGAAGCACCCGCGTCCCGATCTCCCATATATAGTCGAAACCGACGCGTCCAGCTTAGCCATGGGAGCTGTCCTGTCTCAGAGAGACCCTGAAACCAACCAACTGCACCCCGTAGCATTTTGGTCCAGAAAGTTCTCGCCGCCGGAGATAAATTATACGATCACCGATAAGGAACTATTAGCCATTAAGTCCGCCTTCAAGGCTTGGCGGCATTATCTCCTTGGCGCCCGGCATACCATCACCGTGATCACTGATCACCGAAATTTACAATATTTAAAAACTGCCAAGGCTCAATCGTCTCGACAGCTCCGATGGGCTTTGTTCTTTGCTGAGTTCGATTTTGTAATCACCTACCGCCCGGCTATAAGAATGGTAAGGCGGACACTCTATCCCGAATCGGAATGGAAGAAATAGACACAAACTCAGAACCTGTGCCGATAATTCCCGAACAAAGAATTTTGGGGATAACCACTTTACAAACCCTTGAAGACATTCAAGCACGAGTGAAACAATTCCTGGACTCTTCAGCCTTGCAGGATTGGATCAAAAGGGGGTCTAACTTTTCAGTAAAGGATGGCTTACCTTACTTCCAAGGACGCTTATTTTTGCCAGAAAAGGAATTGCAAGAACTGGTTATTTCCCGTCATCATGATACCCTGATGGAAGGACATCCTGGCATTGCCAAAACAGAGGAAAAGGTTAAACGACAATTCTGGTGGCCTTCCTGGCGAAACGATATTAAATCTTTCGTGATGTCCTGTGGAGTTTGTGCCCAAAACAAAGGTCAAAAGACAAGACCCGCCGGTCTTCTTCAGCCCTTAGACATTCCAC
Source organism: Ambystoma mexicanum (assembly GCF_040938575.1). Classification (NCBI taxonomy): domain Eukaryota; kingdom Metazoa; phylum Chordata; class Amphibia; order Caudata; family Ambystomatidae; genus Ambystoma; species Ambystoma mexicanum. Next base: position 930,225,624 of record NC_090929.1, on the reverse strand, counting down.
CAGCACCTTGGCACACCCTGTCACTAGATTTTATCACGGACCTGCCCTCTTGTAATGGTTACAATACTATTCTGGTGGTGGTGGATTTATTTTCCAAAATGGCCCACTTTATTCCGTTGAAAGGATTACCTTCAGCCTTTGTTCTTGCCAAAGAATTCCTCGAAAATATCATCCGTTTGCATGGATTCCCGTCCATACTAGTCTCCGATCGGGGAAGCCAGTTTATTTCTCATTTTTGGAAAAAGTTTTGTCAACTGGCACAAATCGACGTAAGACTCTCGACCAGCCACCACCCACAGACCGATGGTCAGACGGAGAGAACGAACCAGACCCTTGAACAATATCTACGATGTATGTTGCACCAATCGGAGGGTAATTGGAAGGACATTTTATGGGTGGCAGAATATGCATACAATAACTCGATACACTCTGGAACTGGTCAGAGCCCCTTTTATACCCTATATGGACATCACCCTCGTACTTCAGACTTGGACTCACCTCTGAGCCTTGAAATGCCCGCAGTGGACCATTTGCATTCTATGATTACCCAAGCCTTCAAGGATGCAACTGCACATTTGCAACATGCGAAAGGGAAATACAAAATGAATGCGGATCTGCATCGAAGAGAGGCGCCTCCATACCAAATAGGGGATCAAGTATGGTTGGCTACCAAACACCTATCACTCAAGGGGCTTCGAACTTTTAATCCAAGGTATTTAGGCCCTTACTCGATCAAAGCTATAAGCAACCCAGTGGCAGTCAAGCTCGATCTACCAGCTAACATGCGGATTCACCCCGTTTTTCATGTGTCACTTTTGAAACCAGTGCACCCAGGAACCAGATTAACAAAGCCACCAGAACCGATTCAGATAGATGGGGAGCCTGAATTCGAGGTGAAGAACATTTTAGATTCTAAGATCTGAAAATCAAAACTTTTCTATCTAATTGATTGGAAAGGGTACAGGCCTCAGGAAAGGTCTTGGGAACCCAGTGATCACGTACATGCACCTCGGCTGGTAAAAAGGTTCCATCGGAATTTCCCAAACAAACCGAAACCTCCAGAAGGAACAACCTTGGGAGGGGCCTGGGGGGGAGTGCTGTCATGATGCCTACCCCCGGAGCACCAGGCCAGGCCCAGCACCCCCGGAAGCAGGCACCATGCCCTCGGGTAAAAGCCCAGCGGCCCCTTATAGGGGCTCTTTGGACTCAGTCCTGGCGCCTTTGGCACCAGGCTCATGTTGGACATCAGTCCTGGCGCCATAGGTGCCAGGCTCATAAAGGGAGGTGTTTTGTGCACTTACCTGATGCAGACCATGCTGCACGCTTCAGGCCTCCCTGAGACCTGAAAGGGACTATTTTTTCATAGGGACTATTTTTTCACTCGGGCGTGGCCAGGGAAGGATACATACCTAGTTGGGGAAGGATACATACCTGGGACTTCTTTGGGGGCTATTTAAGCCACACCCAGACAGCAGCTCATGCTTCGCGTTGTTCTGCTTCCTGCAGCTTAATGCTCACCGTGTCTGCTCCTGCTCCTGGACTCCAGCCACGCCCGCCTCGAACCTGGAAGACCTACAAGGAAGGAAGAGAAGAGAAAGGTGAAAACCAAGGACTATTTCAAACTTCTTACCTGCATCCGGAATCTTCTCGCCAGCATCCCTGAAGAAAGACTTCCATTTAAAAGCATTGCGTTGCTCGCTGCAGCATCACGCTTCACTCGCCTGTCCTCGAGACAAGATGCTCCATCGCGGCTGTCAGCATCGGATGCCACATCTCTGCACCTAGGGGAGAGTGGAAGAAACAAAAGATGAGCAGAAGGAACACAGAAGGAAAGCCTGATTAACAGCCATAATACTTACCGGCTTTTCTTCCACATTTCGGGTCGGCGCCGCCCCGTTGGCAGGTACCGTACCCCGGCCCCTATGGGGAAAGGACAAGAGACATTTCTGGGGAATGATAAGGACATTTAGAGGGATCGCCCTCATCACTACTCACCTCGGCAGTTTAACCCCTCGACGCATCGCCTTCATTCTGCACCTGAAATAAAGGACAGATCACAGGTTAGAAAGACAACATAAAGGGGGCCTCACTTGAACTTTGAACTTTCATACTTACGGCGCATCGCTCAGGAAAGTCAAGTGGATTTTGCCAGCGCCATTCTGAAAACCAGTGAAGTAACTGGACGAACATGCGCCCCTGCACCAGAAGCAGGATGGAGAGTTCATCCTTCCAAACCATAAGGTGTGCTTAAACCGGGGTTTGGAGGAAGTTAGAGAGGAACGAAGGGGGAAGGGGAAATAGGGGGAGCTAGCACACTATTCTGCAGACTGTTAATCCCCTTTCTCATCTGCAGAAGGATATTCCTACGAGCCAGGCAAGCACGATTTGGAGGTCCTGTCCAATCGGTGTTCCGGGTCCTGCGCATCACGCTAGAAGAGGCCACAGCAATCCAGACTAGACCAGCGCCCTCGTGGGAACCAGGTGAGCGTGGCATCATGACACCTGTCTTGCATATTTCGTATCTTTTAACTGACCCTTAATTTCAACATTTCACCTTCCCTGGGCTCATTTTCATCCTCCAACCACTCCACATGCAGGCACCCTTTCTAGCACCCTTGCTTTCCCTCATGCACCCAGTCACAAAACACATGTACCATGTCTCTACCAGCTTCCCACACAGCCCTTCTTTTGCACCCTGGCTCTCTCCAACAACATCTCTCACACTCTTTAACGCTGGCTCTTTTGAACCCTTGCCCAAACTCGTCTCTAGCCCCATAGTTCTCACTCTTGCACCAAAGCTCTCGTTCTCACAGCATAGTTCTCAATCTTGCATCCTAGCTCTCACACCTTAGCCCTCTCAACATGCACACTACTTGCACACTCACTTATGTTTTCAAATAATGCTACTTCTCACTCTCACTGTAGCTCTCATTTTTACTCAAAACTAGTTTTCATGCGTTCTTGCATTATAGCTCTTAATCGCAGTCACCCACAGTACTTGCACCTGAGCTCTCACTCGCAACTGCGCTCTAATCTTACATATAGCCCCCTACTGTCCCATGCTCCCTGTCCCATGTTTCTTAGCGTTCATTCTCATTCTCACTCACCCCACACACCCTTGATCTCTAACACACTGCCTGCAATAAATGTTTTTCAGAGTTTTAACATTTTTTACCAGAGTCCAACTGCACTTTTATCTTGTCTGCTATCTCGCAGTCAGATGCCACTTTTCAGAAGCGCATGGCAAAAGGTCCTGATCTCGATTTACCCTCCCCTTTTGCGGCTAAGCCTACATATCTAGTCTTTTGAACTATTAATCTTTGCGCCCTAAACTGCCCGACCCAGCCCCAATTACTTTTTGGTAGCTGGCATTAGTGGAAGATGGCATTTTAACACATAACAAATACAAATAAAACTGCAGAATCATTACAGATGCAGCCAATGATTCTGCAGTTTTATGCAGGAATCTTAGAGCTCTGTACAGGCGCTCGGGGGCAAAATACATGCAAACCTCCTAATTTGCATAAAGGTGAAAGGCCCCGACGCTGTCCCCGATTGCTGGGCTGGGTGTTGGCAAGTGGCTGCACTGGCATTTGTTCGGCTGTCGATTCTCAAGGCCCCCCCAGAGTGAGCGTGCATTGTTATGGGTAGGTAATGAGTTGCTTTTTGCCTATTTTGTAAGAATTGGTCTGCAGTGTAGAGGAAGATTAGGCAGAGAGGAACTTCCCACTGTGACTTAGCAACGTGCCTTAAGAGGTAAGAGGTAAGCAAAGCCTAGCCCGACTTTTTATTCTAAAATTCAAAGGCCTTCTGCAAGCAGGATGTGTTATTGTTGCAGGTGGCCGTTCTGGGAATTAATTTTCTCTTGCCCGTATTGGTGGGAGAATTATCAATACCAGCCACTTGCTTGCGCTCAGCCCCGCACTAAAAGCACTGTCGGTGCTGGCAGAAAGCCTTCTTTCAATCACAATTTGAATATTAGAATACTTTCTGTGCAGGCTGTGTTAGAATTGCAGGGCTGTGTGCATTTGGTGGGCAAGATATTCGTCCCAGAGCCCTTTGCTGGCACGCAGCTCTGCACTGATAAAGCCTGCAGAAGGCTAAATCATTTATTCTTTCCTGTCAGCAGCAACTAAGACTTGCAATAATAGATTTGTGGTCATCAGTTAGCATTTTAACCAGAATAGTGCTTGGAAGCAAGAGGAAACGGGAGACCGATTTAGCAAAGCTAACTGTCAGGAGTCCCATGAATGTGTAAATAAGTAGATGCCTTAAACACCACATTTGCACAGAAAGTCGCTCAAAGCTATTTCTTTTTAAAGCTGAGTTCATCCATGAGATCAAACATGGTTTTGCATTCTGAGATGTGTCGTCTTCAGTGCCGGGTGGTGCAAATACTCCGAGGAGGTTGCTTTGGGTGTGCTTTGCAAATAATCAAGACCATTGTGGCTCTTGTTTAACCCAAAACAAATGTGTGCAAATTAGAGCTTGGAAGTTTGTGGCAGGTAAGCTAAATTGCTGGCAATTCTGACTTCACTGCCTGGGCAAATCTTTTGACCCACCCAACCACAAAAGTGCTGGCAAGAACAGAAATTTGCATTTTATCCATCGGTGTCAGTGGCCTCAGTGTATCAGCCCCTTTTACTCCCTTAAAAAAGGCAAATAGCACCCAACAAAAAATGTGTGCCCCTGCTTTCACCCACACAGCTCCATGTATGTTATGTTTGGACCAGTTAGTACCACAGGAAGAGACTAGGGTTATATCTGCCTGGTCAGAAGTAAAGCGGTAGCATGAATACTAGGTGCAAAGAAGTGTTATTACTAAGACCATTTCATTTTCCAGTAACAAAAATGTTTTCCCACTTATAAAATATTGTAATTTGAATTACATTGTTTCCCACTAAAAAGTAATTTTTCTCCAGACTTTAAAAAAAAAGGGTGTAAAATACTCACACTTTCAAATATCTGGAGCACTGGGTGGCCTATATGGGCTGCATTGCACAATTTGCTGCTAACTTGCCACTCAGTACATCCCACAATGCTGTGGAGTCACAAAATGGACCTGTGACCCGGTTCAGAGAACAGATCATTTCTGATCTCTTGGGCACCCAGAACATTTTTTTGGAATTGGAATGAGGAGGTATCTGGGACGGCTGCATACCCTATTTAGATAATTTGTTTTGATCTTTTAGATCATATGAGTTTTTTCAGACTTCCAGTTTGTCACAAACTCCTTGTACCTCCTCTCTTCATTTTGAGCAGTTGAGAGATGCAGTCAACTGATGGACCTTTTAATGTTTAATTGTTTTCAGTTTAGTCATGGCCACCTCAAAACCACATACTGTGAAATCGGCCACAGCTTTGATGTGCAAAGAAAATACGACCCAGGCAAAACCTGGATAGACATTTATGAAGAGGAAGACGCTGTATGTGCAAGATGTACTACTTTGTGCAGGGTTTGTGCAGAGTTGTTATATACATGAACCCACAAAGTGGTGAAGTGGAGGTTTCTTTTCTCAAAATAAAATCAGTTAGTGATGGTTGCAGTGAGGGATTGAAAAAACTTCTATTGGAATTCCTAAATGAAACGGGACTCTCCTTAAAGAAAATGGTGGGTTTTGAGGCTGACGGGGCAGCTGTTAACTTGGGTGTGAAACAAGGTCTTGCTGTATTGCTCAGACGAGACATTAAATGGCTGGTGTCTGTCCATTGTTTTTCTCACAGTTTTGAGTTGGGTCTGAAGGATGCATTGGATAAGACTTACTTCAGTGATGTGTCCAATATGTTAATGCAATTGTTTGTTTGTTTGTTTGTTTGTTTGTTTACTCATTTGTTAAGCGCACCAGACTCGTAAGTAAAAGGGCGCAACGACAAGGAAATGCAAGGCTTACATAGTTACGTACACACAGGTTACAGAATTTACACATAGCAAGATGAACAATTTTTGCATGAATACAGGATATATACTATGTGAACAATAGTATTGAAGCAGAGGTACATGCACTAAGGATATAAAGCTTATATGGTTACAATTAAGCTTATATAGGCTACAATATTTACATAAGGAAGGCATATAGCAAGATATACTGTTGTCTTGAATGCAGGATAGTGTCCTCAGGGAGAGGGTGATGGGAGGCTAAGGATTGGAGGCAGTGATGTGTTTTATTAAGTTTTTCCTGAAGAGTGGATATGGTTGGTCAGCCCTCAGCTCCTGGGGCAGTGAATTCCAGTTTTTGGCTGCCTTAACAGTGAAGCCATTACCCCCGATGGTGGTAAGTTTGTATTTGGGGATGTTTAGGCAATTGGTGTTCCCACTTCTAGTTGGTCTGAAAGAAGTTCTTCTCTGAAGTTTGTCTATAAGGTAACTAGGGGTCGCATTGTTCAAGGCTTTGTGTGTCAAAGAAAGTGTTTTTAGAAGTATTTTATTGGATGTGGAGAGCCATTTATGTTGATGTCTCAAGGCAGAAATGTGGGTTTTCTTGTTTATGCCAAGGGCTGCTCTTAAGGCATTATTCTGTAGCGTTTGGAGCTTTTGAATAGTAGATTTGTTAGCCCCAATGTAGAGCGCATTACAATAGTCGCTTCTGGAGAGTATAAGAGCTCTAGCCAGGATCAGACAGCTATTGTCAGAGAGGAACGGTTTACCAGCTCTAAGAAGTTTGCATGTGTAAGCCGTCGCTGAGGTAAGGGATTTGACCTGCTTGTCAAAAGATAGTGTGGAGTCCAAGTAAAATCCCATGGTTTTTACTTCCTTGGAGACTTTAATAGTACTGCCTTCAATATTGAAGGATGAATATTCTTGACCTAATATTTTAATGTTAGCCTGCAAACCCAAAATTATTAGTTCAGTCTTATCATCATTCAAGCACAGACCGTGGGTGGCCATCCATGCTTGGATGATAAGGTAAACTTTGTTCACTAGGTCCATGTCCGTACCGTAATCCCCAGAAAGTGGTAGGAGAATCTGAGTATCATCTGCATAGTTAGTGTAGGTGACACCCAGCTGGTCCAGATCGTCGAACAGTGGCTTAGTGAAGATTTTATAGAGGGTAGGCGAGACGCAGGATCCTTGGGGAACACCACATAGGATGGGTGTAGGATCGGCCGAAGCTGAGGGGGAGAAGACTCTCATGGTCCACTTGATAGCGTCCCTGGAGAAGTGAGTTGCAGAGTCAAGGTGCCGACATAAGACCTTGTGGTTGACCAGGTCGAAAGCAGCGGAGAGGTCGAGTAGGAGCAGGAGTACTGTCCTACCTTTGTCTCTCAACTTGTCTATTTGGGACGTAAGGTCGATTAGGGCAGTCTCAGTTCCGTGCAGTGGACGGAAGCCAGATTGTCTGTTGCCCAGGAGTTTGTGCAGTTCTAAGTGCTTCTGAATTTGAGTGTAGGCGGCCTTATCCAATACATTTAATAAAAATGGGACCGTGGTAATCGGCCGGTAGTTTGTAGGAATGAGGGGATCAAGTGTCTGTTTCTTGAGGAGTGGTAGCACCCAGGATTGCTTGAGGTTGGCAGGTATAGTGCCTGTAGCAAATGTGGCATTTATCAGTTTGGTTATAAATGGGGAGAGTTCTCTAGCGGCATCTTTTATTAGCTGTGCAGGGCAGATATCACCTTTGCAGTTTGAAGGCTTCAAAGATAGGATAATTTTTCTACCTCTAGGATGGTCATTTTAGAGAAGTGGATTGTGGCATTATGTGCTGGTGGTGGCTCGTTGGGCAGGATAGTGTTAGGCGAATGCAGTAAGTTTAGAGCCTTCTTTTTTAGTTGAATTTTATTCTGAAGTGTGTCAATTTTATGCGCGAAGGCTTGTTGTATATCTGTACACCAGGATTTGTCCTTGGTGCAGACGTCCGGGATAGCAATAGGGACTCTAGTTCTTTGAGTATGCAGAAGAGTTCTTTCATGCTTGAGTTTGAATTAGCAATACGTTCATCGTAGGAGTCACGTTTTGCTTGGCAGATTTCCTTTTTGTATTGTGAGGAAAGTGCAGTTAATTTAGCTTTATTCTCACTAGAGGGGCATAGTCTCCAATTTGTTTCACTTTTGTTCTTTAAGGTGCGAAGGTCTTTGAGTTGTGGGGTCAACCATTTGTTTAGATGGGCTATGGGTTTGCTCGGTCTGAGTTTGATAGGAGCAATTTTATCCAATGTGGTGAGCATGATATTGTTAAATTCCTGAACTAGGCTGCTGGGGTCAAGATTATCAGGCAGTGCGTTGAGAGTAGGCAGTATGGCGGGGATGATTTTTTCTACCGTAATACTCTTATTGCTTCTGGTTGGGCATGGTGGCGCTCTTAGTCAAGCCAGTGGGGTGGGTCTGATAGTAGATAAGTGAAAGGAGATCAGAGAATGGTCTGTCCATGCTAAAGGCAGGATGGAAGTGATAGTGGCAGAGCAGTTAAAGTCCGCTACCCAGTCCAATATTCTCCCTTTAAGGTGGGTGGGTGTGGTGACTTTTTGGGTAAGGCCTAGTGCTTTGATCGTGTTGGCTATTTCTGTGGCATTTTTGTCCGTTTGGTCGTTAAATCCTAAATTGAAATCACCTAGTATAAGTAGTTGCGTGGTAGGTTTATCTGAATTTTGGCAGTGAGGGTTTCACATGATTGTAGAGGCTGTGTAGGGGCTAGTCTGAGACCAAGAGCCGTTTTAGCAATGCCGCCACCTCGTGCATTATCACGGTCTTGTCTGATTATGGTGTAGCCATCAGGGACAGCCAGCATAAGGGCAGGTCCTGCTGCATTATGGAGCCAAGTTTCCGTAATTGCAAGATAATCCAGGTTCCCTTCCGTAATTAAATCGGCAATATCCGTAGCGTGAGCGACTAGTGATCTAACATTGAGGAGCGCTCCCTTGAGAGGGGGGGCTTCAGGAGTTTTGTTTGCTCGGATGGGTTTGTCTACAGTGGGGCAAGCTTTGGGTTGGAGGTTATTAAGCTGGAAGGTGTTCACATTCAAGGTAGATGTTTGAATGGGCCATTTAGATTGGCTAGGCATTTGTGGGCTAGGTTTATAGTTGGTTTTGAGGTTGGAGGCTGGAAGGGCTCTTCTCTGTGGTTCGTGTAGTTTGGCTAGTCTTGCGCGAAGGGTGTTGTTTCTAATGGAAGTGGTGCAAGATAGGGAGGCATAGGGTATTGTTTCTTGGGCCTTGCAGAATGTGGGGAGATTGGGGTGCATGGCATTAGTAGTGAGTTGGCTAAAGTTTGAGGTAGGTGTTGGTGACTGATCGATTTGATCTTGACAGCTAGGGACAATCTGAGTGACTGTAGCCATGATACAGAGGGCTAATGCTAGGTGTAGCATCCTTCCAGTTCCAGTGGCAGGAGAATGTGGTCTAATGGTGACCATAGGGCACAACACAGGGCTCAGCATAGGACAAATGTGGTCTAATGGCGACCATAGGGCACAACAAAGGGCTCAGCATAGGACAAATGTGGTCTAATGGCGACCATAGGGCACAACACAGGGCTCAGCATAGGACAAATGTGGTCTAATGGCGACCATAGGGCACAACACAGGGCTCAGCATAGGACAAATGTGGTCTAATGGCGACCATAGGGCACAACACAGGGCTCAGCATAGGTCAGATGTTGTCTGATGGTGACCATAGGGCACAACACAGGGCTCAGCATAGGACAAATGTGGTCTAATGGCGACCATAGGGCACAACACAGGGCTCAGCATAGGACAAATGTGGTCTAATGGCGACCATAGGGCACAACACAGCATTCAGCATAGGACAAATGTGGTCTGATGGCGACCATAGGGCACAACACAGGGCTCAGCATAGGTCAGATGTCGTCTAATGGCGACCATAGGGCACAACACAGGGCTCAGCATAGGTCAGATGTCGTCTAATGGCGACCATAGGGCACAACACCGGGCTCAGCACAGGCAAATGTGGTCTTGTGGCGACCATAGGGCACAACACAGGGCTCAGCACAGGACAAATGTGGTCTAATGGCGACCATAGGACACAACACAGGGCTCAGCACAGGACAAATGTGGTCTAATGGCGACCAAAGGGCACAACACAGGGCTCAGCATAGGACAAATGTGGTCTAATGGCGACCATAGGGCACAACACAGGGCTCAGCATAGGACAAATGTGGTCTAATGGCGACCATAGGGCACAACACAGGGCTCAGCATAGGACAAATGTGGTCTGATGGCGACCATAGGGCACAACACAGGGCTCAGCATAGGACAAATGTGGTCTGATGGCGACCATAGGGCACAACACAGGGCTCAGCATAGGACAAATGTGGTCTAATGGCGACCATAGGGCACAACACAGGGCTCAGCATAGGACAAATGTCGTCTAATGGCGACCATAGGGCACAACACAGGGCTCAGCATAGGTCAGATGTCGTCTAATGGCGACCATAGGGCACAACACAGGGCTCAGCATAGGTCAGATGTCGTCTAGTGGCGATCATAGGGCACAACACATGGCTCAGCATAGGACAAATGTGGTCTTGTGGCGACCATAGGGCACAACACAGGGCTCAGAATAGGACAAATGTGGTCTAATGGCGACCATAGGGCACAACACAGGGCTCAGCATAGGACAAATGTGGTCTAATAGGACAAATGTGGTCTAATGGCGACCATAGGGCACAACCCAGGGCTCAGCATAGGACAAATGTGGTCTAATGGCGACCATAGGGCACAACACAAGGCTCAGCATAGGACAAATGTGGTCTAATGGCGACCATAGGGCACAACACAGGGCTCAGCATAGGTCAGGTGTGGTCTAATGGCAACCATAAGGCACAGCATAGGTTAAATGAGGTCTAATGGCGACCGTGAGGCACAACACAAGGCACAACATAAGTCAAGTAGCGATCCTGGGACACAGCATAGGTCAAATGGGAGTCTGAACATGACCATGGGGCACAACACGTAATACTTTGGAAGAGCAGTTCACTTTGAAATATCCCGATAGCAGAAATGCGGTACGCCTGCCCACAGGTGGGGTGTACTACCGAAATTGTGAAATCAGTCTCCGGCCCGGGTGCTTAGACAATCAGGCAGCTCATGCAAGGACACCTTAGGAGCTCGGATAAATGTTAGACTTTTGCCTATAAGGTTTAACTTAGTGGTGTGAGCGCTGTTTGCAGATGCATGCTCCGTTCATGCATGTTGTCAGGTTTAGGGCATAGTAACTGACTGACGGCGTGGCGTGAGCTGCTTACAGGGGGTCAGGCCGATGCGCCTGGCAGCGCTCGGTCAGCTCAGTCAGAGGTAGGCCTTCTCTCTAGGCCTTACCACGTTGGCCGGCTCTCGCCTGCCGGTGATTGGTGCCAGAAAAAGTTGAAGGATAGGGCCAATCAGGTCACAGCAGCAGCTCGTGTGAGGTCAGGCAACCAATACAGACAAGGTCAGGCGCGGGAGGCACAAAGCGCAGCGGCCATCTTTAAAGGCACTAATCAGCCGGCTTTCAGGCAATTTGGCTTGCACAGGGGCAGTAAACTTGTAAATATTGCATTCAGATAGGTGGGCAGCTTAGCTGGATGAAACAGGCAGGGTGCTGGGCATTGAAACGACTTTAGGAGGCTTGGGAGTAAAAGCGACACAATGTGCATGAGGGGCTCTAAGGCAGCTGGTAATATGCGAGCTTACCTCTGCAGCACGGAATCTCGGTGGCCGCGGGTGTTGCTCCTGTGGCGTGCAGCGAGGTGGATGAGCTCCTGCTCGATCGATGGAAGGACTGGGGCTCAGCTCAGTCAGAGGTAGGCCTTCTCTCTAGGCCTTACCTCGTTGGCCGGCTCTCGCCTGCCGGTGATTGGTGCCAGAAAAAGTTGAAGGATAGGGCCAATCAGGTCGTTTTTATTTATATCAAAAAAGCCCCAAAAGGTTGCTGAATTGCGTGCTCTGGGATTAGCCATGGAACAGTCTGTTCAGAAACCAAGGAAAGCTCATGGGACCCGTTGGTGCAACATAAATTACTTGCTACTCAGGCCCTGAATAAATCTTTCCCAGTTGTTTGTGCACATTTAGAAAGTATGGCAGCTGATCCAAGCCATGACCAGTCAAACGCCAAGCGAGTATTGCAGGTTTTAACACAGTTTCAGATGGTATGCTATCTGCTTTTCTTTGAGCAGATGCTGCAACCCCTTGCTAGATTTTCTCTTGCACTTCAGAAGGAAGAGATTGAAACCCCAGAGCTCATTAGCTCTATTTCTACTTCAAAAATGACTCTGCAAACCTTAAGGAGAGATACTGCCCTGGTAGGAAGTGAGCATGATAGTCTTACAAGTGAGGCCAACAAATTATTGTCTGGAACCTGCGAGTCCATTTCCTATCATGGGGTCCAACTAACACATCTGAGTGCTCATGTTCTGAACAGTTTCAAGCAACAGTGTAAAAAAATATGTCACAAACATTGACAAATCTTGTGAAGATAGATTGTCTTTTACTGAGGACAGTATTTACAACTGTGTAAAAGTGTTAGACACAAGATTATGGCCATCAGAATTAAATGAATTGGAAACATATGGAAATAATGAAATTGTTCGAGTGGCAGAACACTTTTCTGATTTAATTATTGACTGCTGTTTTTCAGTAGCAAGTCCTGGAACAATTCTGTCTGAGTGGCAAGAGTTTAAATTATTTGCCCAGAACAAACTGTGTAAACTGCCACCAAAAGATATCTGGATGAAACTGGCAACCCTCTATGGCACCTCAAATCCCCAGCTTGTGAAGCTCATAAATATCTTGAGGGTTTTCCCTGTGTCCAATGCAGTTGTAGAACGCTGCTTTTCCTGCATGAACAAAGTTAAAAATGACTGGAGGGCATCCCTATCAGAAGAGACCGTTGAAACACTGATTCGTATTAAAAAGCGGGGCCCTTCTCCTGCAGAGTTCAAATCCAAAAAGGCTGCAGATTTATTTTTTAGCATGGAAGCAAGACGTCCTGGTGTTGCCGATGATGACTTAAGGCCTACCTCTCCCAAAAAGAACAGATCATGCACACAAAGCATGTCCCAAGACACAGATTCTTAGTCCTACACATACATTTTAAAATGTTTTTTCCAATTTTAAATGAAGTAAAGTAGCTTGTGACCGTTTATGCCAAACACTTTGTAACTTGATATAATAAAATAAAAATTGCACATGCACACACTATTGAGTCTTTAATTGATGTCTTGATGTCTTGTTAACAATATGAAGGATGCACCACTGTACTGCAATACTGACTGCATGACCCAGCCACACATCATTGAACCTGAAAAAAAAAATGTTTTTAGGTCTTTATTTGTTTGGGCATTCATGAAGCAAACCTTTACATTTTACAGACATTGCACTGATGTTAAACGCAGGAGGTACATAGAAATCATTTCTGCATTCTTGCTCATTGTATATCTTGGGGTACAACTAATTCTGGTGACATTCAATATTAGTACAAAATTGCTAATCAAATTAGTAAATTTTCTAATCAAAATAAATGTGATTAGCAAAATCTGCTCATCAATTTTTGAAAACTATGTAAGCCTTGCAGTGTTCCTTTGTTTTTAAGTTGATACATGTTAGATTCATAAGCATGCAGCAAGATAATGTCAAATCTGCTGATGCAAATATAACGAATATAGGTGTGTGGTGTGCCACGTAGTGCTGAAAGTTGGGCATCGAGAAGCTTCACATGCACACGTGAGATAAGAAATGTGTAATGGAGAAAGCACTGTCAGAGGACGCTGTAATCTTGAACATACATGCAGAGACATACTTACGTGGTGGCCTTTAGGGACATATGTTTGGGACAGTTGGGGTACATGGTGAATACACAAATCTGTTTGCTGCAAGATCTTTCATAGCTAGGGATTGTGCAGGCCTAGAAGCCAGGGGTAGCAAGATACACTTTGTGTGAATGGGAAAACTGGTTTAGCAATGTTGAAGGTTGAGGAAAGGCAGTGACAGCTGCAATAATATCAGATAGTCAGCTATGGCCAGGCTTTAACGACTTGGTGCTATTATGGAGAACATTTGCAATCTTTTTAAGTGCATGGGACCCCGTTATTCATTGTCCAGAGAAGTTTGGCCATCTGGTAAAGTTAGTTTGGGACAGGGTAATAAACCTGGGGCAAGGGATGCTTAAGGGCAGAATGAACAAATGATCCATGGGTTTCAATCAGGCTCTCAGGATGTGTCCAGAGGCCATGCATGCTGAATTGGCAGTCGTATAGAATAGTGTGAAATAAGGGAGAAACAATATTTATTGTTAGTTCAAAGGGAACTTGTTAGTGTCTCTCCCTCCTCATGTTGTTGAGGTGTCCTTGCAAAGACCATGTGCATCACGATCAGAGTTAGATGTTCCCGGCCAGTTGGAGCTTGTAATAAATTATGCTTTGTGTGTGAATTTGTAACTATGGGACAACATCTTGGCCTACAACAGACAGATCCCAAAAAGGGGAGTGCTGTAAATATGAGCCGATACAACGATATGTTGAAAAGGGATGGTAGTTATATAAATGTTTCCATTGAGAGCTTGGGAATTAAAGGAGATTACATTTGTTTGTATATGTTTGACCAATCATGTATTGGGGGGATGATTTGTAATACAATAATTGGGAAGTGTTTTAAATGTTGCAGAATGTATAAAGTGTGTTAACCTGCATGGTGCGAGGAGACTCAGGTTAGTTTGCCTACATGGCATCAGCTAACTCCTCCCAGACATTTGTCCAATTAACTTGCTTTATCGACAAACGTGCACTAGCATCTAAGGATGGTGGGCTTACTTTGGGGTAAGGTGATCGGAGGTCCATCCACACAGGGGTCTTCCGGTCTATTTACTATATGTTTATTCCTATTCTGAATTAACTTTTGGAGGGGGTTAGGATGAGACGGATGTGGTAGCAGATTTGCTCCAGGCTTGTCACAGAGGAGCTGTTGTCATGTATTGCAGCAAGGCTGTGAGGAATGAGAGACAGGCAATCATGTGGTTGCGGGGAGAACATATTTTGCCAGCCCCTTACCAGGATACACTCATTTGTGAAATCAACACAATCCACACCCCAGCCCCACATTCATGCTCATAGTGACAATTGTGCCTAATCTATGTGATGTTCTTGACCACCTCTTTCCTCTTTTTCATCGAAGAAGTGAAACATAGAAACATCCGGGTAACCATAGATCATAGTACAAACTCTGCCCTCCCTCTTCCGGATCATCAAGGACCTTTCTGCAGCACGGTGCAATCAGTGAAGCTACAGATCCAGCTGCATGTACAGCTCCTTTTGCAGATGCATGGTTACTGAGCATGTAACTACATCCAGAAATATACAAACTGACATAAGCCTCATCCCCCCTTGATATCACAATGTCTGTGCCCCTCCACACACAATTACAAAGCACTGATATAGTAGAACATATGAAAGGCCAATTAGATCTTGTTCTGTATTTAACACCAGTTTAATTGTGATTTCATTACATGGACGCTGTAGCGTCCATGTAGTTATGGTTAAGTTGGTGTTTCCATAGGAAGAACATTTTTTGGGTGGCTTATAACTTCGCTCCCTCTGGACGAATCCTCACCAAACTTTGCAAAAAAGTATATGGCCCACTCTGAATTTATTTGCAAAGTTTGGAGAGGTTTGGTCCAGGGGGGGCAAAGTTATAGGGGGGGGTCCCAAAACATTTGTTTTTTCCCATAGACATAATGGGAAAAAACTTTGCGCACGCCTACAGCCTAAACCGCTGGATGCATTTACACCAAATTTGCGGCTAGGAGCGGGGGCTTGGTCCCGAAAGCGTGCTTTTGCAAATTTGGTGTAAATCCGTCCAGTAGTTATTTTTAAAATGACCAAAATCTAAGGCAAAAAAAATTAGTGATATCTCCGTTCGCTCAGCGGATGGACTTCCCGGTTCGTTCCGCGGACAGTGCCCTGATTGGCCGAGCAGCTTGCGCGATGTCCGTGGACATGCGACGTGTTCGCTGATTGGACGGCGTGGTGCGTGAAGCGCGTCAGATTTTCTGTGTTGCCCGCCATCTTGCATTCGCCGACGACCGCGGACAGCGCGGTGAAACTTGGATTAAAAATTGTATTTAGTGGTGTGTTGGTGTAAGAGTGTTTGGGCAGGGTGGGGCAGTATGAGATAGGTTCAATGTTCTGTTTTTTTATGTGCTAGACACTTTTGTTGTGTTCGATTTGTCTGGGACAACACGGCTGTTCTGAAATTTTCTATATAAACTAAATGGTGGGGTGTTCTGAGGACGGAGTATGTGTCCGTTTTGTTCGCAAGCAAGCTAAAATTGAGCTAAGAACACTCGTGGTGTCCTTAAATGTTTGTGCATAAACAAAATGGGAGTGTCCTGAGCAGGCTGTCCATATTGTACTCTGGCAAGTTGAATGTGTTCTAAGAACACTCGAGGTGTCCTGAAATGCTCTGATTACTTACTGGTAATCTTCATTACTCATAGTCCTACTCTTCCGCGTCACCGTACTGACGACCCTCCTCACCCTACCTGCGGGGAAGGTCCCATGCTACGGCTTGGTAATATGAAACTGAGTGATGTGGATGTGGGGGAGGAGTTATAGGAATTTAAAGAAATAGAAGAAGGTCCTGTGTCGGAGGCAGGGGCCTCATGAAGTAAGTACTGGGACGAGGAAGAGTGGACGTGGAGGTAATGTTTGCAATTAAACAAAATGGGGGTGTTCTGAGAATGCTGTTCGTATTGTTCGTTGTTGGGTTGAAAGTGTTCTAAGAACCCTCCTTATGTCCGTTGACATTACAATTTCCTATGGGCCTTACCCGACTTTTTGTCCACTAAACAAACAATAAATCAGGCTGCTGTGCGCCGACATTATGTGATAATCCTATCACTTGCCCCATCGACCTTGCTGACCTGCTTTTGCGACACTAAATCATGTCTCCCGCCCCTAAGCCTGACATTATCAAAGCATTCATATTCCCCGTCTCGCTCTGTGACGTTACAGGGTGCGTAGCCAAACGCGCCCAGTTGTCTCCAGACCTACGAGACTTTACACAGAACCCGGAAAACAACACAGATCATCTCACAACACAGAGCGCCACAATTCGGAATATGAAACTGTGATTTAAAAGGAAACAGCAAGATTGTACATTTCGTAAAGTACTTTTATTTGACATCAAATGTTTAGAGAATATACAGCAATTTGCATTTGTCTTTGCTGTCGAGCCCGCAAAAGTTCATCTGGAGTCACGCGCTGTTCCTTTGCGGAACACAGGGTGTCGGTTTATGATAAAAGAAGAACTATGGTCGCACTGATAATCGGAAGGCTGTTCCAACAACGAGGCATTAGACCACCATAATGGTTGGTATGTTGCTTCTAGCCGCTAGTGCCGCGTAAGGGCATGTTGGTCCTTGGCGATTGTCCCATAAAATGGTGAGGGTCATGAAGTTGTTTATAAGTAGCTGCAACTGGCAGTTAAAAAATCTGTTGGCCGGGGTCTGAAAATCATGGCATTGACAGTAGGGAAGGATGTACCTGTTTTAAAAACATAAATTAGTCTCACGTGCCGATCTTCATTAAAAATATTCATTTTATTTATTAGGGCGTGAAACTATTTGCTAGCGAGGATAGTGCAACGGAGTATGTTAACTTATTCCCACTAACCCACCATCTCTCCTCTGCCTTTTTCAGAGCTGTCTGAGCGCCAGGGGACCACTTCGGCGGTGATAGTGCACGGTACAAAACAATATGCCACATTGAACGAACAAGTACAACTTAACCGGGCTTTAACGCCACGCTATTGTTATTATATTCCGGTATAAAATAATCTAAAGGGTTACTTACATTATATTGGCATTTTCCATTGTCTATTCGTAATGCCGTCCCTAAATACGACTCCGTATGTGCCAACGATCTTTCTCATAGTGATATAATATATAAAAGCGGTTTCGTTTCAGAAATTTCATCCTTATCGTCTTTTACGTTTTTGCACCCCTCCTTCAAAAGAAGTCTTTTGGCACGATCCCTGTCTGTCAAGGTCAAAAAACAATAGAACCTTATAGTGCGAGTCGTGGGCCACTCCGGCCCGCGAGCAAAAAAATGGAAGCAGCTGACCTTCACTGTGAACGAGCATAAATTCTTACTTTGCAACATTCTGTGTAAAGCCATCCCTGATAAATTGCTTTTTACAGTCCACCTTTGTATATTCTCTTCGTGCTAAGGAAAAAAGTTTGTTAAAGGGAGTTTATGGTTAACTTGAGCTACTAAAAACCTATGAAATTCAGTAAAAAAATGTTGTTAACGGGACATTATGGTTAAGTTGCGCTACTAAAAACCTATGAAATTCAGTAAAAACACTTTGTTAACAATACGTTATGGTTAAGTTGCGCAACTAAAAACCTGTGAAATTCAGTGAAAAAACTGTGTTAAAGGGACGTTATGGTTCCAAGTAAAACTGAAAAACCCCTGAAATTCGCCAGTTATGGTAAGCTAAGCAACCATAACTCGCGTCACCACCGTGCACTGCTAAGCCTAACACCCAAGACATCAAAGATGACATCACAAATGTCATTGACGACAACACTGATGACATCACATGTGCATTTACCTTTCATGAAAAGTCTGTACAAGGGATTCTTAGTGTAATGTTAATAAAAAAAGTGTCAAAGATTATTGGAATAAATATCAAGTGCTAATCAGTGCATTAAGCTATGCATTGATATAAATAGCATTCTATTATTAACTTCAATCCAGTATACTAAGGTACTCATGTAGAAACATAGGCATTGTTGCAGCATACATGATGGCGGTGCAATATTCATAAGCTTGCCATGTTGAATAGTGAAATGATAACTGTTTTCATATTAGAGTTTTGCATACAGTGAAACTTGTGATAAGTAGGTAATAAACCCACTTACTACATAATTGCATTATTATAGACAAATCACAAAGAGACAACACCACACACAAATATGAATATATACAAGGGAATTGAAGTAAGAAAAAGAAACAGCAATTTTAGCAGAAAGTGGTCATAACCTAACTGATTACCTTTGAAGGCGAGCGTCCCCCAGATAGCACAATCCTCCATACAATGAGAGACAATAATGGACTCTCCCAAGATGGGAATACGGCTAAGACAAAGTGCGGGTGAGCTTAAATGGGAGTTTATCAATCAGAATAGGTCATGCAAAGGACTCTGCAAACTCCGAGAGCGCAATGTCTGACAATAACAAAGACAGGCGTATATATTTACAAAAAATGTCATAAGAACCTACATACTACAGGGGGCACAGGTTTGTGGGGATTGGGTGGGGACGACTAGCTATAGGTGCCTCTGTGATGTGGTTTGGCGTGGTTGGTGTACGTCACTGGTTACCCTCGTGGGCCGGGCCTGGCAGCTGGGTTCATCCAGACGGTGTTGTTGTGCCAGCCCTGACTAGTGTCAGTGATGAACGTCTTTCCTGGCTTTCTGCCCTAAGGCCACGCACACCGCATTCATTCAACATTGCAATATTATCTTCCCCGGTTAATCTTCCAATAGGTTATTCTACAGGTTAATGCAACACAGGAGGAATGCACCTAGAGTGGGGTCTTTTGGTGATACATCAATACATGGTTACCATCGTCCTGTTGACCAGGTATCATAGGTCGCGAGGTTGGGTCTCAGGGCAAGGGACGAGCTGTCCGAGTTATAATGTCCCATTAGAAGTCATTATGAATGTGTTCCTGTAGTGTTGCTATAATATTGGGTGTCCTAATTTTACAGGGGCCATTAACCTAGGTTGAGGCGGTGGGTCGTGGAGCCTAAAAAAGGGCGCCTTCGGGCCTGCGTTTATGGCCGGGGTTTACTGTTGGGTTGTAAATAATTCAGGTGGCAGGCCGCGGCCCTGTGTGCTGCGGGGGAATGTGAATGTTTGAAGCGGCTCCAGCCGAATTGGGGGAGGTGGAGCAGAGCAGCACAGGCCTCTGCTTTCCGTCTGGCAGGCTTCAATGGGGAGGAAGGCGAAATGGCCTTGGATATTCCCACAAAGGTATTTTCCTTGTGTGTTGCAGATTTAAGTGGAAGAGGCATAATCATTCATATAATATACAATACTCATTGAGTCTTTTCAAAGCTTATGTTTTCAACATTGTTAGTGCCTTTTACATGGCCATTTCAAATACGTTACCTATGTGTTAAGTATTTAACAACCACAACATTTTGTTACATTTCTATACATGCGCGGTAAGCGAGGTAGTAGTAAGGTTGGTGGAGCACCCAGGAACAACCGTCTAATAAGACTGATGGCAGTGACACATGGTGAGCTTGGACATACATACGGTGCATTTTCGTGCACCATTTACATGAGCTCCCAATAGGGTTGTATTTGTCTTCCTTTGCACTCTAGCAGCATTAGTTCAGTTATGGCATGGGACCTTGGGGTGCAGTCTTCTCGGCGAAACATATAACATGAAAACCCCGGGACACTTTTACCATTTGCGCTTAGCTACGGGGATGTCGGTACTTCAACCCGAATCCCATATAAGCACACATTCTGCCATCTTCATGGAGATTACATGTTTTTGGTCAGAAAGGTCATGGAGAGAAGAGTTTCAGCACAGATAGTTTGCTCATTAGTATTTGGGGGCTTTGCTTTTGTCAGGGGACCATTTTACAGTTCTTTTCCACCCCGGCCCTGCTGGCCGGGTCATACTGGGAACAGTGATACACTGCGGAAGGTGAAATGTTACAGTGTCTGCATCTAGCACTAGCTCATGTCCGTCTGTTCGTGGGAACGGGCTCTCAGCGGATCTGCCAGGGAGCTGTGGCTGCAGGGACAAGTGAGACTCTCCAGGGGTGGGGGCCGCGCTGTGGTGCACAGGGCTCAAACCATTTTGATTTCACAAAATGGTTTCCAGGGCCTAGCTAAATACAGCATGTTTGGTCAATGTCTTCAGCCAGTGGTCCACCCGCCACCTGGACCCTGGTGGCAGGGGGAACCCCTGACGAGCCATGGACTTCACAGGGCGGAGAGGCTGCAGGGGAGGGGGGTTTCTTGGACCAATCCTCCCATACATTTCCCCCTTTCGTTACTTAAGTAACGAATACTGTAACTCCCTCAACCTCTTGCATTCTTCTTCTTCAGCTACAGCCTCATCCATGCAGGGGTACCTTTTATGGGCATCCATGCCCTACACACTCCTCGCAGGCTTTCTCCCCTTCTAGCATACTCATCCGGGGTGCAGGTCAGATATATACACCCTTCATCCTCGTCCAAATCCACCCACACCTCCTCATACCATTCAAGTATAGGGGCTATTTAATTGTAGTGTGCCACAGCCTGTCTACTACATCTCCGCTGTGGTACCTAGGCACCATCTGGTATCTTGGTGTGTTTTCTGTTCCTGTTTGTACCTCTACTTCCTGCATATGTTTTACTGTACCGCGAGCGTTGCCCATTGTCACCATCATCATTGCACCGTTTGGTACTTAGTTTGCACAACATCGAAGGCCCACCTGGCACATACAAAAGATAAAAAGGAGGAACACTACTGTCGGCATCAAAAATTTTACAGTCATTCCCAGCCATGATGGGACCCAGGAGAAGATGTTGTCGAACCATGTGCTTGCTTCTGTTCCACCTTCCATTTTCATTCTTTCTCCTAGGATATGTACTGCTTCGATCACATGGGACAAGGAACCATTATCTGCGTCTTTGGAAGGTACGAAAGTGCAGCAGGCACTTCCAATTTTTCGGCAAACACCTCAGTCCATTGCTGTCAACAGGTCCAAGACATACCTATTTTGCATGGTCATTAGCCGCAGTGCTCGCAGTTCCACCTTTATTACGTTAAATCCTTCTTCAGTGTCATTCGCCAGCTGGATCAGCTCCCAGCGTGTAATTTGGAGCCATTTTGCATTTGCTCAAGCCTGTATGCTAGGGATGAGTGAGGCAAAGAAAGTTTCTGCAGAGATGAATAATCGATATCTATCCGGGATCTGTGCCAGCAGCTCTGATGATGCTTTTGATATGTAGTTCGATGATCGTTTGTTTCGTAGCAGCATCTCCTCCTTGTTACCGGAAGACAGGACATATACTTGTGACTCTGCAGTGGCTGGGCCTCATTCTGCTGGGGGGTCTCTCGCATTTTCTTGCTCCAATCAATGTGGCTTTCTGGTATCACCATTAGTGCGGAATGTAGGGTGGCCAATGAGCAGCTGCCACTCCATGATTGTGGGAGGTGCAGGTATGCTTGGTTGCCACATACCCAATAAGTGTCCATGAGGGCCGCTGTTCCCTTTCTCATATCTGGGATGGTGAGGGTCTTGTTGCAATTTTTGTTTACCCCCATGATGACTTTCCCGTCTCCCTTGAAACACAGTTCATAGTTTATTTCTTTCTGTAGCTTGAAGGGCTTTTCAATGGCCGTCACCCAAGTCAATTTTGAGATGTGCTCCTTCCATACTGGTGTGCATGTTTTTTTCTATCCACTGCAGTTTTTCTGGTGCCACACCTCGCAGTGCTTCAGCTTTGCACATTATTTCTTCATCTTTCCACCTATTTTCTGAAGATAATGTCCCTTGTATTATAAAAAATGGTTCTTCCAAACATATCACTCCTACCGCCTTCGGATAACATGTTTTCCCATTCTGCAGCATTTTAAAAGTTACCTCATGTGCCTGGAAGGTGTTCTTAATTCTGCACAACGTGAGATGAAGGAGACATTGGGCATCGACAATAGGCAACTCTTTGGGCAGCAATACTTTGGGTGTACCTGAAGCATGGGGAATGAGGGAGCAGACATAACAGCTCTCATTTGTTGTTTCCTTAGCCGTTGCACTCATGTCCACATACCATTTATTTGTCTGGTGGGGGTGTCGTGGGTCTTCCATTTTGTCCAGTCCCAACCTGTAATACTCGTCATATTTTCTCCTTCCCGCCTCCCTTTTCCTCCTGTTATTTCTAAGATATCTCCCAGCCTCATGGGCGATGAACAGTGTAGGCCTCCCTTTCTCCACTTCGCCCCCTTTCCCCATTCATTGTATAATGCTTCGTATCTCACAGCCATCTTTTCATTCTCTTTCTTTATACTATCTAGCAGTGTGTTTTCTGTTGCGGGAGTGGACACGCTGGTGGGGGTGTTGTATAACCATGATATAACAGAGGGGTTGCCTTCATTTAAACTGTGGGCATTGTAATTAGATGATTTTGGCCGGGAAGTTGTGCTGTTTCGCATTTTTCCCTGCGGTTTGTCATTTGGCGAGATAGCAACATTGGGCGGTGTCATGTAATATCCCCATACAAGTTTAGATCCTTCCCACACCAAAAAATCACCTTCTTTAGTATTTGCAGTTGTTGTTTCATTTGTCGCATTAATCCCGTTGTTCCCTCCCCCCTCGTTCATCTCGATAGAGATGAACGCTATAAACCAATATGTAACCAAGCCAAACAGTATTGTAAAAAATAATGTAACGCATACAGACAATCCACACTCATACGAATATCTACATCTTTCAGTTAAAACTTCTCTTTATCTAACAAATCTATTTGTTGCAGGCTGCCCGTTAGTTGCCATGGTAGTTCCTGTTTGAGATATAAAAGTGCATTAAGTGCGTGCATGTAAACATTCTTTTTGGCACTGTATGTACCACAAGGTCATGAAAGGGAGATGGGTTGGGTGGGGGAGGAGGAAGGTGGGGAATGCACAGAGAAGGGAGCAGACAATATACACATCATTATTTTCACTTGAACGCATTTATTTTTTTTCATTTATCTCGATCAATAACCTGTAATATAATTTCTTTTGTTAACAATTTTGTCTATCAGTTACACTCCTCCATTCACTTGTTCACTCTCACTCATCATTTTCATTACTTTTGTTTGCTGTTGTCTGTGCCTCCCCATCCACCTCTTCCTGTACACTATAATATGCCTTTCGCACATCTGTCAAATGTATCCAGTACTTGAGCCCCTTTACTTTTACAGCTGTAGGGGTACAAAATACCACTTCGTACGGCCCATGGAACCTTGGGGCATTCCACCGGCGCACAAAGCTCCAGACATAAATGAACTCTCCTGGCATTAATTGTACCTGTGCTTCATGTTCTGCAAGGGACACCGTTGTGTTTCCTTCTTCCCTTGTGAATGGTGGTGAGAGCTGCTTTGAGATTGCACGTGCTGCCCTAGTTAGCTTCTTCAGGTATTCTGTGAATTCATCTCCCAATATCGTGGCGCTTCTGTGTGCATCTGAGTGTTGGCGTAGTGGGGAATGTGCTGTGTGCATCCGTCTCCCTGTCACTATTTCGTGCGGGACAGATGGTGGTCCTTGCTCGGCTGATTCCTCACCTCAAACAGTGCAAGGGGTAAGCAGTAGATCCAGTTTTTCTTCAACGAAAAACACAATTTAGACAATCTCCCTTTTAACAGTCTGTTCATCTTTTCGACAAGGCTATTACTTTGAGGATGATAAATCGAGCACAATTTATGCTTTATTCCCAATAACGTGGTCACTTCTTTGAAGAGCTTGTTCACAAAATGAGTGCCTTTGTCTGAGCGAATTACGTCGCAAATTCCCCAACGCTGGAACACTTCCCTTACTAGGAACTTTGCATCGCTTTTAGTATCAGGTCGCGCACATGGGCCTGTTTCCACCCACCTCGAAAATGGACATACAACCACTATCATGTAGCATGCCCCATTACACCTCTCCCCCGTATCT
This sequence comes from Ambystoma mexicanum, assembly GCF_040938575.1. Taxonomy (NCBI): domain Eukaryota; kingdom Metazoa; phylum Chordata; class Amphibia; order Caudata; family Ambystomatidae; genus Ambystoma; species Ambystoma mexicanum. The sequence continues at coordinate 930,200,991 of NC_090929.1, read as the reverse complement.
GCGTAATCAATGTGCAGTTCTCTGAAGGGCCCTATGGGTTTTGGAATTGTCCCCCTGAGTGTTCGTAGTGTCATTCCAGAGTTATATATTTGGCACGTTGTGCACTCCATCGTCAATCTAGATATGTGCTCCTGGAGACACGGCACAAACCAGTCTTCTTGTATCTCTGCTGCAATGTGTTGTTTAGTGTTATGCGCGGGAAAGTGTAATTGCTGAAATGCTATCTCTAACAGTTTGATGGGCATTACTACTTTTCCTGAGTTATTTTGGTGCCATAATAAGTCTGTTGCCGATTGGCAGCACCCTCTTTTTTCCCACACCATCTTTTCATCACAACTGGCCCCTTCCTGCAGCTCTAGTATTTGTGATATGGGCATGGCATTGTATCCTTCTGGGAGCTCTTTGTTCGTCTTGTGCTGCAATAGGTAATGACCTGTTCCATGTCTTTCAAAATACAAAGCTTCCTTGGCAGCAGCATCCGCTGCCGCGTTCCCCAAAGACACAACATCTGTGTTGGACGTATGTGCTTGGCACTTCACTATTGCTACCACTGTTGGATCCTTTAGGGCCTCAATCAATTCTTTCAGTAATTCAGCATGTTGCACTGGGGTCCCATCTGCCCTTCGAAACCCTCTCCGCCCCCACCGGGCTAGACCTCTGTGTACTGTCGTCGTCATGTAGGCTGAATCTGTATATATATTTTTACGGCACATCCTTTAGCTGCATGTAATGCTTCTATTAGGGCGATAAGTTCCGCTGCTTGGGATGAGAAATGGGACGGAAGGCATTACTGTATTAGTACTTCATACTCACCTTCTTCTAACCTCACTACTGCTAGTCCCACATGTTTCTCTCCTGTGTCCATGTCAATCGACGCTGACCCATCCACAAAGTACACCTCTCCCTCGCTCAGGGCATTTTCGCACACCACCGTGCCCTCCCCTGTTTCTCCTGTGTAAGTTGCACAATTGTGTTCTTGCAGGGCCTCTAGTGTGCATGGTTCTGTGATGAATGTTGCCGGGTTTACTGTCCTGCACCTTACCACGTGAATATTGGCGCTGGACAATATTATCTCATAGGCAGTTGCTCGCTGTGTGGTCAGTGTACTTTTTGATCTTTCAAGCATTGCAAATAATGAGTGCTCCACAAACAACGTGACAGGGCACCCCATTACTATTGTGGCACTTTTCTCAATGGCGAATGCGGCGGCGGCGAGAGATTGCTTGCACATGAAGTGGCCTTGCATCACCGCATCCAATGTGCCACTATAGTAAGCCAATGGTTTGTGTCCTAGGGAAGTCTTTTGTGTCAGTACAGCTGTCATAAGAGTTCCCTTACAATGTGAGAACAGGTAAAATGTGCGCTCATAATCAGAATTGGCGAGTACTGGAGCACTCGAAATCAGCTCTTTTAGCGACCTAAACGAGTCACTCATTTCTTCTGACCACTCTATTTTCCTGTTCTCTTGCTGGGCCTCCTTGAGTGCTTGCAGTAATGACCTGGTGTAGGCTGCATAATCTAATATCCATGGTCTACAATAGTTACACATTCCCAAGAATTTCTGCATCTCCTTCACTGTTGTTGTTTCTCTCACTGACCTTATTGCTTCCACTCTGTCAGGGATTATTCTTTTCCCGTCTTTTGATATCAGCTGTCCCAGGTACAGCACCTCTGACTGACAGTATTGTAGCTTTCCCTTGTCCACCTAGTACCCTTTATTCGCCAGCAGCGTCAAAAGTGTTACTGAGTCTTTTCTGCACGTCTCTTCACTCTGTGCGCAGACGAGCAAATCGTCTACTTACTGAATGATCATGCTTTCAACTGATAAATTACCCAGGTCTTCGTGTAGTATGCGGTTGAATATGCTTGGACTTTCACAGTACCCCTGAGGTAGCCTGCAATGCTCGTATCTCTTTCCCCCTAATGTGAATGCTGTCAGGTGTCTGCTTTCTTCTGCCAAGGGGATGGAGAAGAATGCATTTTTCAAATCAACCACTGTGAAATGTGATGCCGTTTTTGGGATGCTGCATAATATTGAAGCAGGGTTTGGGACCAAAGGGAACTCTTTCTGTATGACGTCATTTAGGGGGCGTAAATCCTGGATCATCTTCCAAGCCCCTCCCTCTGCTTTTTTGATCGGGTAGATACAGGTGTTACATGGGGAGTTTGAAGGCACTATTATCCCCTGTGCTAACAATGCATTTATTGTCTCTTTTATCCCTTCCTCAGCTTCTCGGGACAATGGGTATTGTTTCACTCGGGGCGCAATTGCCCCTGGTTTGAGTTTTATTACCACTGGTGTCACTCCATGCAACAAACCTACATCATGGGGGCCTGTTGTCCACAAATTGTTTGGCACCAGTCACATGTCATCATCAAAAAAGGTCGGTGGCGTTCCCACCACTGCCATCAACTGGATGGGAACTTGTCTTGTCTGAATCAAAATGTCACAGGGCATTGCTATTTCAATTACTATCTCGGCATCATTTTCCGCATCAGAAAAGAGATCCTCATCAGATAAGTCTCGTAGGGCAATATTAGCATTGATGCACAGTACAGTGCGCCATTCACACCCATCTATGTCCATCCCAATCACTGCAATCCTTTTTGCTGATACCTGTACAGCATGTAAGTCTAATGATACCACTGACCCTGGTGCTATGTCTGGGCGCACTATTGGGTGGAAGATAAATTCTGCAGGTATTTTCCACTCCAACTTATTTAGCTCGGGACTACTTGGGCCAGCATTTTTAAGCCTTCGATGAACATTCTTTCATCCACTGGCATGCCACGTATTTCCGGTGCCGTTGTCCGAGCCTGCACTACCAGCATTACGCGTAATGGGCATATTCCTGTCGAGCACCCTATCCCTCTTTCTGTAAATGATATTGTCATGTTAAGTTTGCTAAGAAGGTCCCTTCCGAGCAGGTTTATTGGCGATTGTTCATAATACAGTAAGGGTGTCTTTACTGTTTTACCTCCCACTGTCACATCCAAATCTTCTCTGTAAGGAACTTCAATTACAGCCAACTTCCGGTTAGATAACGGAAACCGGCCCTCACGAATACATGATTTCTCCGCTCCCGAATCCACCATGAACATTAACTGCTTGTCTCCTATCTGCGCCCCTACCAATGGTTCCTCCGCTGCATGGTAGGTTGTAGATAGAACAGGACACGCAAGTGTTCTCTGTGGGCTGTCCTATGCTGGTTGTCTCGTTGTCCCCCCTGGCAGAAGACACTTCCTGAAACTACTGACACACCACTATAGGGGCCTGGTGCTGGTGCTCCATTGGCATTCGTTGCAAAAGGGTTGCCTGGGGTATAGTGCATAATGTCGTTGTTTTGTGGGTGATTCTGTGTTCTGTAGTGATGCACTTGCCTTTGCTCTGGGTACCCCTGCTCTTGTTCCCTCTGTTGTCGCCCCATTGGGAGACCATATGGGCTTCCCGGGTGGGGGTTGCCATAGTGTTCTATCTCTGGAAATCCGTTGTTTGTTCTACTCCTGCACTCTCTGGAAAAGTGCCCCCACCTCCCGCAGTTCCAACAGCTTCCCTGCGCACCTCTGGGACCTTGCCATCCATTTCCCCCAATTCCCCCATACCCTTGTCCACCCCCTCTACGACCCCTGTACCCACCTCGTCCCCCTTGAGGGGCCCAATCTTGCCACTGCGGACCTCCACTCTGCTCCTGCTCGTTCCACTGTTGTTGCCCTGCTCCTGCCCAATTCGTTGCCATCCTCCCCTGTATTGCCACCAGCCCTTCCTCCTCCTCTTCTCCCTCCCTGCTGTGTGGGAGCGCGGCTACTGCTGCAGCGACCTTCACCAGTTTCGTTTGTACTAATGTTGCCTCGTCTGCCAATCCTTTCTGCGCTATCTCCTTTTCCCTTTCTTTTATTCGTTTACAGTGGTGAACTATTATGCTCTGTATTTCGGGCCATCCCTTTGCTTCAATACCTGCAATTTGGTCAAGTGCCTTTTGTACCTCTTTGGGGAGCCCCCTCTTTATTATGAAGTAGAATAATGATGTTGATTGATACCGGGGCGTGCCCGTTTCTGCTCTCCACATCTCCTGGACCCGAAAAATGTAATCCATAGCATCTTCCCCATCGTTCATCGTACATTGCATGACTGACTGCAAATCTGGGGTGTCTGGGAACGTCTCTCTTAATGCGTCCCACACCCTGGCACGTACTGTGTTAAAAGAGGCACCATCATGGCGATCGCAGTCTAACATTACTCCCGGGAAGCCAGCCTTTACCCATACTCTGTCAGCTTGATCCCCGACTGCTGATACTAGCAGACTTTTCACATCACCTATTGCTAGAGGTACCCCGGCTGTGTTTTTCTCAAATGCATATATCCACTTGCTTGCCCCTCCTGATAGTGGGGGTAATAGCTTTAACAGGTTGGCCTTATCCATCTGAGCCCAGGGTATGTAATTCGGCCTCCCTCCTCCCCTGTGTATTAGTGGGAGTTGTAACTTCCCCTTTGTTGTCTTGTCTGCAATCACCTTCACTCCGTTCTTTCCCAGTGGTGCCATTTTCCCCAACCTATTCCTTAGTCGTCCTGCCCACTCTCTTCTTTGGTTCTCCCTGAACATGCGCCATCCAACCCCCTCACTTCCTCCTCCCATTGCCATGCTTAATCTTTCACTTTCCTCGAAGTCTTCTCCTGTATCAAACAATAGCTCCTCTCTACCTCCTGTGGTCCTTATCTCATCCTCAGTGCGTTCCTCCCTCTCCTCTAGTTCAATTATCCGGGCCGGTTCTTCTTGTATCCTAAACAATATCTCCCCCTTCTTCCATCCCTCCTCAATGGTTTTATCCTGACTCTGTGCTCTTGATGTGGGCTCTGATCTAGCAGCATTAGTCGCAGTCTGTTCACATATGCTTTTTATCCTCGAGAGCTTGTCTTTTGCTACAGAGAGCCTGGACTCTAGGTCTTCTGTTAGTTTCTCTATGTTCATTATTGGTGTACTTACCTGGTCGCGCTTATCATAGTGTGGGGGTGCTGTTGGCCCTTGAGTCGTAGTGACTGTTGTCGGGGGTACATATGTTGGGTCACTGTTTCCTTCTGCGGGCACTGACTTATTTAGTATGGGGTACAACCTGGTTACCTCTACTGGTGGCTCCCCTTCCGGCAACACCTTGTCGTCTTTTGGTATCAGTAATGGATTGTCAGTGGTAGATGTCAGATCAGTACCTAATTCCCTTTTCTTAGGTGGGGGTACTTCTTCAAACAATCTCCATAGGTCTAATATTTCTCTCCTATTATGTAGCTGCTTCCCCTTGTATTTCAAATAAATGCATGTAGCTACCATATCTAGTACACTCTTGTCAGACGATCCCCCTTCAGGCCATATTTGTGGTAACCCTTCCCCCTTCAGCTCTGTAATCCACTGATCGTGATATTTCTTAATGTGTTCAGCATGCCCAGGTAGATTCTTACAAATATGGGCTAATGGTGTTTCTGTCCCCATAGTTCGTGGCTGCTCGGTACGGATATATATTATTTAGTATTTGTGTATCACTGCGTTTGGGGACCTGTGTGTGCTTCTGCCACCTGAACAATCTAAGAATTGCTGTGCACAGCCTTCTTTTTTTTTTTTTTTGTATACTTTTAGGGGGCACATACAAGAGCAAAGCACCCTTCGTGCCCCGCCAATATCTTCAGCACATTTTATCCAAAGAAAAAACAGTCACCTTACTGCATTGCGCTTTTCCTTGCAAAATTTCTTCTGGTCGCGCTTACCATGACCACACCATAATTATACACTTATGAC